>NC_041035.1:9298284-9615784 GCF_900634625.1 Parambassis ranga
CAACATTAAGAATATTTTAAAAGAAGTAATTGCTGTGATTCTCTCCAACCATTGCCATTCGTCTTGTTCTGAATTCACAATGATCGAAGTGTTTTAGGCTTGCTTGTTTAATCTTTCTCCAGCCATTTAGTTTACAAAGAACTCGGGACCCCCCTGGCAGTCGTCTGCAACAAGAGTAAACGCTCCACCGACTTCCTCTTTTTAATGATCACAGGGTTATCAGATCTTAATGTTGACACCCTCTCGATTGAATATTCATCCTGCTGGTGTTTTTGCCCATTAATTTTTGATTGCTTCTTTGCTTTTTACTATTAAAGAGTAAAAAACATTTATACCCAAAGACTGAGCCATCACCCTGAATGTGGATTTGTGCAGGATCAAGCTTAGACACTTCTAGTGTGGCACTTTGTTTTCATGCAGCACATGAATGTATTTTGAAAAAAAAATGCTTACATTTTCTGCATGTTGGTTACATTAAAGACATTTGTGATCCTTTAATGCCTTTTTAGCACCTCTAAACTATGTTGTTACTGTTGTAATAAATGTGATTTTTAAACCTATAGTTTAAAACTAGTTGACTAATAACAGGCATAAATCCTAAATAAGCACAAGCAAATATTTTATGCGTTGAAATGTTTCACAAAAAACAACAAAAAGAAAAGAATCACATGTTTATTTCCTCTGAGTTGAATTCTCTGCTCTCTGTGTGTCCGTGCCAGGTTCCTCTTCTCATTCCTTGTCACCGAGTCATTTCTAGCTCTGGACAGAGTGGGCCGTACATGAGCGGCAAGGGCGACCATCTCAAACAATGGCTGCTCACCCATGAGAGACAGAGAGGGAAGGAGTAAAGCATGACAGAGCCCAACTGTCCTTCATTCAGTACACACACACACACACACACACACACACAGGAGGCAGATTTATTTATTTTATTATTATTATTTTTTTCAACAACACAAAACAGGGCCATAAAGTTTAGTGTGTTTGGCGCACACTGTGGAACAACTGGAGTTACTTGTAAATATTCAGTTTATACTCTTTAAAAAAAAAAAAAATCTAAGAATAGAGATGCTGCATAGTTAATGTGATACAGAGTTGTTGCAGAATTAGAATGTACAAAAATAACTTAAACAGAGAACAGTAGGAATTACAAACATATGCTCCCGTGGGTCTCCGTTGCGTTTGCCAGATAGTGCTGGAATGGTTTTTCTAAAGAATTATTATTCCCTTAAAAATATGTCTCTTGCATTGTTGTTGTTGTTGTTGTTTTTTCCTAAGCAGAATTAGTCTTTGTACCTCTCGTTGGTTTTTTAATTTCCTGCCAAGTGAATGCTTTGTTCAACATCCAGTGATAAAGGCTCTGAATTTTATGGCTACAAAGCTTTGTAGTGAAGCATTTGTTTTGTCTTCATTTAGATCTCATTGTTTGCTTTCGCCTTATAATCCACCTAGACATGGTGAGGATGTCTTATACATTATATACTCTTACCTTTGTTGCCTTAGACATGTTAAAATAAATACGCCTCAAAATGACATATCCTGCCTTTTCATCATTTTAAATGTATTTAATTTAAAAAGTGATTTCACACAGTGTTCACTCAGTGTAGCTCATTATTAATTATGCTGTATGTCTCTCTGCAGCTCTGTGTGTCAGAGCTCTTTTTATTTCTGAGTAGTGTTTTCCATTAGAGGGCAGTACAGAACGGGAAACAGGAATCAACATTTCAACCTTGAATCCTCATCCTGCACATTTAATCTGTAATTTAAATGTTTATATGTTGTTTTATTTTCATTACAGCCCCATTTAATCCCTTTGGGATAAATTACTCTTTCTTAAAAAGACCATATGCAGAGTGCAGCGGTGCTGCTATGTGTTTAAAAAAAAAAAACAGTTTTTATTGAATATGTCTTGGACTTTTTATTTTCTACATTTCCTCTCAGTGATGTGTTGTAACAATGACAGTTTAGTATTTTTTTCCCCCTCCCTTAAATTCTCAATTCTCCTCACTGTCTCCTGCACCTCCTGAGTGACCCTTACTTGCCCATAGTTATTCCTTTTCTGTTCAGCCCAGGTAGCCTAATAATCCACCCTCCAAAAATAACCTCGACTCTAACCTTTCCACCACCAATTCAAGTGGCCCACTCACTGAATACATTTGAACTTTGCTGCATTTTTGAATTTCTTATCCGATCAGCTCTGTGCGGCTGTCTTGCCGTGCTGCTGGACTTACTTACTCTGCCATTGGAGCACCATCGCAGTGTAAATGTTGAGGCAGCAGACAGGCAGATGAAGAATGAGACTCAGTCTGTGGTTTCACAGAGGGCTAATGATGCCTGTGGTGACTACAGGCTACAGTCAGCCCCCTAACGAAGGGAGCTGTGACACAGCCACAAGGGGTCCCATTTAAGCCAGGCGCACTCTGAAGTGCACTGTAAGCACCCTCCTTTTTTGCTTGTGGCTAAGTAAATTTTATGGAATGCTATGAATTTAGCAACTAGAGATACTGATGTCTGTAGAGTTCTCTGTGGTTGATGTTAAAAAACAAGTCCATCATCAAAGCATCTCACATGCTGCCAGTAATTGGCTGTGTAATTTGTGTAGGTACCTCCTTAATATAAATCCCACCTTTTATTTCCATTTTTAGTATTTATCAGCAGTTTTATTATTATATATATCATATATATGTATTATTTTGTTGTATTTCCACCTTGTGTACCACTGCCATACTATGCTGGCTCAGAGATAAAAAGGAATTAGATTAAAAGAAGCCGAGACGATCTCATCATCCGCACTGTTAATCTCTGTGAAACCTTTAATTTTGGCCTAATATCTGCCTCCATTTCAAAGAGAGAGAGAGGCTCCACGAGTGCATGCGCATGTGCGCGTATGTGTGTGCGTGTTTTGAGCATGTGGCCATGCATGTTGGTGTGTGCACATGTGTATGTCCATATGTGTGTGGGTGAAGTGGATGATATTGAGTCTGACTTCATAAATCACCCAGACACTGATAAACTCCCCATGCACCCACACACCGCTAATGGGCAACCCTTAAGGAGTGTGAGTGTCTCGTGCGGCGTTTGATTCAACATTTATTAACCCCCTCACACACACGCTCTCTCTCACAAACGACACACACTCATTTGAGCCCCAGAAAAAGGACGGGGATAGGGTTGGTGGCATCCGTAGTGTTAGCGCAGGGTTTTGACCTGGCCAGGCTGTATTAATCATGGCCCATAGTAGTAAGATACATTTTAGCTTACAACAACAGCCTCTGCATTTCCTAACATTAGTTTCCTTCTCATAACTTATATCCTGTCTCCAACTCCCCACTTCCCATCTCATATCCTGGCACCCCTCCTCATTATAGAACAATTTTCTGCCCCCACATCAAATACAAACACACTCTGTGCTTCCATCTCCTTCTCCCTCATACATGTCGGCTCATAATTCTAATGTTATCACAACCTTGCACCCCTTGCAAGCTAAGTGGGGACCCCGCAGAAGTTAATCCCATCAGTGATTCATAAATAGTCTGCTTTTATTCATCTGGGGAAGTTTGCCAGCTTAAAGTAAATAAAAGCAAAACTTTTTGGAACATATTAACTTTGAGCTGCAAGCGGTGCACTGTTGCCTAGAAGCCAGAGGAGTATCCGGCATGCAGATAGGCAACGTCCAGCAGTCAGTCAGACAGATAGACAGAGGGTTAGATAGCTGGATAGACAGACATTAGACTGGGGCTTGGCTGCGCTATCAGGTTTCCTCCCCCTCTGTCTGTCTGCCGGGACAGCCTGGCCTCGGAGGCCCTGACACCGAGGCACCACGCAGCCAGCCACGACAGCTGCCACAGCAGCATCTAATACCAATACACTCCATGCTATGCCATGACTACAAAGAGAAATATCATTTCAAACATGGCATACTTTGATGCTCTCGTAATGATCTTTGTGTTTTGAGAGAGAAAGCAGGAGGACAGAGGATTCATATGGTGCCACTGTTTTTTTTTTTTTTATTAAACTTTTGTTTCTTTAGAACAAAGAGACTAAAGAAACTCCCCCATGATGGCAAGTTTAGGGTCGTGGTGACTAGATGAGAGGCTGAAAGTGTGTGTGTGTGTGTAAGTAACCTTCTATCAGCGTGTCACTGCAACCTCACGAACTTCAGCGTTGGTCTGGAAGTCTCTTAATTAGGACCGGCTGATAAACGGTCATGCGTTTACGTGAGAGTGGGTGCCTGTGAGCGTGTAGCCCCTGCATGTATCAATCTGTGCTGCGCTGTTGTCAGCGTGGTAAGGAGAGTGTCTCAGCCTGGAGAAAGTGCAGGTCTAGCCTTGGTCATGTTGACGGAGGGGGGCGGCACATCAAGAGGCTCCAGGACCCCATGGCACCAGTCTCCCCAGTCCCCCAGACAGACTGGGAGCATCTGGGCTCTGTCAGCGCCTCTGGCCCCTGCAGACTCCGATCTATATGACGGGGGAGAGGAGTGCATTGGATCAGGGAGAGGGAAAATATGAGCCAGATTCCTCAGCCTTGTGCAAAATGCATGCTTTGCCAGTTAGCATGTAGTGTGTGTGTGTGTGTGTGTGTGTGTGTGTGTGTGTGTGTGTGTGGCTGCATTAAGGCCTGATAACAGGTCATAGTGATTAATTTTGTATGATGTGAGATGGGGGTTATTGATTAGCGACTAATGCTGGAAAAGTCCTTTTTATAAACTGTCCAATTAAGTATTAATTAAAAGTGTGCAGCTAAAAATATGCAAAGCCCGTTCAGAGCAAAAACACATCATGATAAGACTGATAGATATCATTCCAGAGTTTCCTTATGAAAGTGAGCAATGATTTGATCAAGCTCTGCCACATGGAAACTGATACACACACTTGCCAAGACTAATTAATCCATACACTAAATTAGGAATATAAATTGTGGTCCCAATTTAACAAGGTCAGCTTTAACTTCTCCCTTTACACTTTATTTAACTGTGTAGGAGAAGAAGGAAAAAAAAAGAATCCCTATCAATGTGTTTCGCTTATTATGATTGACGATTGATGATTAAGTCCTCCAGCTGACACACACCACCAAAGCCGGTGAGTTGGAATTGGATGTGACACATACACAGTTCTGCGTGTTAGGTAATTCGTTGACGAGGGGCCAAATTCATTTATGGAACAGCGGTATTGGCAGGCGTGGACACTCTCTGCAAAAACAACGATAATCACAGAGGTTTGGCGCGGCGTGACAAGGACTCTTCAGGGAAAGGCCCTTACACGCTGCTTTGTTGGCCGTCCCTCCCTAAGATGGAGGGAAACATCCGCCACTGTTCTTAAGATGAGAGTCGCTCGGAGCAAGAGGAGAGCGGTTTATGTTAAGGTGTGGATGATGTTGAAAGGGCTTGATTAGCATTCCTTGGAATTACAATATAAAGAGTTTTTAAATTCAGCTTTTTGGGTGGAAGCATTTTTTTAGGTGGAATTGATGAAATAAAGGCTCTGATAAATCCTCTGTAATGAAACATGAGGGGGGACCCTGTCTCAAGCCATTTAATCTCTTTTCACATTCTCCATTTTTTCTGCTAATGAGCCTTATTGACAATCAAACAGAAGCTGTCATCCCCCAGGATGCAACACTCCCAGCCCCTGCGTGTTTGTCATAGTGTCCTGGCAATCAGAGCTGCCTGCAAGACCAGGCTGGCAGTTAGTGGTTCTCACAGCAGCACTGCCTGAAAATGGCACACTTCCTGTAGAGTTGCAGCTGCCACCTCTGCTACTTCCATTACTTTCTATAGCATGCAGATGTTGTATCAACATTCCCTGCCAAGGGGACTGCAATAACTGTGAGATTCATGCCATGTTTCAGAGGCACGTCAATTTCTCAAGTGGCACAATTAAAGAGGGAAATACAGTACCAGGTTTTTCACAGGCACTGAAATCGGAAAAGGGCTTTTTCACTTTTTTTTTTTTCCGAAGGGGGGCTGTTTCATATGGGTTCAGAAATCCACCCGATTTTTACTGCCCTTTTCCTGAGTTGAGCTGCTCTGTGAGCCTTTGTGCGGCAGACCTGTTGTGACCCACAGCGGATATGGAAATGGGGCTAAGGTTTTATGGGCCAAACGGATTGGACACAGTCAAGCTCAGGGGGCATGAATATTGGATGTTATTTCTGCTCCCTTTTTATGTAATCCATTGCCAATACATTATTAATAGATGATATCATATCCAGAACTACTGGACAAAGCACTACAGAGGAGTACTATGAAAGGAGCTCTATGTGGTGGAGACTTGTGGCAAAAAAAAAAAAAAAACAACAGTTGAAGTGATATTATTTTATCACTGCAGCCTATAGCACTCCCTGACCAGGCAGTCTTTACACTGTAATTTTTTTTTGGACTAAGTGAAGTTCATCGAAGGAAAATATGGTGAATACTGTATTCCTACCAGGGGTAAACCCTGCATTTGTGGGTTTGAAATGCACTGAAACATTGATGAAGTATCAAATGACACCCAAATACAAGTTTAATGGATTTTGAAGCACTGGGATACTTTGCTCATCCTTCTTGACTGCAGTGAGTGAAGTGGAAATCTTTGTGAGGATCTAGAGTTTTCCTTGCAAAGCTGACTCCCAGTGTACAGTAGCAGGGGAGCCGTGTCTTATCTGATGTACAGATTCACAGACAGGAGACTAATGTGCTAATGTGGCACTAGTTTTTTTTAAAGGGGAAAAAAAGGGTCATGTTCTCTGTTTTGATTTAAATTGTTCAAAAAAGGTCAGATTTTTGGCTTCATTGTCATCCCAAAGTTACAATCTCTCGTTGTGCAGATTTTATGAGACACAGAAGCAGAATTGGGTGTAAACTTCACCACAGTCACTTTTTCTCTTCCACAATAACACAAAAAAACCACATCACTCAGCGGTTACACAAATCCTGCCTGTCCAAAAGTAAATCCCTAAAAAAGTACCTCTCAGCAAGCACGGAGATAAACTACTGTCCTCCACTTTCTTTGTTGTTTTAAGTTTCCCAGCCATGTTGTTACTGTACCCACACAAGTATGATCACATGTGATAATGGCATTAAGAGTGAATGTATAAGGCTCTCAATAAGTGTTACATAGGGAGTGGATGCGTAAGGTAATATTCTCTTTTTAAGGTCAGTTTGAATTGTTTTTTCTCATGGGAAACGGCAGATTGATAAAGAGCAAACAAAACCTCTTTTCTGAATGCTTGTCCTCCATGGCCTCAATGAAGGTTTCATTCCTTTATATCATCCAGCCCAATTCCCAGCATGCACGGCCATTGTGGCTCTTTCAGCTGGAGCTCTCCATTGACTGGCTCATTGTCCGGCCACTCTTTTGTGCGTGCTATCACCGGAGCACAATCTTTCACCTGAACAGCACAGGAGCGCAGCCTGGATATGGTCAAAAAAAAAAAAAACAGACCGAGTCACCCATGTAGATGCCAGGCCGCACAATTAACACGACAGTAATGAAGAAATATTTATATCAAGCTGTAAAAACCTCCTTTGATGCTTGTTAGGGGTGCAGTTATTAGTGGTGCTGGTGGAGATGTTCGATATTACCACTCAGGCTTATATTATTGAGGGGATTTTTTTTTTTGAAATATAACAATGCATGAGCAGATGTTTGAAGAGTGGCCCTCGGCAACACAAGGCTAGTTAAGATCGATATTGCTTTCAATATTTCTTTCCTTTGACAGATAACCAGTACTGAAGAAAGTCTTGATAAGAGTGGCAACATATGGATGTGGCGAGTCTCGCTCTCTTTTGATTGCGTGACCCCTCGACCTCTGCCTGCGTTTGAGAGCGAGGCAGCCACATGGTTACGGTGGGGGTCTGTCAGGCTCTGGTTATGGGGCATTATTGACCCAGGATTTATAAATATTTAATGCACACATTAAGATCATGGTGGAGGGTGGCCATTAGAGTTCTCCAATAAAAGAGGCTCTCACGATGATTGAATGGTGTGGCTGAGGTTGAAGCTGGTTGTTGGGTACAGGGGAACCTGCTGAGACGATAAACTCCCACCTGCAGCCTGAGCTCTTAAAAAACAAACTTCTGCTTCCTGCGTTGTCTGTTTGTGCAACATTTTTTATTGAATAATAGAGACAGCAGTCAGCTAGATAGATCCCAACCTGCATATCTGAGGCAGATAACGCAACGTCAGGAAGCAGATGTGTGGCTATTGTTATCAGACACACTGGATTATCGGGGGAATGATTTGAAGCACAAGGCAGCTGGAAATTAAACGGCTCTTTTGAGTGTATCTGTCCTTTGCGCTATCAGCAGCTCCTGGACTATCTCTCCCACACGGCGAGATCCGTGCATGACGGTTGACATAATAAGCGGCGATATGCTGATTGCCACTCAGGTTGCTGTCTTTTAATTGTGCATTAAAGGCAGAGGTGGCCTCGGACAATGTTGCCTTGATGAGAAATTGACATTTTGTGACCTGCTACCCGCAACCACTCAGGATGCCAGATAAGATGCTCAGTTGTTTTTAAGGAGAAGCACCATTCTTTCCTCAAACACTTCTATCCTTCTGTTTGACCCACTTGATGAGTATAGATTTCACCACGGCCCCCCTTTCAGCACTCAAACTATAAGAGGTTCAAAACGATACCAGCCCTTATAGACAAAGGATAACCTTGCTCTTTCAATGTATTGATTCTTTATTAACTAGGTGGCTTAATGCAATGAAATGAGGGATTTGAATGAGCCCCATTTGGGGTGCTTTGAATAAAAAGCTTGCACTGTTTATGAATGACTACAATGAACCTTTGAAGCACCACAGATGCAGGATACACTGATACAAAGACCAGTAAGGTATATGTCACAATGTCAGAGTGCTTTGCTGAAAGAATATGAGTAAAAAAGGCAGTTTTCATATTTTATGGATGTTACACTTTTTTTTCCACAGGTTTCAAACAGTTATCTCTAAACACTACATCTTACAGACGAATCACAGGTTTGTCCTCAGAGGTTCTTTTTTTCCTGATTGTCAGTTTGTCTGCCAGCCAAACTGTACGTAAAACTGAAGAAGTCCACAGCTGAGGAGCTATTGTGTTTTTACTGAAAATTTTAATAAAACATCACTTATTCATTTCTGTTTCCATTCCAAATGTTGAACATTTTTAAATTTTTCTTCCCTGTAAACACATGTAAGCTATGTGGCAGAGTCATAAGTGGTGAGTAAAAATGACTTCTATACATTCTACAAAACAGAAAAAAAAAAATACAACCACAAATGGAGTGTTTTTTTTATCTCCAAGGTTGTCCCTCATGCACATTAGTCTCTATTGGATCTTAACAACTATCATATGGGTCACAAACAATTTATTTGACAATACAACCAACAAAGTTTTCTCCAAAAATGGTCTGTATAGATAATTTAAAATCAATATAAAAATAAACAATGAAGTTTGACTTCCCTCTTAAAAAAAAAAAAAAAAAAAATGAACAGAGAGTCTTGACGGAGTAACACAAATTTTTTTTGAGGATACACATGAAATATATGCACATTGCATTTCATCAAATACAAAAAAGAAAAACAAATGAAGGCAACAGTTCTTGGCTGAATTATCTGTGCTGCATCACTATATTAAGGGCATGACGATTAATACATACATAATGAAAAGCAATATACAAAATTTCAGAGATAAATACATTATTTATAGTTGATATGTTACAAAATTTCCCTCAGTGAGCGCAAGTGTGTATTTGAACAGAAATATGACAATGAACTACTATACTCCTACATTCTCAATGGATTTTATTTTTTTTTATGTTTTTTTTTTTCGTTGATCTAAAAGAACATGAAAAAGACAGATGTATAAATATTTAGCACAAGTTTGGCAATATCACAATAGTCTACAATTTTTTAACCACATATAAAACACATAAGGGAGGTTTGGAGCTAGAAGGGGGGAGACTGCTCCTCATCAACAAGAAACAGACTTCACAGTAGCCTAGGAATGCATTAATATACAGTGCTAGCAAAAAAGTTGAAAACATGGCAAAACACACTTGCTTAAAAGGAAGCTCTAGACATGGAAGTACATCATATTCATCAACAGAGCAGTGTTTTTGTACACGTCAGTGTGCTTGTTGAATCAAAGAGGATTTTTTTTAACTTTTGAAGATGATTTCTAGCTACAATAAATTACAAAATTTAAGTTAAAATGCAGGAATGAAACATGATACAACGTCACCCACCCGTCCCCGTCCCCCCCACCCCCACACACCCTTTTTTATTTTATTTTTTTTAACTCGTATTTGTTGTACTTTTATGATCAGTTTTTTTCTACATTTTATATATCTCATATATGTTTTCCAGTTGAAATTCAAACTGTCTTGGCCCCTGTGTATTTTTCTCACACAAAAATACAAAAAAGTCACATTATAAAGACGCACAACTGTTGTGAATCTATTAAAAGAGTTAAAACAAAACAGAACAAAACAAAGTCTGAGGCAAACAAGTTCATTGGCAAATGTACTGTACATCAGTGTGTTTTTTTTAAACTTTACAACCAGATGGTGAGTCCACAGAGTCCCTTCCAGTATTGAATGTGTGGCTGATTGGACATATCCGGAGGCCGAACCCGACAGGTATACAAAATAAACCCTTCATCATTCTGTGTCCTCTTCTTTAAGGGGTGATAAAATGGGGGGGGGGCAGGGAGACAAAAAAAAACCCACAGAAAAAGAATATTGTTCCTTGTGAAATCTTTTTTTCTGCAGGTTGTTAGTCTTTAAAAAAAAATCTTTCTTTTCTTTTGTTTTTTTCTTCTTCTTCTTTAAAAACAGAACAAGCGGTTGACTATACATTACACCAGCATTGTGCTGAGAGGAGGAGGAGGAGAGGGGAGGGGGGGTTGTCCTGTGAAGTGGTAGACTGGTGCTTGAGATGACAAAAAAGTGCATTTACATTGGAGGGACAACCAGGCCGGACATGGCTGAGGAAGAAAAGAAACCAAAAGAGAGCGGAGATTAGTTTATTCAGCCTGAAACAGGTGTGGATATAAAAATGAAAAAGATCCTTAAAATGGTGGTGCATGCATGTGTATGTATGTGTGTGTGTCCAGCGCAAGTGTGTGCCCTAATGTGCCTGTTTGCGTATGTGCCTGTGAGTGTTTGCTGTGTTGGCCAGCCTGCTGCTGCTGCACGTCCTGCGTAAGGAGTGGTGGTGGTGGAGGTGGGGTGTCGGGGGCGAGGGAGGGAGGGATGGAGGGGGCGATGCGAGGAGAAAGAGTTTGAAAACCTCCCTCCTGCTCTGACATTTCAGCCCCCAGCACGCCAGTCCTGCTATGTGTGATATTTCTCCTGGCGTTGGGGTAATGGCAAACAGTGGCCCAGACTCCCAGGAGACGCGGCCGTGGCGACGGCAGAGCAACAACACGGTCACTTCCCACAATGCCACAATGCTACAGTACTACTAGACAGACTCCCCTCTGATTTTATTCCTATCAGTACCTCTTCATCCTCCTGCAGCACATTAGTCGTACATTTCCACAAGTTGTGCCTCTGCGTCATTATCCAAGAGAGATTAGGCAAGATCAAAGGTAGCTTCCGTTATTTTACCAAGACCATCTGCTTAGGATATCATTAGCAACTGTACCTCACCCCGAGAGTTTATATATTCAGTATTTTCACACGTTTTAACAATTAGGCGACTAGTGAAGTGCTGGGATGATGTATTATTATATTGCTCTGAGTATATTTGTAGAGTCATGGTTGAAATGCTTTTAAGTTTGCCAGCGCAGATGATGGCAAGGCATTGCTCATTAATTTCTGCACAACATGTATTAATAAGTATGAACGTGTAGCAAGATGAACTTTAATTTCCCACTTCATTAAGCCCAATGTTATTAATCTTGGGGCACACACTACGGCTAAGCTTGTTTTCAAAGCAATCATGTTGGTCATGACACATGCACAAAACCTAATAAACATAATTACTAAAACAATTCTGGGAAGGTCTTTCCCTGCGACATCAGAGGGATCATTTGTACGAAAGGGCAACGAGGATGCTTGTGTTTGTTTTGCGCAGACGCGAAATCCTACACTGGCATGTGTATGTGTGTGTAAGTGTGTGAAGACATGCTCCTATATGTGTGTGAGCGTGTGTGTGTGTATGTTTGAGTGTAAACTGAAAGGTGTAAATTGGCCTGTCAAAATGCATATATTTGTAATGATTAATCCCTCACCAAACCGGACAGAGGCCTGAGCAGCGGTATCTGACCAGTAGTCCGTAGGGAAGGGATGAGGGGGTGAGGGGTGCTCACCTTGCAGTCCGTTGCCGTTGGCGCTGGTGCAGGAGGGGGGTGGGGAGGCCTGGGGTCGGACCACAGGGGCGAAGGCGCTCTTTTGTTTAACTGCGGAGACGATAGGGAGGGAAAGGAAAGGAGGGAGGGTGAGAGTGAGAACGTGCTGTGAGTAGTGCTCGAGAGGGAGAGGGCAGTTAAGGTAAGGCTGGGATAGTATTACTGCCAGGGGGGATACACGATCAGTACTCACAGGCCCCTACCATCAACATCTTGTCCGGTTGAACAAATACAGGTGGCAGATGGTGAAAATACACATAAGAAAAAAATGAATATTCCTGCATTTCTGAGCTACATGTGTGTTCTCTGAAGCACTAAAAACCAAACAACGGTAACATATTATCAGCATCAATAATATTATAAATCCCCGTCTGAAGTGATTCATAGAAGTGAAAATGAATGTGGGAAGCTGGAATTAAATCAGCAGCAGCTTAGTGCTACTACAGCGTGCAATAGTGGCAAGCTACTCACTTCCATATGGGGAGTTGGCAGAGGATCCGTTGAGGAACCCAGGGGAACCTGGCACTCCCAGGTTCATACCGGCATTGCCGTAGCCATTCATGCTGTTGCTGACGGTGTTGTAGCTCGACTGCTGTGGGGTGCTGCTGGAGATGTAGCCCCGGGGGGACACGCTGCTGGTGTTCCGGCTGTAGCCCACTGAACAACACAGGTAGAAAAGGGAAAAGGGTGTTCATTCATTTCTTCTCTTCTGCGTAGTATTTACCAGGGAAATCTTCACCGATTATGACAAAGGAACTTTACTGCTGCAGTCAAACATTTTTATATCAGCACATGCTGCAGATGACAGTTTAATAAGAGGAGAAGTGGGCACTTAATTGGACCCATTAACTGCCTGTGTTTTAACTATTTCTCATTTTGCTGTAAACCCCCCTGAAGGGCCCCCCCTCTCTCTGCAGGTGCCTGCACTTTTGAGAACCTCTAAAGTTATGGAGCCATACCCCTAAATCACATACCTTGGTCATTCCCTTGTGACTCAGACACATTGACTGCTAGTTGACTGCTGAAGGAGTTGACTCCCATCATGCCGTGGGAGGCTGTGTTAGCGAGAGAGGGGATCTGGTTGTGGTTGCGGGGAACGCTGTACAGGGCCTCGGCAATGTCAGCTGCCCTCTTCAGAATGATCTCCTGAGAAGCGCAGAGAAGGCAGAGGTTTTTGTTATTTATGGTTGTTTTATAGCTGTGTATATATTCTCTTTGAAGCCTGGTTTGTGGCTGTATGGTTAACTCTGAATGCATTTAAGCCTACATTGTTCTAGATACAGTGGTGAAAATAGCCTTTGGTCATGCTATCAGTAAAATTTCAGCTGTTTAGCAGAGGTGTAAGCAGCCGTGTGCACACAGACCTGATTGTTGTGGGGCATTCCATACAGAGCTTCAACAAGATCGGCCGCCCTCTTCAGTAACACCTCCTGATGAGGAAAACAGGCAGAGCAAAAGTTAAGACCCAAACAGATTATGTGGGAGAATCCCGGCGCTTCATACAGTAACAAACAAAATCCAAACACAGCAGGGTCATGGGGAGCTTTAGAAGTGTTTACATATTCGACCTCCTAAATAAACGCCACCTTGATTTAAGAGGCACCAGTGCTGCATTTATACAGCGCTACAATTTTGCTCCTTCCAACCATGCGGAGCAGTGAATAATGTTCCCTATCTTAATTAAACTGGCATAGTCCTTTAAAAACAACACCTCACCCCTGATTCTGGGCTTCACGTTTGCACCGGAGTTCAGCGCCGAGTCCCCTCTCTTCAGAACAATAAAGTGAATTAGCTCTGGGTTAATCTAGTTCTGTTGTAATGACATTAAGGAATTTTTCAATTAACCTCTTTGACTGGCTGTTGCAAAGGACTTCACAAATGACTTCCCATCCAGCAAGAGCTGGGTGCTTGTGCCTTGGGGACACGGATGCTCAGGATGTGGTCTTATCCATGTCTGCATGCTTGCCCCCGCTTGACAATGCGGATTAGCTGTGTTGCTTTGGCTCTTAACACTGAAAATGAGTTGGCCCCGGATCCCGTTTCCCCCCACTCTGTTTCGGGCTTTCAGCTAGGTGGGGTTTGGCCCGTTGGTGTGTATTTATCTGCTCTTTGAATTCAGCACTTACAATTAAATCCCTCTCAAGCAACCAGACTGCTCTCTTTGTTTTCTATAATACAGAAGGCAATATGCTGTATGAAAACCCTTCTCCTCCTTTTAGAGTGCATTTAATCTGACAAAAGCGAGTTGCAGACATGGCTGTTGCGTGTGTTTTTAAAATGCTCGCTTGTTGTCACCTGCTGTAGAGCAGAGATTTGTCGACTGTGCTGTTAGAACTCTGGTTAAAAGCAATGCAAATCTGTCACCAGAAACATCTCAGATGGTGCTTGTTTTCTTCCCACATTCGCTGTGTTTTCTTTTGCGGGCCTCGGTAATTTGTCTGAAGTGTTCCATCACTTGGCAATAGCAGTGTGGGATTAAGACGGCAGCTGCCGTAAATGAATGTAAACACAGCCTTCGCGCCTTCAAACAGCGGCCTCCAAGACTTGGCCTGCATTTCCAAGGCACAGTGTATGTAGTGTGTACGGAGTGTGTGTATGGGCCCTTTCATCCTGAGGAGCATATCTACCACAGTCCTTGATTTATCAAGATGAATCACTGTAGAAGCCACTTCCAGCGTATGCCATGCTCTCTTATAGAAACATATCGCTTAATCCACCCCAAGTTACCGGATGGGTGGCTCTTAGAATGGGCATTTACCTCTGAAATTGGTGTGTATGCTCAACGTTGCATGCATCTAGTTTGCATACAAATAAAGAATTATGGTTGTCGTGAGGCAGGTAGACTAAATGAGAGGACCAGCTGTCTTGATGTGTTCTCATCAGGCAGAACAGATTTCTCTCTCTCTTGCTGAGTGAGATAAAGTGGTTTTCTTTCTTTTTGTCTGCAGTTAATAATTACCAATAATCTATTCTATCATATTTCAAGATCTCCTACATGGCTCTCAATTTTAAACAACAATTAAAGCAATTAAGACTGTCGCGTTCGCAAGCCATGTTTCATTCTCTGTAAAACGTCCTCTCCCTCCTTGTCCATATGGTACTTTGCAGCAGTGACATAAGGACAGCTTGGAAAAAAAGGAGGAGAGAAAACGATATTGCCTCTCATCCTTAATCTGTCGTTTACCGCGTGGTGTCTTAACTAACCAAGCTGACTCGCAGGGCTATGCTTAAGTGGCAACCTAGTCATATCCGCGGATGATGAGAAGTGCTGCACCCAATCAAGGGAGAAGTTTGTTTTCTTCTGACGAGACGCTTTCATGCGTATCAGCTCACGCTGTGAATACGATTAACACGGAATAGTGTTCTGAGGGCATTTCCATGTAAATCTCAATACTGCTCCGGCATAAGTGTAATTGGCTTTCTTGTCATGGAGACATATCAGAACACACCATGTTAAATTGAAACAATTAAAGGCTTCAAATGATTTCTGTTGTTCTGTGACAAATGTGTGACAGATTTCTTCTATTGTTTGCCGTGCTTTGCATAAAGGTCTCGTGTTCCACCGCTGCTCAGATGACAGATCACCGCAGATTTAGACGCCAGTTTGCGTTATTGCTGCTGAGGATAAGAAATATCTAACAATAAGGAGATGGTGGTCTAAAACAGCCCCAATGTGATTCTTCAAGCACTAGATTAGCATGGATGTTGTATTTATATTATCACAGTTAATAAAAGAGGGCCTAGGTTATGTAGCTTGGAGTGCTAATGCCATTATAAAACTGTAAGGCAATTACTCTGTTAGCTCTAGCCTGAGGTAATGAATGCATTTAGAAGCATAGGGCCATTAGATGAAGGTACTTCAAAGAGCACAGGAAGAGAGATTCATTTAAATACATGGGTAATTGCTTGACATGAACACATTTGTAATATTTTCTCCTTGTGGATTACACAAAGAATTGGAAAGGAATGGGCTTATGCTCATTTTGGGAGGAAAGAAAAGAATCCAAAGCAATCAGCTTAATAATAAAACAATATTGAGTTTCCACTTTTAATTTCATAATGAATCTAATTTGTTACAGAAGAGAGAAATTGAGTGTGATATAATGCGATATCCAGTCTATTTGTCCATTACTGCCAGAGGGCACAAAATGGTATTATAAATTGTCTTTTTTATATTATGAATAGAAAATTGTTTTATAACAAGATCTTAAAAAGGAGGGTGAATTCCAAAGTCTCTCTTCACTTAACGCGATGCCCGCAAACCAATCTCCTTTCTCATCACTTGACTGCTCACACTTATTACTTTCATATTCACCCTGGACTTTGCATTGAATTTTTATATCTCCACTCCTCCCACAGGGTCAGACTGTCATCTACGATGTTGTCTTAGAATTACGAGGTAAACTTCAATCAGCGGCAGCTTCCCCCCTTTTTTCTCTGTGTAGCAACAATATTAGCGTGCATCCCTTGCTATCCATGAGCACTCCCATATTGGCTTTCTGTCTCCTTACAATTACCACGTGTCTTACTGGTCCCAGGGAGAAGGCTGGTGGAAATCAATAGCGCAGTAATATTATCAACTGGAGGGTGAAGTCATGGGAGGGGTGGGGTGTGGGAAGGGGTGGGGGGGGTAGAGGCGGTGAGTGGGCTTGGTGTCGATTTGCCTTTCTGCTAATGCACACCGCACGTCCTCCAGCTTTATCTTCTTTTTATAGAGTCTCCCTACCTCACCTGCAGCCTGTAATGGCTGTTCTCTATATGCCGCTTCTGTTCTCATTCCAAATGTACATGCCAGGCTCAGCCGCTGCCGCCGCAGGCTGTTTTATTGGGAATGTGCTTTTGACCCCGAGAGCTGACCCTCAGATGGCAAGCTTAACAATGACGAATCACTCGGTGGGATCATTTACATGCCCCCTGAACCCCATATTTGGGTCCATTAGAGAGCAAATCAAATATTTATGTTGTTTATTGGAAGTGCAGGGTTTCATCTCACTCTGTGATTGTTTCATGCAAAGGCTGGGAGACCGTGCTATATTAAGTATACGCACAACCCAGGAAACTAATCTCGGGTTCGGTGTCAAAATCTGTCTTGCAGCCAACGACATTTTGTATTCAAGGAAAGAAGTAAGGTTCCTGTGTAATGTAGCTGTGTTAAACATCTCTTTTGTTGGAAAGATGTGGATTTTTTGTAAAGAAAGAGTAGAGATTCACAAGTGATGCCTGTGGAGATGGATCAAGCCATGTGGATATTAAAGGTAAGTGTACCTTTTGGTCTACGTTTATAGTTGAAATTAGAGTAACATTTCATGTCTAGGTGTTGTTTCCTGCCTCCACAGGGACCAGGTCTAATTGAAACACTTCATATACTGAAGCAGGGACTGGCTGTGATGTTCCATTCCTCCACATTGCCTTGGTCAAACATCTATAGCTACCACACAGCCTGCTCTTTATTAAATTGTCCGTTGGACAGTAATGATATTGCTGTGTTGCATGCTGGGATTTAATAGATAAGGTCTTTAAAGGTTTTACAGTATTATTAAAACTCTGAGGTGGCCTCCACTTTACTACATGCCGAGAGGGTTCTGAATGTACTAATCAGTCATATTATTACACATGACACATCTGGAACGTCAGTCATCAAAATGGTTACTGGCAGGGGTGGCAATTAGTGAAAACACACAGATAGATTTTATCAATAGAAAATGGAAAGAGTACAAAAATCAAAGGAGTGAAAGAATAAAAGAATCAAAGAGTTTCTGCGCCTCAGTTTTCACGCTCGGGTCTTTCAATATGGCAGCCTGTTTATGAGCCACACCAGTGTGTCTAAAACTGATGTGGCTTTCAACTCCTTCACCCAGGTTCAAAAGAAAACAATAAGAAAGCCAAAGCATAATAACATGCAGTCTTTGTCTATTAGCTGCAGTAAGACTAGGGGGTTTACGGCACAGGGTTCTGTAAACAAAAGATTAAACCAAATCGAGCTGCAGAAAATGAAAGGAAAACATGAGTGGGGTAATGAGGGCGCAGACGTCGTTTCTGACCAGATTACCATCTCCACAGACTACTGGAGAGGAAAACGCCTGATTGAGCTATTTTACCACACAGAGAGTTTACGCCTCTCTCCACACACAAAACCAATACCATTACCACACTGGTTAGTGGGTAAGCTGCATATGTGGAGCAAAGCTGTCGAGGGTCACAGCGCTCTGTGCTGGTGGTAATGTTGTTTTGTTTATCCGTCAGAGTATTGAGACATTATGATCCAGATTGCTTATTATTATTTTTTTCTTCCCCCCATCCACCAGAGGCACTGCACTGACCTTTGGTAACCTCTCAGGATCTCCGGGGTGTCTGGGGATGACCTTCTGCAGCCTCTGGAAACCGTAGTCGATGGTTGGCTCATTCAGGGCTGAAAGAGAGAAAGGAGGAGATGAAAATTAGTTTCGGAGCTAATTTTGAGACAGGAAGAGGCTAATTGAGAAATCTGTTGAGTTTACGGTACAAAAGTCATTTCAGAATGCCTAATTTTGTCGAAACCTCAGGGGTGAGATGATGTTTTATGAAACATCAGCACTGATGGAAAATGACACAGGTTCCTCTGACACTTGTGTCACCAAGTGCTATTCCATTAACAGCCATGATGACCTACATCAGTCTGAGGAGCCTTCAGAGGGACCCCTCCCCCCCCCTTTTTATATCTGCTTGAGAATATTGACTACAGCAAACTACATAGCGGGGTTCTTTTAATCTAACAGAGTTTTAATAATCTGTGAAAGGCTGTCCACACATTGATCTAGTGTAAGTTGCTGTCATTTCACCCTTCTGCACCAACTGTACTGCAACACTGGGCCTGTGAAATACGGCAGCAGATCCCACAAAGCCATTAATCTCTCCCACCCCTCAAATAGTAATCTGGGGCATGAGGCATATTGGGCGATGAATCAGTGGCACAAAGTAAATGAATCATAACCCAGACTTTGGTGAGAGCAGGGCGTTTTATGTCTGACAGTCCTAATGGGTAATTGAAGGCTTCCTTACAGCTCCGCCTGATTCTAAACAATCATGTGTACACTCGTAGGCAGGACAAGGCGAGGGAGGGAAGGAGGGAGAGGGGGTGGGGGGTGGGGGGTGGGGGGTGGGTGGGTGGAGGAGAGCAGTGTAAAGGGGGAAGGAACGACTTAATAGAGAACATCACTTCTCAATGTAGATATCATTTTCAGGAGAGTAACTCCGCCGAGCAAGGCGCTTCATAAATCAATGGCTTTCTATGGAGACTAATAAGAGCTGCCTGCCTCTATTCATTGTTCAGCCTGTAATTTGGCCCATCACTCATTACTCAGCATGTAATTTCAGCATTAACACCGCACAGCTCGCTGAACCTGCTGAACACCAGAGAATGTGAAAGCAAGCAAGCGCCACCCCCCCGACACATACACCCCCACCAATACACACACACACACAGGCAAGCAGGCAGGGCCACTGAAGCACAAGCCAGGGAGTCACGGCAGGAAAGCGAACATTTATGTTTCTCATACTTTCTTTTGTTCCCTCCCATCTAAACACAAGCTTCCACAATGTACGCACACACGCGTACAATCGAACACATGCACCGCTTGTGCCAAAACCTGAATACAGTAATTGCCAGCTCGACCGTGATCAAATGGAGCAATTATGTGTTCAAGCATGGACAATGCAGGGTGCTAATCGATAGCAAGGATCTAGCTTACAAATACAGTGGTATTCGACCCTATAGGCCAGACACACCTGAATAAACCCAACGCCACTACAACATACACTGCTGGAAATCTGATTTGACATGTCATCATGTGTCCCGAAACGACAAAGGTCTGCTTCGGAATGTGAGGGAAAGCCATCTTCTCCTTAATAAAGGATTGATCTGCCATATTGATCGTACATGACAAGGCTGTAGGAAGGAATTTGCCCCCTTTCTTTTGTTATTTCCAACCCTCCTGCCTTTTTATCTATGCACTCTTGGCAGTCCCATACACGTGTGGATATATGCATGTGTGTGTGTGAGTGCCCGGTTGAGAGAGTGTATGTGCACGGCAGCCCTGCCAGACCCCGCTGCTCAGTGTGATGTAAATTGTGTATGTGTAAAAAGCACTCCATAATCAGGCCATCCATCATCAGAGGCTGTCAGTGGGCTCTCTCAGGGTGATACATCACGCTCTCCTGTCCTCTGCCTCAGCTGGGGCCTACACAACCCGCCAGGCATGCTGGGAACACAGCCGGAGAGACGTACAGTACAGGACGAGACCTAGGTTGGGAGAGGTGTTCTGTTTGATGTGCCTTTGCAATGATAATGATGCCCTACTGTACATGCAGACCTTAGGTATTGTGACGATTTGGAGGTGAAGTTATACTGAATCAATTATCAAAACCCTCCCTAAAAAAAAAAATCACATTTAAACTTGTCTAAGTTTTAAACCCACTGTTCAGCAGTTGCAGCTCAGGCATCAGGCGTGATCTCCACATGTCGACATGTCGCCATCTCATCTATCATGGAGATGATCTTTGTAACAACCCCGGCGTAATGAAATTGGTGGCACAGACCGCCATCTGCTATTGATTTCATGCAAATGCTTTTGACAGCTGATGGAGACTTGCATTAGCACTAAACGGTGCTGTCAGTTGATGAGTTGACAGTTTTGTAGTCATAGCATGTACATTGGTGCAGACAGACACAGACAATGTCAATAATCCTGTAAGAGCCGCTGATGATATATACTGAGCACTTATATTCAATCTAGACAATAAATGTGTGTAGCCGTTGCATTGCTGTGCACATTTTTCCTCCCGAGCAAAGATTTTCTTTCATCTGTGAGAGCTTTTACAAGAATCATTGGTGCTGCTCATCTTACTTTTTCTTACACCACACACATTGACAGCAGCCTTTCCCCTCTTTTTTTACCCCCCACCTCTCACCCCTTCCATGACTTTTTTTTTTTTTTTTAATCCTTGACACGCCGTTATGTTCCAAACTTCACACTCTGTCATAAACTTTACTCTCCTTTAAAGAGCAAATCCGGCTCTGCGATGCCCTTGCATGACTCCATGCATGCCAAAATTTGTTTTGGTCCTCCCTGTCCTTCCAACACAATATGGTGAAAGAAGGAGGGGTGAGGTGGGGTTGGGGGGGGTTCTCAATTGCTGCAAGGAAACATGAAACCCTCCACACACATCCCATAAATTCTGCACTGGGTGGGGAGTCTAGCCGAGGGGAGGAGGGACCAAGAACGGAGGGAGGTATGATAGGGGTGTGTGTATGTGTGTCTGTGTATGTGTGTGCAGAGGGGGTTGTATGTGTGTGTGTGGTGGGGAGTCGCTGGCACGTTCCAGTCACGCCCGCTTCCCGGCCCGCGGCCAATCAATACCACTTTCCTGTTTTAGAGGCGGGTAATTATGAGGTGGAGAGATTGTGTGACCTCTCACCCCTGCTGCATTACTCGCCTGATATTAAGATAAATTGCCTGATTTTGGGTAAACATATGCTGCAATTCAAACTGTCAGCACTGGTTTGCTCAGGGATAATTTGTATTGATCTCCTGGCTTCTTCCCCATTTTGCTTACTGACCTCATGGATAATTAGAGAAAAAGAGACACAGGGAGGTAAGGCAGGGCTTGAATTTGAATACTTTGCAGGAGAGATGAAGAGCACATGGAGAGGGGAGGGGAGAGGGAGCATTAAGGGACTAATAGAATTTTCATTTTCTGCTCAAATTTAGACAGGTTCCATGTTTTGTTCAATTATATCGCTTATGTCTTTTTTCCCCCCCTGCTTGTGATAATTCAAATTTTACAAATGTAATAAGACAAATAAGTGACAGCAAATATGTTCTGAATTAAACAGCTGATAAGCGGAAGAATTACTGCCACATGTGAGTAAAATCAGCTAGATGAGTGACAAAGGAGAGGCAGCTTCTCCTGCATGAAGGTTCGGAAGAACATTTTTTATGAATATTTTAGTAATTTTCCTCCCTCTCTCTGGAGAGTGAATGATCATGTTTCAGAATATGAAGAAATGGAATGCATGACTCGGTGCACAGCTGTGACCATATCCAATTTTGAATACTACACATGCGCAGAGGTGTCCGTGGCAGGCCTTCAGTGGAATTCCTCTGCCTGGAATGTGCACTTCCCAATCTTATTTTGATCTGACGCCTTAATCTGCTGGTCCTTTTCAAGCCACTAGCGCATTTTCTCTAAGAGCTCCTCTCGCTGCCTCGGACTCGTCACTTTACTTAAAATGTAGAGTGGATGGTGTGTGTACATGGCATCTGAGTGTGGTCTGCTGCTCCTTCTCCATGTTCTCTGGAAATAGGACATGAGTAACTGCTCTACAGGAACAGTGTAACATGGCTGACGCTGGCAGGCAGAAGTGCTTACATGGCAATACACCTCTGTGTGCCCTCGGTCTATATAAAAGTGGATTGAACACATGTATTGACTTACAGTATCGGGGTATAAACATAGGGAAATGTTTGAGCAAAGCAGTAAATTTAAGGGAAATTGTTCCTTGTTAAGTCTATGAGGCTGAATGGAAGCTTGCACAGAGTACTAGCATTCCTGCCAGCCATTACAGCTTATTACGATAACTCTATCTTTCCAGGAGATAAAAACCTAGCCTTGTTGCCATTTGCCAGCTATTACTTTCGCTAATTATACTTAACTGCTTCGAGCTTATCTCCACTCCTCCTACACCATTGAGCAGTTATTTTTTTCTTTCCCCTTAACACAAATTAGAGGTGGAGTGGGAGTTGGAAAGGGGGAGACAGATAAACAGCACAGGCAGAAGTTCATTCAAGTGTTATTGCATTTGCGACTTGTCAAACAGTCTAACTGAAGCCTTCTAGGCACCTGCAGTCTGTTAGATGAATGCAGTTCAGAACAGCATCAACACACACTTAATGACCTTCACTCGCCGATATTCAGCTACTGGAGACGCGGAAAGAGTGAATATCCTCTCAGTGTTACTGTAAGGAGTTAAAAACTGAAAACTGTGCATACAAGGAAGGCGTTCATAAGTCATGCTGCTGCTCCACAGTATAGTACATGTTGAGAGAACAGAGAACACGCATGCAGATGTAGAGACCATCTTGAAAACAAGCCAAGCCAAATTGTATTTTTCACAGCAAACCCACGCAAAGCAAACCTCATCTGTTTCAACACTGACCATATCATCTCCATCCACTGCAGCCAGTTATCACTCAGTGATTCCATCTCCAGCAGTCTCAAGATGAACAGGAAATTAAAATTTCAAAGATCTGCAGTTAAGATAAATCAATGGAGACAGATCAATGTTCATTGAAATTTCATGAACTTTGCGCCAATACAGATGGAAAAAAAAACCTAGACAGTTACAGTCTCCAGCAGATATTGCTCCTGCAACAGATAAAATGTAATTAACACGGTTAAAAGGGAGCAATGTTACAGATTGCACATCCATAATTTCTGACTCCCCTTCATATCGGCTGTATTATTAGAAAAGGGCCGAAGACACCTGTTCAATCCTCTTA
This sequence comes from Parambassis ranga, assembly GCF_900634625.1. Classification (NCBI taxonomy): domain Eukaryota; kingdom Metazoa; phylum Chordata; class Actinopteri; family Ambassidae; genus Parambassis; species Parambassis ranga. The sequence continues at coordinate 9,322,149 of NC_041035.1, forward strand.
GATGACATCTAAAGTATGTGTGCCACTTCTCTAAGGACGTCAGTGGACTTTCACACATTACCGGCCAACAGAAATCAAATGGGTTCACTTCACAGCTGATTGCAAGTGCAAATTAATATTGTAAAATGAAGATCAATACATGGACGGGGCACAGATCGATGACGGCTAAATTACGGCCGCATTTTCCCCCTCATTCAAGATGAGTTGTGTTTTCCTCTCAAAGTCAATACCTCGCTGCCTCCCTCATTCATTTCTCAATAAACTTGCCGATGAATTTCAATCAAAATGCGGCAGCGGAGGGGGTGGGCGGCGGGGGCTGGAGTTCTTTTAAAGCCCGTTGGGTGTGGATCATACTGAAAGTGGGGCAAGAAGAGGAGGTAGAGAAAGAAGGAGGAGGAGGAGGAGGAAAAAAGATTCTCGTCTGTCAAGAGCCCCCCCACCACCCCACCTCCTCTGTCTATCTTTCCTGTGGTAGAGGACTGATGCTGTGACTTAGTGAGGACAATCCATTTTGTGAACCATTACAAAACAGACCTCTAACAATACTGTGGGACAAAAAGTGGGTCCAATTAAAATTAAATCAATGAATACCATCCTTACTGGGAGAAAGAGAGAGTGAGAAAAAAACACACACACACACACATACTGCCATACTTTCATTTTTCTCTTGAAAGATAACCACAATACATTTCACAGAGAGATGTAATGGGGGAAAAATACATGCTCAACTGCAAGTACTTATTTCAATCAATTTCCTGGAGCTGGATTTCACAGGTCACTTGCTGATAACACGCTGTGGAATAATGCCACAGTGTGCTTCTCAAAGCCTACCTGACAAGCTGCCTGACAGTGGGGGAGTGCGAGCACGTGTCACGTCAGCTCTCTAATTGGACACAAGGACCTTCCTCCGTGGAACCTTGTCGCGCTCCACACAAGCTCACAAGGCCTTCAAACCAGGCCCATCTAACTTGGCAACGAGCGTCTGCCTCACTCCTGTGGAGCTAGTGCTAAATACCAGCGTTGTAATGAGACAGGCAGGTATGGGGATATGGCTAGTGGATAACATGGTTTGACACATGCTAAAACTGTTGTGCCAACTGGTTACAACCCACTTGACTGTGGCGATGACATTTATAAATGCCTATGTCATCCTTTTCTCATTGCAGCACCTCATACTTCATACTGGAAGGGGAATTTTTTGCTGCTGTGTGGAGTTAAATATACAACAAAGTACTTTGGTGTGTGTTTGTAAATCCGCCTCAGAAGCTGATCTGTTTACATACCGCTCTGAATGCCTCTGATTACAGCATATCTTTACTGTTGGCCACACCCCGTTACTGACCAGCAATGGAGCACCAAACCCAACCCTGCAGGACAGGAAATGAAAAGGAAGCTCTCCATCTGATCTGCTTGTAAGTCTGGGACTTCAAAGCCACGGCAGGGTGGAGAGGAGACGTAAGGATAGGCCCGAGTCGCAGACTGGACAGCACAGGGCCTCGATCTGATGTGCTCTGATAAAGATGTCTGTGTTTGTTTGTTTATTTATTATTTTTTTTTAGGGAGAGGAGGCTCAAAACATTTTGTTCCTCTTTCCAAGAGTGTAACAAGACGTGAGTTTAATTTTGGATGTTGATATCACTATTTATACCTCTGCTTTGCTTCAGATTTCCACATGAAGCGTATCTAGGAGGAGACCTTACTTCCTCACTATCAACACATCCTTTTCAGTCCCTTACAGGGTTGACATTTCTTGATCTCCACCAGTATTGAGTGAAGCACACATGACCCCTTTGTCCTTATGTTGATGAATGACTGCCTCATACCCATTTTGTCAGATTTTGGTGCAGTGGAGTCGATAGCGTCACCTTGACAAGGAAAGTTTGTGATCCATCAGCCCTCAAGGCTGTCTGGCCACAACTAAGGCCTGGCAACAACAGCTCGCTGTATGGGGGCATCTGTTCAATCCAAAAATCCTTCACCCAGTGTGCCGCAGTCTTGTGAGGTCGAACGAATGGCTCTTATTACTGCCGCTTTACAGTGAAGGAACAAAAAAAAAAAAAAAAAAAAAAAAAAAAAACACTTGACTTGTACTAATAGCTGAGAAGCCATGCTGGTCACCAAAGGTCTGAAGACGAAGCACCCTGTCAGTGCCCAGCTTGGGAAATTAGCAAATAATGTTCCCTTCCCCCTGACAAATGTGTGACAGCTCGCCTTCGCCAATCATTCTCTCCTAACGTTATGATGCATGTCCTGGATCCCCACTGGAGGATACAGGCGAAGTTTACTGACCCTCAATTTACCCATGACAAATGGGGTCCCGGTAAATGTGCGTTTTCTGGGGCGCGGAAGGGGTTCATTTTAAGCAATCCTGGTTATGTGGATGTCACTGATTAGGATAAATAGTGGCTGAGTGTGTTAGGACTGCTTGCAGAACCATATAACCAAGGGCCTGCATCGTTGCCCCTGGAGGGGAGCTCTCGTGGAAACTTGGCCAAGATAGAAAACCAAAAGCTCTGATGCAATTAGGAGCTTAAATTGGATAAATTGTGCGGTCAAGTTTTTATTTATGATTTACTCTTTCATACACTTCTGTAAGTATGCAGTAAAAAGGTTATGGGGCTGCAAATGAGGCTGAAAATTGGTTCTTTTTGTTTATAAAAATAATATGTAATCAAACCAGTGTGTGCTGTTTTCAGGGCTTAATAAAGTGTAGAGTATAATAAAGTATTGACTCAGGTACAGCCAGGACTTTCTCCTTTTGATTTTCTACAACCTTGCTGACAGTTGGTTCTACCAGTCCTGTCCTGACCAATGGATAACCAATACATGGATTAGACAGAGGACAAGCTAGCAAGCTCCAAGGGACAACACTGTGTTGGAAGGTAAAAGGTATGGACTGTAAAATAACAAAAAATAGGCCATATGTCATTGCTTTAAAAAAAAACTGCCAATTACAGGCCAGAAACATAAGCTCCTGGAAGCAGTCAGTAAACTACAGCCTACTAAAGTTTTATATAGTCTGTCTGTTTGTCTCATTAGTGTTTTAAACATTCAATAGTCAATGCCAACAGGATTATTTGACATACACTACAGGGTGCTCTCTTTCTGAGAATGGATTGTGAGTTTTGGAGCCGTTCCAGGGTGCTAACCCGAGTGAGGACGTGTCCCTCTGCTGTTCGAATCGACTGCAGTCTCCTCTGTGTTGACTCTTGGTAATTTGTGATAATTTCTTAAATTGAGCGAGTTAAATCTCCACAATTAGGGTGGTGGTGCAAGAAGAGTCAACATGGAAAAAAAAAAAGAAAAAAGTCTAAAAAGGCACTCCTCTCAAGCCATCCTCTCAAGTCACGCTTGAAGCCATATGCTTTGATAACCAGACCTTTGATATGCACATGGTGCTCTCCAATATGACACCGGAACATTCTCTGCCTTTTAAGACAGCACTCTTTCACTACATGCCATTTTTTTAACCCATGTAGTGCATGATTGTAACTCTGGGTCATTTTAAGTCTATTTGCTACGTTACAGTAACACAGAGGTGGTTTCATTCTTAAGAACTTCTCCTGCTTTCATTCACATTTTACTGCCTGACAGAGGCAGCTAACATGCTTTTCACCCAGCAATCACTGTACATACTAAATCAGTGATACCTAATTTCTGCTCTCTTCAATGGTTCCATTCTCTGAAGCGTCAACCTCCCATACAATCAGGGTGAGCCACACAGGGAATAGCAGAGCAGAGGAGTCGGACCTGTCTATTGGTGACTCTCTCTTTTAATTCACCGCACTAATCAATTGTACCACCGTTGCCTCCAGGGGTAATTGTATCTTTATACTAACTGGAAGTGAGTAGGAACCCAGGGAAGACAGAGAGGAAGAATGGGGGGGAAAAATCAACACAGATAGAGAGAAGGGGACACATTTCCCCAGTAAAACCTGATGGTAATCATCCCAATCCGCTTAGCCTCTGTGACTAATGGGGTCTGTTCTTAAGGGACCTGGCACTTTCACTAGGGTGCTATAGAAGCCATTAATGTCTTAACTTATACACCTTCTCAGGGCTGTGCAGTAACACATGTACACACACGCACAAACACACACTTCCTTGCCCTCGCTCACTTCTCTCACACATACACACTACACTCCTGTTTCATTATCCCAGTGCCTTGTTGGCCTCTGCTCCACTCCTGCTAGGGAGGTTAAATGCAGGAGAGCTGGGCCAGACTGCACGGTTGGAGGAGAAGGGGACGGATGGCTGGGGGTGGTAGTGTGGAGGTTTGGGGAGTGAGAGAGAGAGAGAGAAAGAGGGGGGGGGACTTGATGAGAAACAGCTGCCCCAGGATGGAGGGGTCTGGACGTGGATTTCAGGGGTGGGATGGTGGAGAGCGGGGGGGCTCCATGGCCTTGCAGTGCTCAAGGCCAGGTCTGTGCTGCTGCTGCAGGCCTGGGAGTGCTGGCTGACTGGGGGGAAGTGAAAGTGCTTTGACTCACCCCCCTGTTTCATTCTGCCCATCAAAGTTGGAACAGACAGAGGCTTCCAGGTCAGACAGGCTCTGACCTCCGCAACCTCTGTCTCCTCACCAATGATGACAGATAAGACCACCACTTCCTTCTGTTAGCCAAGATAATCAGATCCTTTACTTAGAGTGTGACACACACACATTCTCTCTCACATACACGTCTCTCAACTCCCTGCACACCTTCCCTCATGTCAAACAACTTTGGACATGCATTTAGCTAAGACGTTGCTTTTCTAATCTGATTCACAAAAAAATGAAACCACATTTTGGCTTACAAAATCCGCAGAATTAGCAGAACGCATTATCTGTCACACTAAAGGACAGATAAAGAGGATTGGCAGAAGGAGTTAGCCTGACAGCTTGAGTTTAACAGAGCTTGGCAACGCCCTTGTATGATGGCAGGTCAGAGGGGGGATTGAGTTGCACTTGTAGGAGCCCCCTCCGCGAAACAGCTTTTTCCTAGCAGTGCAAATCTCACACATTTAACATTCAGCAAGCAGTGCACTGGTTAGTTCATTATTAGTGGCTGGACTTGGTGCTGAGGGCTCCATCCAGAGACAGGGAGAGAGAGAGAGATGGAGGAGGTAGGGGGGTAGAGCAGAAGCCTGTAGAAAAGAGGAAGAAAGAAAGAGGAAGAGGAGGTTTTGACTCACCAGTATAGACAAATCTCCCAGGGGCACCTTTGCAGAACTGCTTGGACTTGTAGGACAGTGTGACTTCCACCACGCCAGGGATGTGCCGAGGTGGAGTCTGGACGCGGATGGCGTGTGGAGTTATCAGCTGGATCGCAGAGGAAAAGGAAAGGAAAGGAAATAATGAGCCCCCCCTGCAATAACAGAACACTTGCCTTTTAAAATACTTCATATCTACATCATACCTCGCTCCATACAAGCATGGTGCCAAACACAACTTGTAGGCCATCAAAGAAGTTGTCCCCTATGAGGATGACAGTGGCTCCTCCAGTGGTCCATCCCTCGCTGGGGCTGATAGCCTTGATGCATGGGGTGGCTGCTTATCCAAGACAAAGAGAAGAGCAAATTCAGCACCTAGGCTCAAACACTCGGGAGCATGTCTCCTTCCACTCCGACACATTACTGCATCACCTCTACGATCAGCCCTACATGTCTTTCTTTCACAAAGACATATCATGGAAATTGCCCCTGGAAAAAAAATGATGGATTTGTCCTTTAAGGCACGAGAATCAAAATCATTTATCAGCGCGCTGGAGTGGTGTAGTTAAGCAGACCCTTCAAATGGTCCACTTCACAAAGGCTAAACGCCAGGCTCACCAGGAAAATGATTTGATGGAGCAAATTATGTGTCAGGGCACATGCAGCTATCAGAATTGATTAAGCATGCACCCGCATGTACAGTAAAAATTTCAAAGTTGAACACATCTTAAATGAGTCAAGGATACAGGCTGTTAAAGTGGAAATGACAAGCTAAAGCTTTGCTGGTTCATGTTATTTCATTACCTTTGTTCTGCATGTGCAGCACAGTGCAGGCTCACTCAGTGTAGTTTCAGGTTTCATAACGTGAAATGCACTCATGAATTATTCAGATTGAGTTTTCTTTCTTTTTGTGATCGATTCAATCCATTTCATATTGTTTATTACAATGCTTTTCATCTGGCATGACTTCTGCTACGTAGCTCTGTCATTCATCAACAGTCTGGGTTGTTATTATAATCTAATTTGAGTGATCTGGTGCCTCACATTCACTGTCATTTGATGCATTACCTTAATATGGTGTTCAGCACAACACCGTGTTTACAACAGAAATAGCATGACAGCTAGCCATAAAACAGCAATATCAAATTTAATCTATTTCCATCAATATCTTTTAATACATTGCGAATTGTGCATGTTTTTTTCCCCCTGAACCTCAAAATGTGAACAACTATTTCAGCAAGTCCCCTTTTTTTCTCTTTACAAGCTCACTTCTAAACCTCTATTATCCTTTCCATCCAGTAAGTAAATCACAGTCAGCCATTGTTGTATGGATCACCTCAGACAAGACATCTCCCTTTGTTTGCCTTGCTGTTGGGTCTGTTCAGGTCATGTTTGCTCTCTCTCCCTGCCCATAAAGTGCACACACACACATTGGTACTACAGGGAATCTGACTTTAACAGGCGCTGTTGACTTCATGCTAATCACCTCGTACAGATTTTCATTTGTGAGGCCTGGAGGAGTGACATTTGCTTTCCTTAATTGCGAAGCAGAGCGTCTGAAAGAGGACCAACCCTCTATGGGCATGCTGGGCCCCCTCTAAGGGCCTGACCTTCATCAGTGCGGACGATTACAGCAAATAATTCACCCTTCAAAATTACTGTAAACAAATTGACTTTGGGGATGAGAGAGAGGAGGGGGGCAGGAAGAAGGAGGAGGAGGCAAGAAGAGGGCCTGATGGTGACGGGGACTGTTGGGGGGCAGCTGCAGCCTGAAACCTATGACAGGCATACACAATCACACGCACACACACAGACGCACCACCACGGAAATCCCAGTGCCCCCTCCCACACACAGAAGGACCCATGGAGAGGCAGCGACTGAGGCCCTAAGCCGTCCACCCTTCTGCCTAAAAAATTTGCATATGTCTCAATGCACAGACAGAGAGGGGAGCATGTGCTGAATGGGGACCGTGGCGAAGTGGATTACACAGTCAGCACAGGCGATCTGATGACAGACACGCACAATGCCCCCCTCAGCAGATGATAGGCATCATGAGGAGTGGACGGATGAGGATGCAAAGAGCCAGTCTGAGTGTTGCATCACTAAGTCTTTGCAAACTTTGGGCTACAGTGGAGGAAATTAACTCGATTCGAATTCATGTGTCACAGCTTGTATTGTTTTGTTTGTGTGGTCGAATTCATTTTGAGATGCTGTGAATTGACCGCGGGGGCAGCCCATGCGTGATCTGTTCTAATCTTTCTCTTCTCTGCTTAGGGTTCGCCGTGGAGGACGTCAAAACTGATCCGAGATCTGAGCAGAGGAGGTCCTAGCTCTAGTATTGTGACACTCAAACAGGTCTGATGTGGCCCCGTGAAGCCGTCCTTTGTTCTGCCTGCTGAAATGTGTTGTAATTGTGCTGTGGGATGTCCAGATGGTCGGTTGATAGTGCAGCTGATGGGATTATACCTTTTACCTCTCCCTGGGCCATCTGTTCCCTTTGACTCTCTCTCTCTTTCTCTCTCACTCTCTCTCTGCCTCTCTCTCTTGTACTCTCCCCTTTTCTCTCTCCTTTCCTCCTATCCTTTTTCCCCCCTTCTTTTCTCCTTCTCTTTCTTCCTCTTAGGCCCAGCAGTCTGGATTCACTTGTCTTTATTGCATAAACCCTAACAGCATTACAGCCACTTGGCATGCAAATGAGGCAGGCGCTGCAGGCTCTATGCTGAGTCTCCTATATTGTCTGGGGCTCTATAATGGTGGAACTGAGCTAAGGAACGTGTGTCTATGAGTGTGTGTCGGTGCTGATGCTGTTCATGCGTGTGTGTGTGCTTGAGGGGGGTGATGCTGTGTGTGAAAGACTCAGCTATTTGTGAGCATGTTTATGCACCTTTGAGCCTGAATCTATACATGTTTGAGTGACAGGCAGCCACAAAGCATGTTCGTGTCTGAATGCATAATATGCTTGTTGTGTGACAGTACACACAAGTGAACAAAAATGTCACATGGTGAGAATCAGCCTGTCATCCACGCTGGCTATGCCCTCTCTGCGCCAACAGGGGGCAGCACTTATTGATCAATGTGAGGTACAAGTGCAGAGAGAGCTGAGGAGAGGATGCCTCTGTGTGTTTCACTCGGTCACATATCTGAGGCTTCTCGCCCAGTGAAGAATGTGTTGCTAATTTAAAGCACGCTGTCTGTCTGCCTGCTAGTTGTCAAAGCACAGTGGAGGACATGGCTGGAATTACATTTTATGACCAGGTCTCCCTTTTTCTCATGTGTCACATCTCTGTTTGTTAAAGGTTGACTCAAACAAAGTGAGTGATCGCTGGCTGTTGATGCATGTTAAATTAGTTTGTTATGGAGCTGAGCCTGAGAGGGAGAGAGAGAAAAAAAACTTGAAGAGCACACGCAGTTAAGCAGAGGGAAGGTGTATTAAAGTTATTAGACAAAGACATGTTCAACTGGGCGGTTGACAATAGCGTCTTTTCTTGCTTTACGGGGCGTCACTCTGCTGCTTTGAAGAGTGTGGTGAAGAGAGGAATAAAAGGATGGGTTGGGGTAACCTGTAAAGAACACATGTGTGCACACACACACACACACACACACATACACAGAAAACACAGGAGTCTCATGGGAGTGGGGGAACATGGAGGCGAGGGCTCAACCTCTTTAATTGCTCTCCTCATTAAGAAACTGGTTGCTAGGCGATCCACACCTATCGTGTCATAAACGTGAAACACACAAACAGAACGTCAGCGAACATAATGACTTTGGTGCTCCGGGCAGGACTTTAATTATTTGATTTTGTTCTCCAGTAGAGGAGTCATTAATAAAGACAAAAACAAATAGATTAGCTTTTTCCCCCACTAGGACTGGAGAGCACTGAGATATATTAATTGTCTAGTCTTTTTTTTTTTTTGTATTAGTCGTTGTTGTATTAAACATTACATTTGCTTTTGGTGATAGAACCATTAATGCCCATTAATGTGTAGAGAAGCTTGTTTTAGTCAGTGGTGTATATAAACTGTTTGCCCAGCCATAATTGGCCCTTGAAATCTGAAGATAAGCAATTTGCACAATTGGCCTAAGTCAGTTTACATCTCTTTTTTTCTTTCTTTCTTTCTTACAATCTTTCAGCCGTGTGTGCTCCCATCTGCATGTGGAGGCCACGGGGGTCAAAAGGTTACGTTTAGTGCATTTTACTTTTTAGATTTCCCATGGTTTGGTGGTCCTCCTTTTCTCTCTTTTGGCTGAGAAGGCAATCAGTCTATCATATGGAATCAGTTGGAAGAAAAACAGTAAGTTCTGTTTTTCTCATAGGCCACCCCCCCCTTCCCCTCCACACACACACACACACCATCAACCCACCCCTCCTTTCTGTCTTTCTCCTTCCTCTCCCTGTTTCAGCTCTCTCACAGCTAAATCTGCAGAACCCAATGGCAGGAAATTGACCTCACAGCCAAATTCTTCAGCAATTTGATCATGTTTCACATAAGCTTTTAGGACAAATGTAGGTGCATTAGGAGACTGGAAGTAGTATAACATTTTTAAGTTAGCCTGAGTATTATCATCGTCATTAGTGAAATGATAAACACACTGAGTAATGCATACTATTTCCAGTCGAGAAAAAAAGACGTATGGTATGAGGGAGGCAAAAAAAAAAGCAACTTAAAAAGTATAAATTCAAGTGATGTATGAACAAAAAGGAACTAGAAGGAACTAGGAATGTGATCTGGAAAAAAATGGGAAAAATGTCTAAAAGGAACTAAGAGGAAAAAAATGAAAAAGAGCGTAGCAAATTATAAGATGTAAAAATGTGCCTACCATTCTCCAGATAAGGAGGCGTACCTTCTGAAGGGTCGAGTCTGCGAGCCCTTCGCCCATGCTTGGAATTGTTGTGTACGAACATGTTGTCAGAGACAGCCAAGACATGGCCGTCCACATTGACGGTCGTCGATACGACAACCTGAAAGAAGAGTCAGAGTAAAGCAAGCTGTGAGACAAAAAAAAATGCATACAGGTCTGTGCATCTATTGATTACTATTGTCAAACCTCTATGGACATATCACATTACAGTTACCTCGCTTCTCTGCCATTTTGTTTTTGCTTTTCACTCTCTTGCATTTGTGTACAGCTAATTGACTTTTCGATCACTAAAATACCATTTACCCACTCCACCAACTGTCATCATAGCTGAAGCTCAGGAATATTGATCAGCCTGTCCATCTATTTGAGGAAGGCCTCCCTTTTAAAATATTACTGGAGTCATTAGCAACTGAACCGTACTCCATCCCATCACTCAACAAACATTTTACTAGGATCAAATTCCAAGCCACACTCCATATTTCATAATGCTTATTTTTGTTGTTGTTTTTTGGCCACCACATTCCAAACAGTGAGCCCGCATGTGAATGGCCAAAGTGTTTCTGAGCCGGAAACAGAGAGCCCCTCTCAGGTTTGCTTCGCCGGTAAGTGACCTCGGTGTAGCAGTGGAATTTAGGGGGGTGATTTTTTTTTGGGTTGGTTTGGGAAGGGTGGGGGTATAGAGAGAGGAGGAGGAGGAGGAGGAGGAGGAAGACGGGGGGAGAGAGAAGGGGAAGTGAAAGAGCTCCATTCTTGTGTGCAGGTTCAGAGCTGGGCCAAGCTGAGGATGATGGATTGGGCCCTTTCTGGCCTCCAGCTGGTTTTGGGGGGTAATAAGTAGAGTGGAAGGCATGCAGAATACACAACTTTGGCCAGAGAAACACCTATGCTGGAGCATCTGTTAAATCTATTTAGGGGCATACTAACTGTTGGACTGGAAGATAAGGGATGATCATCAGCAACAATTTAAAAAAACACAAATCTTGTTTAAGGCACTATATATATACAGTAGTATCATGAAGTGAATGATGCTAAAAAACTTGCATCTCTTTTGACACAGAGAAGTGAGAGGTGAAAGCCCTTGGTGGCTGTCATGCATCAGTCCACATTCACCCTGAGGGAAGATTTGAGGAGGCAGGGGAGGTCTGATGGTGGTGACATCAGGAGGGGACACCCTGTCTTGTCTGTTTCATGTCTGGGCTTCCTCCTGGAGGATGCTGGCTTATGTGTCTATCACAGAACAGTGCTGTCAGTGACGAACGCCCCTCCTGCAGTTTGTCGTTGCCCTGATAGGACAAATCACACTAAACTCTCGCTGTCTCACCTTGACCTAGCGGGCTGCTATGTGGTGAACATGTCTGGGTAGTCTGGATGGATGGTTGGTTAAATAGATAAGCAGGAGGCGGGGGTGTGGGGTGTGGGGGGTGGGGTGGTCGATAATTTCAAGGCTCAACTGCTTGACACATTAGATACGAGAGGGTTAAAGAAACAAGAAAAGTGCTCAGTGGATGTGTCCTTTTAGTGTAAATGGCTGCATTTTGTCAGTCCTCTGTAATGATGAGTTTCAGATGGCTTAAGAGAATTGCATATGTGTGATATTAAGTGTGTGCATATGTGGGTGAGTATGAGAGAGATACAAAGCAAACATATGCTCCTGTGTGTGCGCAAGAAGGTATGCGTTTCCGCTGCCAGACAGATCCTGAGTTAACACTGTTGTTACATGTGGTTGGATCGTCCTCCCCTCTGCGCTGAGGCTCAGAAAGCTGTCAGGAATACAATTGATGGTGCTCTTAAATCCTATATCCTTATTTGTGTCAGATGGTATTCCCTAATAAATATTCTGTCCAGAGTGCACAGGACACAAAATCCCTCACTCTCTCTTTTTCTGTGCCTCTTTCAGTGCCAATAATAAAAAAAATATATATGTATTCATATGTGACTCTGTGTCATTGTGACTTAGTATAGTGTAGCAGCTGTGTGTTTGTACACCTGTGTGTATAAAAGAGAGACACGATATGTGTGAAATAGATTTCAGTCACCTGGAATCTGCGCATGTCTCGTGGATTCCCTGCATTCTTCAGACAGTTCTGATTGCACTTGAGAAAGAACTTTAGGAAGAATCTGAAAAAGATCACAGAAGAAAAACAAAAAATAAACTTTAAAGCTCAACAGTTCATACATTCATGATGGCAGTCAGAAATGTGACGTAAATGATATGTCTGTTTGGGACGTGAAACTCCTTATTATCGTTTTCAAATCTGGCTCATCAGTCCCTTTGTGATCTCATCCTCTCACCTGAGTTCACGGGTCTTTCCTAACACCCATCTGCCACTAACATACAGGAAGTCACTTGATATTCCAACCACCTCTTTAATCCCAGGACACCCCCTGTGCAATTAAAGTTCTCCTGTTCAATAGGGAAGCAAATGAGGCCCACCTGTGACCAGGTCTTGTTTGAAGAGCATCAGGGATAAAGGACCTAACAAGGTGAGAGCGCGCCACAAAACTTATAGTCCTGTCAGGCAATTAGGCGGACACTCCTGGGACCACCGTATGCCACACACACACACACATACATATACACACACCCAGACACACATACGCACACACCCCTGTACTTGTGGGTGGGTGAGGCAATTATGCCACAAATTACAACCTGGCTAATCGTCTCTGAACAAATGTCACGTCTGAGTGAGATCTGGGCTTGGTTAGTTTGTAAGCTGCCTCCCCCTGCTTTCTCTCGGGTCTTGCTGAATTTATTGATAAGGCATCTTGTTGAGTGTATCAGATGTGGCCTTACAGGCATTAAATAGTTAAAAAAGAAAGAGTGAGAAATTAACAAGACCAATAGAAGAAAATTATCTCAGATTTAGCCCGGTGTGTAAAATCTGACATGGCTGGACAGAATAAACAATGAAATCGACTTGTTTTTGCAAACTCTCCCCACAGAATCGTGACAGATCGCCCCTCTGCTTTCTCTCGATTCATTATAAATACAGTGCTGTGATATTTATTTTTCATCACGCTGCACTGGCATTACTATATGCAATACTGTGGTTTCCATTGTAATACTAACTTGGCTCGCAGAATCACAGGCGGCTCATTGGATTACCATAGATTGCACCATAGATTGCATGGCCATTTCATTCAGCTAAATACAGTGGCTTGTGTGGCCGTGCGAGGACGCTTTCACAACGCTTAAGACTTCTCGTTCGCCCAGTGGGATCCTAGCCAGGCCATAAATCAGAGTCTGAAATGACCCTTCTAACCCTGGCCACATTAACACATGCACTGGTCATTTAGAAGCGTTCTTCGATAGACTCCTATACCTTGTGCTTCTCAGAGGACCCAAGAGGGAGAGGAGAGGTGAGAAAATATTTTCACTCCACATCCAAGGAGCTTTGGCTCGGACATCAATAAAAGACGTTTTAACCCATGCCAGAATGCTGATTGCCTGTCGGTGTGTGGTGAAGCCATAAAAAACCTGACTTGTCATTAGTGCATTTCGCTTGATTGTGTTCACTGTGTTTTCGGGTTGCATCTGTTGGCTGATCATCAAAATGACCATTATGTACTCTAATTCCCTGACCCTGTTTTTATTTCCCCAAAGAGTCATAATGTAGAGCAGCAGACATCTGCGGAAAGCAGACCTGAAATACGACTTTTATTTGTCTGTCGCCTCTCATACAGATTGGGTAAGACCAGTGGCGTGTGTTTGTGCGTGCACGTCTACCTTTGCACATATGTGCTATGTGTATGTGTGTGTGTTTGTGCATGCATCGCCCGTTGGTAGACAATTTATGTCAGAGCGGTACAATATATTTCCCAGGCAATGCGTTGACTTCATAAAAGAAACACATTACTTTCAGAGTTAGTCTTGTGTCTTCTCCTGGATACTTGAACGCTTTTACATACTGTTTCTGCAAAAGTTAAGAAACAATAAACACAAGAAGCCAAGTGCCCACGCTATCATAAAGTACCTCCTTTATGTTTACTGTTATGAAGGCAATTAAGCACAATTTCTCTCCTAAAAAGATAAGCTTAATTTTCATAGTCCACAACAGTGGCAGTGCTATAGCATCCATTACATTTGAGTTGGTTAAGATTCTCCATGAGCACAGTGCAAATTGGTCCTTGGTGAAAAGGGGAGCAATTAAGACAAGGCCCCTCTCTCTCTCTTTTACTTCTTAAATATCTACAGAAGTTTGTGCTGGTGTTTTGGCACGCACAGAGACAAAAGGAGGTTGTTTAATTGTTTTTTAATGGGATATCAAGTCGTCGCTGCCATTAGATGTTGGCAATGGAGGGCAAAGGGGGATAGAGAGAAAGAATGAACTGCAATTAGGTTTGATTAAAGCTATCCTTCTCAATAATCAGCTGTTCTGACAGGACAGGGGGACCCTGGTGGCCGCTGAGATGGAGGAAGGTGTTGAGTGATATTAAGGCCAATGAAGGGGATATTAACATGGCTAATTAAAGCTCTTCCAAAGCCGGGAGAGGAGGCTCTCAGTGGACCGCACTGGATGAAATAATCGGCCAAGGCAGCTATCAGTTGGAGGAGAGAGAGGGAGAGAGAAAGGGAGTGCGGGAAGGGGTGGGGTGTAGTCTATCTGAGGGAAGGAGGAGAGCTGGGGGGGGAGAGAGTATAGGGAGGGATAGTGGGAGGCGTAAAGGAAAACTATAAAGTGTGAAGAAAGACAAAGAGGAAGACATCGACAGGCTCATAGAGAAAGACTTCCAGAGCAGCCACGGAAGCTCATTTTGACATCAACCCTCTCTGTCTGTATGCCCGAAGTCTGCCAGTATAACTAAGACCTGACATCAGCTTTTATCTCCGACAGCTAGTCATACAGGTCCACAAATCAACGTTAAAACAATCTGCCTCATGCCTTGGTCTAAGGCAATTAATACGATTCTCCTGTAGTACCTCCATGCTCGCCCACTGCCGAAGCTACTAATCATGCCATAATGATTTCTCTCCCTCTGGTCAAAGGGGAAATAGATTGTCTCTTTAGTAATGCAGCAGGCTCTGCGCCTTCCACTCCCTGGCTTCACAGACCCGGTAATTGAGGAGAAAAAGGCCGACTTTGGCACTTTGACTGATTTGAGGGCTGCTAGACCCTCTTATCTTTACTCTGATCATTTTAGGCTGACACTCAAAGGAAGACCCATCGCCCTAATTCTAGCTCACCCTCTCCCATCATCAAACAGAGGGGGAATAGAAAAAAAGAAGAGAGAGAGGCAGAAAAAACAAACAGCCGAGGTGAGCAAGGCCTTCTCTCATTTAAATGGCCAACTTAATTGCCGGGTTGATGTCACTCATGCATAAATGTCCATCTCTTTGATTTGAGTGAAGAGGGCAAATAAGGATAATGTTGTATTATTAAGAAGGTTCTATCGACAGTGGAGGCTAGCTGTCCTGTCAATTTCGTTCATTTTTTTATCTGCACGGATTTTTATGATTTTTAATGACCTGTAAAAATTTAATTTGAAATTTTATTCTCCCTTCTTAAATTACTTACTCGGGAGTATGTATTTTTTCTCCAATAGTACATCTTGTTCTTATTGTTCAAAAGAGCTTCCCCATATTTACACAGGCCGTTACACAATACACTGACAGATGGCCACAGTATCCGTAAGAGTCAGGTATTGACAACTCTAAGCTCCTGATTGGTGCCCCGGCACTAATGACTAGCATGCAGTGTCCACAGCCGGCAGCCATGACAGTGAGGTCATCCGTTGCAGGGCGGTGAGTATCGATCACCACCCAGCTCCAGCCCATCAGGCCCCAGCTGCCTCCCAGACTCAATGGGCCCCTGTTACAGGAGCCCTGTAAGAAACGGCTCCCAACACCAGACTACAATCTGCTGACACCAGATCTCTACGCTGAGATAGTAGTACACGGGTCAATAGCGTATCGGATTTCCAAAACGCCAGGGTCTTAATGTCAAGCCTCCTGCCTTCCCCTACCTACTGCTCCAGTTATTAGGCACTTCACTGAACTGCATTCAGATCCCTGTTGTGACAAGGCGGAGCAGGTAAAACGAGAAATAGAGACACTTACAGATCTTAATCTTCCCGAACACTTATTTATGCAACTGAGTGGGTTCGGATATGCGTGCCAGTTAAGTCCCCGGGAGGCCAAACTGAGCTGCATGGACATTTCTGTCGTATTCTGGTTCGCCACTGTCCCCTCTCGTCAGGCAGAGCTGTTTTTCTCGCCTTAGCTGAAGTAAACCACAGCACATTAACAATATTTGCTCTACCCCTGTACAAGCGCCGAGGGACCAGACCCACAGATCCTATCACTTCTTTATCAGGGAACAAGTGCCTCACTATCCAACCTTATTGGGTTTGGAAAATTAACCCCTTCCCCACTCACAGCCTCTGCAAGCCTCCCTTCGAGAGCAGCAAGGCAGATGTCACAGTGATTATTATTGTTTGACATCAAATATCCCAACTACGTGTCTCAGTGAGTTTATTGGGTATTTCCAAGGACTTTTTTGTTTTTATTTCTTTATTTTTTTTTCTCAACTGCCATTGTCGGTTCATTTTGTTGTTTCATATTTCATATTTTGTTAGTGGTATGTGTGTTGTGAGGGTGTCACAAATAATTTATGTGCTTCCTCTGCACCGTAAGATGTAGCTGTGTCCCACCATTCATCCCTCTTTACCCTCTCCTCCACCATCCCCCCTTTCTCTCTAATGGGCAGAGTGGCATTGACATTATTTCACTTGAGGATCCCTCACTCTGTCAATCCCTCTTCATTTACTCCATGGCTACAGGACTCATTATGGTATCTCTTCCTCCTTCTCTCTCACACTCTCACTCATTCTCCTCACCTCCTGTCTTGCTCGCTCTCCATCTCTCTCCTGCTCTCTCTCTCTCTCTTTCTCTCTGGACACTGTTAGTTTCTTACTTAAGAGAATCGCTCGTCTTCACAAATGGTTTCACGTCAAACCCACTCCTAGCTAGCCTCCACTGATTCCCTTCAGGCTTTGGCACAGGTTTACTGTAACAGATTAGATGAAGACTCCGAGCTCCTGCTAACTATCCATCACTTGCTAACAGTGGACTAAGGCTGTGTGCTTTATGCAGCTTTTAGCTCCAGCCCGCCACATACTGCATGTTTAGCCCCAAGCTTTCTCTCTCTCTCTCTCTCTGCCTCTCCCATCCCCTCACATCAAGATACTGTTGAGGCTGTGTACTGTTGCACGCTATTCTTTGTTTTACTCTGAATGCAGCTTTTTCTCTACCAGGACTTTGAACACAATATAATAAGACACAAAACATAAATAATTCTGCGTTGTTTTGTCTTGCACAGTCCTCTTGTAAAAACGAATCAAACACAGTTGAACCAACATCATCTACATCCAAACAAGAGTAACACTGAATCACCACCGTGTGAGGATGATTACTTATAATGACCATGACAGCCGCAACAAGCCACAAGGTTGCTGACATTCCAAAAATAATCACACACATATCAACAATACAGCTCTCAGGAATATTTACTCATGTTCACCAGCTGGACGCCATATAGAGGCATCTCCAGGAGGAGTAATGTGGTGCTTTGATTGCTGGTCAGCATTGGAGCTCTGGGCCTTGAGGAAATACCAGTCAGCACCTCCCTGCACTAGTGAGATGGAAGATAAGCATATGTTGGAGTTACTGGCCTGGGTGAATAGTAGTATTTAGGGTGTTGGACATGGGGTTCTGGAAGGCCCCAGAGCCAGTTTACAATGAGAGCTATAGAGCACCGTCTCTCTGGCTGTGGCACCTTGGAGTGATCAGACCCAGGCAGGCAGGACACAGAGGTACACAGCTGTACAGGGAAGGCCGGCAGGGGGGCTTTGACCATTTACAGACAGCCTTGCAAGACCCAGCAGGCCAGCAGGAGCTGATTTGCATGTGTGTGTGTATGTGTGTGTGTGTTACATATAGGTCAGTGAGTCAGTGGTTTTGTTGTCTGTCCATGCATGTTCAAATGTATGCGAGTGTATTCCTACATCATATTATTACTAATGTATAATACATACATCTAAAGTGGCTGTCAGGACTGGTCAGTCATCATAAAACATGAGGCAGGCGCTCTGACATCGCCACCGCATTAACGCATTCTCAGAAGAGCCAAAAAAAAAAAACACACAGTGGACTGTCATGTAGGTAGAGGGGGGATAGAGACAGAAAGACAGAGAGCGGGTCGGTGCTTAAAGCTAACAGGTAACCTTTCTGTGCACCTAGGACAAAGGCAGGGGGAAAAAGAAAATGTCAAATTAAGAGAGGCCAGGCAGAGAGACGTGGCTGCCATATTTGTGTGAAAGCCCAGTGCTGTTGGCAGCAGAGATGGCTGCTTTCTGATTCATCTGGGGCCGTATGGCAAAGCTTTGTCAGTCTGTGCGAGGTATAAATAATTCAGGGTGAGAGATGGCAATTACAGGGCCCTGCACAACCAAAATGAATATTTTATAAGGACTAAAACTGCCCTGGAATGAATCACACACATGGAGTCACTCACACATACACACACAAGTGTAAGTGAATGTGTGCACACGCTCACATGCACCCAAACACACACACACACACAAAGGTAGCCATATGAACCCTCAGCATTGCTGTTGTATTGTTGATAATATAAAGATTATATTTTTTGCTTTTCTGTCTTAATATTTTTAATGTAATTTGGCTTTAAGTTTGATTTCTGGAATTAAGGTGTGTTCGATGGTTCTGGCTTTTGTTGTTATCAGTATATATCAACACAAACAAATACACGTTTAGCATTTTTTGTAAACTATTAGGAGGCAAAAATACAATTTAAAACTTTTGTAAATATACACTAAAGATCTACACAAAAAGCAGTCTCCAGAGACTATGAGCCTTTAGTTTTGACCCTGTAAATATGGTCTTTGTGTGTGAGCAAGGGGAAGACGGGGTGGTGGTGGTGAGGGGGGGGTGAAATGCTAATGGGAAAAGATTAAACCCAAAAGCCGCCTGGAGCATTTACCTCTAAAAGGTTTTGTCTGTCAGGTTTCCTGCAAAACTCTGTCTTTATAATTCTGAGACAAAAAATAACATTGTTCCTGAGTCCTGAGGAGCGCAGTGGCTTGGTTGAATGGCCATTGTGTGGGCCTAGCTAATGATACCTTAGCTTTTGTGAGAGGGAGGCCAGGTAGGTCTGTGACATCAGCGCCACACAAGTGCTTCTCTGTCCGGATGTTTAGGGAAGGATTTCTCCCATGGTGGGAAAAGGGTATAGAGAATAAACAGGTCTTGTTTTTGTACCAGTATATTGAACCCCACAGTGCAAGACAGGGGCAATCTTTAAAAAAAAAAAAAAAAAAGTTGCTTTATTTTAAATATGACAAATATAAAATATGTGCATCAGTATCTAGAAGAACTGCTTCAGCAGTGAATGATGTAATTCCAGGAATGTCTTCTTTTTCCCTCCCTCCTTTTTTTATTCTGCGGGAGTGTGGGCGTTTTGTCAGTCCAAAGGGAAGATGGCAACCCTCTGAGGGAGGAGAGACCCCAAGCATGAAGACACAGAACGCATGTGTTGGAAAAAGTGACAGCAAGGCAAATGCTAAGAGAAAGCTGCTTCCTTACCGAACCGCACACTGTTAGCGATATGGCTAGCTGTTGTGAAGGCAGCTGACAAACCCATAGCGTGGCATGTCTCGCCCCGTTTGTGAATTTTCAAAGAGTGTGATTTGCAAATAACATGAGTCTCTGGGCATAGACTGGGCATGTAAGTACGGTGAATAAAGCCCCCCTGCTCTGCTGAGGGAAACCCTTACTTGTCAGCTCAGTTCTTTGTCAGGAACCTGACAGATAAATAGACAGTGTTTTGCTGCTCACTCCTCCTGCCTTATGTACACAGAGGCGTGTGTCTGCTTCCACATACAGGTTGACTTGCTTTAGGGGAGGAATTTGTTGAAAGACACCCCGCCGCTTCTCAGGGCAATGACTGAAAATATTGTGGGCCACTTCAGACAGCCTCAAACAACAAACAATGGGGGTTGATGTGTAACCAGATAAAACACAGATCGGATAGCTGGGTCTAAGCACCACTACAGGGCTTATTTTTCATGCAAATTACTACTAATGAGCTTCCTGAAATCTGACTAATTATATCAAAGTGATTTCTTTAATTAGTTTGTAATAATTCCTCGCATAAACATCATAGTAAACAGATTAAGCTATATAAAAATATCAATTTGTCACACTTATATGAGATGCTGTGCAGTTGACGCTAATCTAGCTTCTCCAAAATGCCAGAGCAAACATTTATTAAAGAATTAAATATGTACTTAGAGAATGTTTGGTAACATTAAGAAAGCATATCTTTTGCATATTTGTCACGGTTTTGTAAGGAAGAAGCCTCTGACAAGAATATAATGAGCGAGCGTAATGATTTCCACATATATAATTCAGGACTAGAATATAAAATTCTCTAATTAAAAGTCATAAAATATTGTGTAACTCAAGGAGAGTAATCTGACATCAGAGATTACACCGCTGAGTGACTGGAAATACGGCACGTCAAATCCAAACACCTATTTGAAAAATAACAGACAACTTCAGAAAAGATAAGAAATTGAATTTATCTACCACTTTGCACCTCTTGTTAATCCGACAACATTCCTCAAACCCCTAAAGAGTAAAAAATATCTAATATACTTCCAGTCACAAGAGAACCCCCGGACGACTACAGCGATCTTTCTGATACCCTCAATCTGCACTGAGATGGATTAAACATTCAATTTGTTGCTCGCCAGACCACCACCTAGGTTCACCACTTACCATACAAATGGAAAACACGCTAGTAATCTATTAGCCTGCCTGGCCTGACACTGTATTATGTTGTATTTGTATTATATTTACTTCAGGGAAATTACGATTCAAGTCATATTTATCTTCATGTGGAAATGTGTGTCTAAATGGAAATCACCTATAGTGCGACGGTGGATGCAGAGCAATACTAATGTGATCCATGAACCGTGCGATTTAGTCACCCTCTATGGATGCACTATGGGCTGATTCTACATATCAAACATGCTCTCCCCCTGTTAAAGCCCGTACCCAGAGCCCCCGATGCTGTTTGATAATTATTACGCTTACATTACAACACAAGACCTTGCCTGTGGAGCTGGAAGAGCCCATCCCCCCCCCACCACCACCACCACCACCACCTTCCCCAACTCCTTTTGCACATACACACACACACATGCATGCGCACATGCACCCCCTTTGTCATATACAGTAGTAAACAGCTTCCCAGTAAGCTGTTTGCACTTCACTGCCCGCTCTAGGAAATAAAAACAAAGAGCAAATTGGGGGTTTTGCGTCTCAGTGAATAAATAAGGTTGTTTTACTCACAGAATCCATTACCTTTTAAAACATGTGCCTAATGCGTTGAGCCTTTTCATTCTACAAACAAAGCCTAAATTAGGAATTAAATACATTTGTATTTAGATAACGGCATTAGCTTTATGACATCAATGTAGAAAAAGTTGGACGCCATCCATATCATTCCCATGCTTCCATTGTTACGTTAAATTGCAATATTAATCCTGGCTCAAACCAAGGTACTGCAGCTTTTATGTGGTACACTTGAATTATGCTATTGAAGTAATTGATAGTGATTCAGTCATTGAAGGTACTAATCCCATGATTCAGTTCATCTCTCTCAGTGCCATTTACCTCCAGATGTTTAGAGTTTGGGGTAATCAATAAAGAGGGAATAAAGATTGGCATTCACAATACTCCCCTTGACAAGCTCCAGCCGAATGTTTGTCAAGCAAATTAAACACACTTAGACTTTTCACCTGCTCCTACAACGACACCACATATGGCCGTGAAGTTAAAAATAAGAAACTGTGCATACATTACCATGCATAATGCACAACTCCCTCCATTTAATATGCAAATTTTGTAAAATATTACTGAATACCTTCTGTTCGGAATGAATAAATTTGAATTGCAATTAGAATAATCTTGTATAATTAATGAAAACTGTCAATTTTGGTTCCGAAGTAATTTGATTAGCATGTTGATAGGACACTTATCAAGTTCAGTAAACTGTTAGATTAAGAAGATGAAAAAAAAAAGATTCTAAGGATATTTTTCTCAACGGCTCTGACATTTTCCCTTGGCATTGTAAACAAAGACAGTAGCTGGCAAACTTCCTGAATCGAGGGGCGAGAGAGGGAGGGTGCAACAGAAAAAGAGAAATAGAGACGAGGACAGAGATAGAGAGCCTCTTGAGATAATCTGTGAATCTCAGTCCACAGATGAAAAGGAGTCTATCGTCAAGGCTCCTGAGTGAGCTACTCATCTCTGCCCTCTGCTCTCCAGCTAAGCCCAAGTTTATGGGATTTATCTCGTGAACCATTTGTAGTTTTCACATCACATGATGAGTTAAAAACAGCACACAGCTTCTCTAAATGTTTTGAGGCTATAAATGTAGAGTTCTCCGTTAAAACCCACAGACAACTGCTCCCAGCCTGCAATTCATCTGAGAGTAGCTATCTATTAGCGATCAACAAATTGATGTACGCCATTGTTGTATTGTATAAAACAGAACCATCTGTACTGTCTACAGATGAACAGAGCTAGTGACCTCCTTTTCCCCTCTCTTTCTCTGCTCATTAGCTATCCTGAACCTCTTTCTCTCCTGCCTTTAGTTTTCAAACCCCCAAATGAGACCTAAATCGCTTGCAATACAGGTTAGCTTGAGGAAGGGGGGTGTAGGGGGGGGCAAACATCTGTCGCGCTAGGTACCCGCATGCAGCTCGGGGTATCTCCTGCGAGGAACTTTGGGGATGTTTAATTCATAAACGCTGTCATCCATGTAAACCTCCTGATTTCATAATGACTAACTCTTGGTGGTTTAATTAATTTAATAATGCCTTTCAGAAGCCATAAATGAAAGGGTCTCTGAAGTGGTGCATTAATTAGCCAGCACCGATGCTAGCCCTGTCAGACTGGTGGCTGTCAAAAGCAGGGCAAAGCGGAGGATGGGCACAGCTGACGTCCTGAGTTCAGAGGTCATGCCAATCACACTCCTCACCACACTTAATGAGTCATAATTTGTGTCTAGTATATACATGTATTAGGGTCAACCTGTGGTCATGTCCATAATTCTCTCCCCTTGCAAGGGTACAAGAAAATAACCGGCGCGAACAACAAGGTAGTTACATACTCAGTAATAAGCTGTGGCACGGCCACATTATGTTTGCTGCTTGTATTTACATGGCAACCACCCCGGAAAGTACAATCCATCAGAGCTCTGCCTTAACCTTATATAAAGCTGTTGATGTTGTTACTCTCTTTAATTATAGTGTTATGGCTCGCAAGGTTACCACAAAGAATAAAATAAACTTCATTAAAAGTCTCAGTAACTCAACGCATGAGCACACAAAATCATCACAGAACCATCCAGATTATATTCCAAACTAACTCCATGCATCTCATAAGGAGGTTGTTTTTCCTATTTCATATTTCATAAATATGAACCAGGGTGGTTTGTGTCTGTGCCTGTCCATTTATTACCATAAAAATCAGCTGACTGAAGTATCTCACTATCTGTGGAGGCAATTAACTGTTTTGAGAGAATGCGTAATACGGGACTTTGTAATGGTATCATTTGGAGTCAAGGCACAGATGCGCCGTGCGGAGCCATACTGTAATTAGAGAGAAACGCTGTACAGGTTTTCCACTAATTAGCAAATTATGCTGAAAATAGCATCAAGCTAATTAACAGTTATTATGGCATTTTTGAAAGTATGACTTTAATTAGCAAAGTCCTGACGCAGGCAATTTCAAACTCGTCTCTGAGAAGATGAGGAAGAAAAGAAAAAAAAACATGGGGCATGATCAAGAAGATACCCAGATTATTATGATGCTGTCAAAAACTAAAGGAAGGGGAGAAAAAAACAGGAGAGTGAGTGAGGGAAGGGAAGGGAGAGAAGGAGGAGGAGGAGGAGGAGGACTGGGAGGGGGGTAAAGCTTTTGTGTGTTGTGTCTGAATCTCCATCCAAATGAGGGGACATGTGTGCTGTGCCACGTTGCCAAGAGGAGCCCTGAGCCGTGTGCCCAGTGTCAGGTGGCAGCGGCTCACCCCTCAGCTACCAGGCGAAGACGAGAGTGAGCTCAGCTGGTGCCCACAGCCACTCACTTATTCTACTCCGCTGCACATTAAAGGAGCCCTCGAGTGGAGCCAAGCAACGCCAGCCAGCCAACCTGACAACAACACTCCACCTCCTCCTCATTTCCAACAGTTCCTCTTAGCACTTCCAGGGACCCACCTTGGACCTAATGATGGCCAGTGACAGCAGATAAACCTGGAGATTTCTGCATCCTCTCAGTGTAAGAAAGAAAATATCTTATTTGTGTTGGACGAAATGTCATTCATTAACATCACAATTGTTGATACAATGGCCGAGCGTTTCATGAAAAATGTGTTTTAAAGCCACCGGTGCAGAACCTTTTGAAGGGAGAAAGTGTCACCAATGGAAGTGAGGGAACCCAGTAAAAGAGGAGTGGAAGAGATGGAGGAAGAGAGAGGAGAGAAGGAGAGGGGTGGACTGAAGGGTCTTTGAAGGCCCAGTGTGTGAGAGAGAACAGAAGTGTGCCTAGCCCCAGGCAGCCTACGGCTCAGGCCCATTAGCTAGACTGACCTTGCCCGCGCCTTTGTCTTTGTGCTCTCCTCCCGCTGCTTCCCCTTCTCAAGCATTCCCTTTTTGTTGTCTCCGAGCGAGATTGGGAAGGGGGCCATATCTTTCAGCTTTCTAAACCTCCCAACCCCCCATCTACCACTCCCCCACATGCACACACGCACACACACACACACTCACGCCTTGCCTGGAGCTTGAGCCCCACAGGGCTTGGTACAGTGACACGCCTAGCCAGTGGCCACCTCTGCCCCGATGAGAACTTGGCTAGAGTGGTCAGTGCCCCCAAAGACCCCCAGAGAAAACGCTGCATATCAGGGGGCCCAAATCGTGGCGCTACAGGCCTCACATACGTGCACCCACTCTGGGCAGCCTGCCTCTTTATTGCCTGCCTCTCATTTGAGAGGATGGAGACTGGCTGCCAAGTTTTGACACCGCCACATATGGCCTCCTCCATCAATCGGACTAATCAAGCATCAAGGGGAGGCAGGACCAGCTTAATTGCCAGCCAGATATAGCTGCTCTCACTTGACGTGCAACCTGAAATAGAAACAGGTCTAAGGAGACATGACAGAAGATAAATGAATACGGCCATTGTTCTAATAATTGTATAAAAATACATTTCTTTACACTTCCATTCTTACACTATGCACAAACAACAGCAACCAACGCGACTATTGCAACATGGCAAATCAACACTATTGCAAATATTGCCTTAATGTAGCATCATCTGCTCATTAAAATGTGGATTATGTTCACATTTGTAATGTTTGGTACCTCAGGTTAGAGAAGTGTACAGTAAGTTTTTTTTCCCATGCAGGCTGCAGTGTTCTGCTCCTCCAGAGTCCTTGAGGCGTTCTGTCTGCCTCTGCCTGCCTCTCTCAACTTCCTGTTTCCCTACACCCCCCACTGGGGTAGCAGCCACGGAATAACTTAGCACATGGAATGAGGAGGAGAGATCAACAGCAGTGATCCATTCATCTTGAGTTTCTCCTGTCACTCTCTCTTTCCGTTTGTAAACACTGAGGGTCTGTGGTCAGAATGGCCTTTTGTCCACTGTGTTTTTCTGCATCCCTCTCTTATTCACTTCAAAGGTAACAAGTGACAGATGTCTGTCTTCTCTGCGGTCTTAAACACTGAGGCTCCACGATAGCATCTGGGCTGAATGTCAAACTGTGAATCTACCCTAAAAAAATGCACTGTGGTTATGCCAAGCTCATTGTTATTAATGTCAGAGACACTGCCTACAGAAGTATTTAAGATACTCCCTGTAGTTCTCAGCAGGGGGTGCACATGTGGGGGCTGGAGGTGGGAGCACGTATGTAAAAATGATGGACAATGATTATTAGAGAGATATAAAAATAGACAAATTACAACAAAGGGCAAATAGAATAGATGAATAGCTCAATTAGATCTATATCAAGACTTCCTGGTGGGTGTGCAACTTCTCAAAGAATCTGACTGCGTGAATCAATTTAGCCACAGGAGGTGAAAAAAAAAACACAAAACAAAAAGAAATATACAAGATGTTGAAGCAGAAGTTTAGCTGGATTAAATAGTTCCTTGGAGTTGCAGGAACTAAAAAAAATAGTGACAAAGGTGGTGGTGATTGAGCTTGTAATCACAGCACGGTGCTGTGTTTGTTTAACTTTCCCTTCTCCATCGCTGCCTCCTTTTGGTATTTACATGTTTAATTGAGAAGTGTGCTGCCGGTTTCTTGTGCCCATCTGCCGAGTCCCTTCCTCTTATCAGGCTCATTCCTCAAACTGACAGCTCTCCCTTTCTGCATATCTCTCTTTCACTCCCGTGCCACTACACTACTAACTCCTCTCTCTCCCTTTCCCTGCCCCTCTTCAATCTGTCAGACCCGGTTATGAGTAATGACAATGCGTTTTTCTCTCAAATCAAACCATTAAGTAGAAACGTTCACAGGCAGACTCCAAAATTTCTGCGCAGGTGGAGGTATCATGTCACAGAACTCTCTGTTGTGTGGTCCAGGTTTTTTTTTTCTACCCACCACACATCTAAATCATTCGCCTGTCAGATGCAACATGTGTGTCATTGTATCCCCATCAGCGTGTTTCATTGTACACACTACCACCTCTGAAGAGCTGCCTCTTATCAGTCGAGTGTCAGAAAGCCCCCAGCACTGCCACCTCCTCCCCGCTGCCTTTCTAAATGCTTTTCTATTAAGAGCAGTGTTGTGTCCCTCTGATAGCGGCAGCTTCTCTCCACTTCATCATTCATAAGCCCAATGGGCATCAATGGAGTCTATAGCCCAGCCATGCACGCCAAAGGCTTTGTCATTCAGTGCAAATGAAAACAACCTAAATGAGAATCTAAAGAATCCACCATAAGAGGCAAGGAAACGGCCCAATAGGCCAAAAGCACTCCAGACATGAATAGTCTACTCCACTGTAAGCCACCAGTGATACCTCACATGCTTCAGCTGGCATACATATGGACGGCATTATACAAGTGTAAAACGGTGCTACTTATGTCCTCTGTCTTTTAAATGCTGTTCTATTTTTGCTAACGGCGTAGTATGGCAGAGAAAAAAAAAGAAAAAAAGCACAAAATTCCCAGAGGTAGACAAGTGCTGTGCAAATCAAGGAATGAGAGCCAGATGAGAAAAACAAGGAGGAAAAATATCCACTACACTACATTACAGTGACGGCGTAGGCTAACTTTTAGCAGCTCAAAAAGTCTAAACTGATGTTCCCGCCCTTCCCAGCATGCAGAAGTCCCGCTGGGGGCCTCAATGTGATCAGCAGCATCCCCACCACGTCTCCTCATTATTGAGTAAATAGGTTTGGGCATGTCCTCAGTAAACAAAGCCAAGACTGACAGTTAAGGGAGTGAGGGGAGTGGGAGGCAGCCTCGTTCCCAATTAGAGTCGCCTCAGGCAAAACTTTAAAGAGGAGATCAATCCTACAGATCGCTAAACTGATCCTGTCACAGGCTGGGGATATTTAAACCGTGGTGCAGAGCAGAGCAGTGCAGGGCAGTTCTCAGTACAGTTTGACTGTGTGTGCTAATGACTTGGGGGTAGGCTCTCTCACCAGGACACACACCCCACAGCGAAGCGGCCGTGATTGACGGGTGAAATCGGACCTCAGCTGCAGTTCTCGGCACAGTAGGGGCCAGATGGGGAAATAGTGATTTGCGTTTTTTAGTATGCAGCTCCTGCACTTACGGATATTCCCTAATTGTCTCCCTTACTTACCTGTGAGGCTGTTTCCCATCACAGATGCAGAGTACATTTCAAATTAACCCAGGATGTTTTTGATTTTTTTGATATTTTTTTTCTCACCCTACACCTTTGAAGCAGACTTATTAAAATGTGCCAGCGGGGCACATCCCTGTCCATCTCCTCTAGGTAAAAAAAAAGTTAGTTCTCACTAATGTTGAGACAAAATAAAGGGACTAACACGAGGTGAATGAAAGCTGGTGTGGTGGAGATGACACCTGAGTTTAATCGCATCGTTGATTCATGACATGCTGCTAAAGCAGCAGATAGTGTATCTTTGACTACAAGTGAGAAGCTGGCATACTCCAACTCCCAGGCACACACGGGTAATGTGTAATGAGCTACCGAGCTCTCTGCAACTGCAGAGGAACTGAACATTTAAATGAGGGAATGATGCATTATGTATATCAGTGAGGTTCCTGTGCAGGAATTAATCATGATCATAAAAGCCAAAGACAAAACAACACACTCAGGCCATTGCTAAATTGTTGTGATCTAATGCAAAACAAATTCATTTTTCATGCCATTAAAGATAAAGAAAATCTTAAAAGGTTTGGTTTTGCTTGTCTGCGTCTCTTATTGAGAGTCATTCACTTTCAACTTTATTTGCGGATTATTGCAAATCCCCGGTACAAATCATATCATGAAATCATGTAGCTGGGACATTGGATGTGTTCTGCTAATGCTCAAGGAAGATCCCCTGAGGGAGCTATTGAGTGGGGGAGAAGGAAACGAAAAAAGAAAAGGAAGGGAAAAGGCAGATAGAGGGAGAGAAAAGCAAGAGAGAGGTGGCGAGGGAGAAATGGCGTGGGGAAAAGAGGGAGAGAGAGAGAACGAGAGAAGGGCGGGAAAGAAAGACAGAGAGGAGGGGAGGGCGGCAGCAGTCAAGCTGCACTTTATCCTGACAGATCTCCTTTACACACTAATTTCCTTGTTAAAGAAGAGAAAATGGCACTCAATCCGGAGAAATCCTTTTCTCCTGGAGCAGGCCTGTCAGCTGAGGGATGAGTGGATACAAGCAGAGCTTTCCTCCTCAGGCTAGCTCCCCCTGGCACACAGCAGCTAGGCTACCGCTCACAGCAGAGCTCTCTATCTATAGCCATAATTAATACACCATCAGAATATAATGAACCATACCATGATACATGAATTTCAGTGGGTGATGTCGACAGCAGTCATTTAACCGCTAGCTGGAAATCAAATGTGAAGTCAATTGATTTTTTGATCATGTCATCTCCATCACAAATGGCAAACAAATTGTGTACAAACATTTCATGCTCAGTGGCTGCTTATAAACATTCCCCCATGACAAAATAGTAAGCTCCCACCCCCACCACCTCCACCACCTCTCCTCCACAGTTAACTAGCAAAAACAATAAAAAAACGAGCACATCTTTCACCGGAACATATTTATCACTGAATTTGTAATTCTCCAAAGTGTATTAGCTTGGATTTGAAAAAAGGGAGAAAAGAAAAGCCGCTTTTATTTTAAGTCAGGGGTGTTAGCTGTTCAGTCTGGATGTTCTCATCTCCCAAGATTACTATTCGCGGGGTGTGTGTCAAGACTACTTTTCAGAAATCTCGGTAACAATTCAGATGCGATCGATAAGGAGTGACAGTTTATTCTAAGGCTTAGCACAGGCCAAGAAAAGAACGAGTGAAGCATCAAGTTTAGAGGAATGAATTTGTTTTGTATTTGATTTTTCCATTAAATTTATCACCACTTTAACTCTGCCTTTCCCCTCCCCTCCTTTCTCCTTCTCACTCCTTCCCTCTCACTTTCTCCCTCACTCTGTCACTCACCTCAACAACAAGGCTGTAAACGGCTGTCAATTTCTCATCTGTGATTCCCATGTCTTCATTTTCATCCACTTTTTGATTGCTTCACACCCTGTACCTATGATGCTTTTAGTGCTCATCGGTGACCTTGTGAGATGATGGGGAAAATTATAAAATAAATTTTCAGTGGCAAAGTGATGCTGCCCTTTATAACACTTCATCATATCTGCTGCGGATGGAAAATAGTTGAGAAACATTTTCTTACAAAACTGCCTAATGCTGGTTTGGCACACAATCATATGGTAAATCTATTACCACTTTGTCAGAGAGAAACCACTTGAGGTTTCCCACAGTGTAACAGCAGACAAAGTGGGAAATTGTAACCCTGAAACCTCTTGTCCGATTTCTCCTATTAGAGTGTTTTCAAAATCTTCTTCCCTTTTTGGATTTAAGGGTCATTGAGAAAGCCAATCAGAGGGACAGGCCAGTCAGAAAGCCAGCGGCGTGAACAGGACAGGAACCAGCTGATGAAATTCATCCATACTTCTCACTTATGATGACATGATTGATTTTCCCTCAGAGTGCTCAAATGTAGGATTGTCTTCCTACCCCCATCTCCTCCTCCATCCCGCCTCAATCTGCCCACCCACCCGCCAAGCCAGCAGCTAATGGATAAAGCCTCTGTCTGTCTCAGGCATGGCGGAGAGTTGACGAGTGGAAGAACAACTGCAACGAATGAAGGGTGAAATCTGAGAGTGCAATTTTCCGTCTGTCAATCTCCCTTCAAGAGAACAAGTTGACCACCAATCAGGGGAGTCGATTCGGGCCTGCCGGTTGATGGGAGCATTCTGAGTGACAGCGTCATGTCACTACATTAACACGGCAATGAAAGACATAAAAAGGAATTTTTTGAAGGGGCCTCGGCCAGTTATTCGATTTGGGGATGTGATTTGGGGGGTTGGTACCGTACTTTTCTGCCTTAACAAATGAACAAACTGACAGGTTAATGCATAACATATCACTCTATAATTCATGCTCCTGAATTTGGGAGACTCCTATCATCCACTATAGGTGCTTCAAAATACAACCAATTAAACTTTACTTAATTATTAAAGGTAGAAAGTGAGGGAGAAACATGCCTTAAAAACTCTTGCTTGCAGTCAATTACGATAAAACTTTAATGAGGCTGGATAGAGAGCCATAAAAACTGATAGCCCCTCAGTCATGAATTATATATCCATATCGATTTTGTTTCTTTGCTATAAGAATTGCAGGTAATCGTATGTTACCACATGTAAAGTGCACTTCCCTAGCGAGGATAAATATTAACTATCAAATATATATGAGGTGTGTGTGCATTTATGACCAAGCTCATGTAGAAAATGAAGAGCAGGGATGTCGAGGCAAGGGGCCACTGGGAATGGATGAAGGGTGCCATTTCTTACAGTAAGAGAGACCCTTAGCGCTTGCTGGCTTGATATGTTACCTAGTTAGCGTCACAGAGAGAGGAATAAATAGTTCTTTATTATTTGTGGTTGCCATCATGTCTCTCCTAATAGACAGGCTATACTGAGTTTAAACCACATTATCCTCTGCGAGACCATCGCAATTACTCTTGAGAGCTAGGTCTGATGTGTGGATAAGGCAGGTCGCCCATGTCTTAATGAACACAAACAATGTGAAATGGAGGAAGGAGCAGTGGGGGGAAAGATAATGGCAGGGGAGGGCTTGTTTTAATAGAGACAGCACTAAGTTGTTTGCTATGATCTATGCGAGGTCTGAGAATGCTGAAAACCCCCAATGTTAGTTTGTGGAGATCTCCCTTTTTTTTCATGATCCTATTACCCAATCAATTTACACCCCTTCTCCATGAACAGCAGGCACAAATCCTGTTTAGTGGACCTCCAGTTGTGGACTTGTGTGTCTTGCTGTCACTGTCACACGGTCGTGCCTTGTTGGACACTCTCGGAGGTTAAAGGGCACCAAACTGGATCACCGTGACACCCAGCAAGGAGCGTTATCCCACAGCACAAATGGCTCAGTGCTGGATTAATTGATAAACTGCCGCTCCACTTCATTAGTCAGACAGACCGGGCTTAACGAAGGAACACAGAGAGAGTGTCACTCTGAATATGTTAATCATGACTAGCCATTATGGGGCTCTTCCCTCTACCTCCTTGTCTCTGGTAAACTACAAAGACCACACACTCACCACTGCTTGTGTGGAGCAGGGCTATTTATCAGTGACAACCGAAAAAAAATAACGGGAGACAGACAGACACAAGAGTGGTCCTTGGTGTTATTGAATATAAATATATAATAACCATGTAAAAAATGCATCATTTGGCCTTTTCACAAAGGCAGTTGTAATATAGCGCTAGGTGAGCACTGTACTTGACGTACACACTGGAGGTGAGGGTGTCAGGGGAGAGCTCGCTGGAGAGAGAGGAGGTTTTATTGTTGCCCAGCCCTTCCGCTTAAGTGCACATGGCTGGGAGGAAGCCGGGACCTCCAGCTCTGACCTCTGCGCATGTATATTTAATAGGCCATCAGTTGGCCGGGGCAGCGCTCTGATCAGGATTCAGAGAGGGGCTTTGAACACCCCTGTGTATTCCTGAGCGTGCAGCCTCAAGCTGCTCTCCCCAGCTGTGTCAATCCGACAGCACTGTTACAGGCACCCAGACAAGGCGCTGGGCACTCCACTGCTACCGCCTAATGACTACAGAAAAAAAAAAAGCAAAACAAACACAAAAACAATAACATTTGGCGTATGGAGCTCTGCTACCATCTAATGAGAGGTTTTAAAAACTGAAATATTACACCAGCTGATGTAGTGTAGGGTGTGTGGGACGTGTTTAGATTACATCAGCTAT
This sequence comes from Parambassis ranga, assembly GCF_900634625.1. Lineage (NCBI taxonomy): Eukaryota > Metazoa > Chordata > Actinopteri > Ambassidae > Parambassis > Parambassis ranga. The sequence goes on from NC_041035.1 coordinate 9,354,778, forward strand.
ACTATACAATCCTATGTTCGCCTTAATAATAACAAAAAGGCAATCTCACGGTGACTGCACTACACACGCTGTTAACGAGTGCAGAAACAAGACGGCAAACAGAGAAGTGCCACTCGTGTGTCTTTTCTTCTAACAAGGTATCACTACTCTTTGAATCAAATCGGCTTTGTGTGTGGGTGTTAGTGCATGTGTGTGTGAGCGTATGAATGTCACAGTGCATGCACGCACGCATGTGTGAGTGTGTGTGTGTGTGTGTGTGTGAGGGCAGCTTAACGAGGGTGGTTCATTTGACAGGCAATTAGTTTGCGGAGCTGCTATTGACAGCCCCTGTGCTTGTGTTTGTTCAACAGCTCTGGGTGAGTTCCACGCTCCCTGGGCTACGTGACAAAGCACCTCCGACAGGGAGCTCCTGATCTCCACCGAGGCTCGGAGGCTCGCACTGTGAGGGGGGGGGGTGGATATGTGACAGCCTCGCAGAGAGACGAGAGGAGAGGGAAGGGGGGAGCGATACAAAACCCACAAGGGTCTATTAGGGGGTTGTTGCAAGTTAATGTAGCTACAACACACTTTTTTGTGTCGTATTTTGAAAGGCCTGAGCAATGATGTTGTCATTTGTTGTTTGATTGCGGGGATAGCAGAGGGTAATCTTAGGAGACACGCAGGCTCTCACACTACATGCACACACATAAAAATGCAGAAAGAGAGGAGACAAGGAGGTGGGGGAAAGCTAGAGGGAGATGGAGGAGAGGAAAAATATAACAAGATCCAAACACTCTTTTATCCTCGAAAATCCCATATTCTAATGCAGGGGCCCATCCCTCTTTTAGTTGCAACCGTTTCGTTTGTAGAGCCAAGCTCCAATCAATATCATTATTTTCACAGAGGATCGAAGTGCCTTCACCGAGTTAATGGGGGATTGAGGTGGTAAACGTTTACCCTCTCACTGTCAGCAGAGCAGTGGTCCATAGTGGGCCCAGATGACAGCACTGGCCCCACTGTGGACACACTGTGTGGAGATGTCCTGTGGGTAGACAGGCTGCATGGACTGTCAACCGCCTGCCATGTCCTAGATGGCCTAACATATCAGCCACTTGAGTTAGAGCAGCAGCATGGGCTTCGACTTCTGTTGGAGCTAACAGAAACAAAACGACCAATGCTGGCAGCAGCATTACTGCACTGTTTGACATTGTTATTGTTGAAACAAGAAAAACTGGAGATTGTTTCTTTTCCCTGTATATAATCATTCAACACAATGCGCACGTAGTTAGGGAAAATATTATCATTTATTATTTTGCTCAATGCCCACCCATGCTGTCTCTGACTATGGATCAGCTGGTCTGTCAGATTTTTTGAGAAATGAAGACTAATCTGCAGCTGGCAACAGCAAAGCAAATTCTCTTGTATAGCAGCATATGCTAAATAGCTCTTCAAGCGCGCAGATGCATTGCTGTAAAATACTTCTCATGTCTGCGTATCTGCATCTCCCAGATGGGTCCCAAGCTGTGCCAAACTGCATCTCATCAACAGCTATGAACTATGGCATCACATGACCACAGGAGATATGTGGAGGCCTATTCTGTCCCGCCTTGGCACAACATGGTTGAGCGATGCATCATCAGGAAGCCGCCATTCTGTCAAAATGGAGGTAAGCAACAGCAAGGGTAAGCAACAGCAAGGGTAAGCAACGGAGAGTGGGAGAGTAAAGTGCCTTTTCTGCTCAGAGTGTTGAAAGTTCTGCTCAATAAACCAAAGAAAAGAACACGACTTTTGTCTGATTTTTTTTCACTTTGGAAAACAGACTAATCAGCAGACTTGAAGTTGATTTGGGCTCGCATGAGGGTGTGACAGAGCAGTGAAAGATTTCATGGGACGTTGCCCCATGATTCATTGAGTTATTGGTTTCCGCCCTGTTTTAATCGCTTACGGGTCTGAGCCAAAAAATCTCGGAGGATTCCGGAGAGTTCTTTTCTCCACCGTTCAGCAGAATGGAATTTAGTCTGCAAGTGCCTCACGTCATTCGAGGCGTCCTTCACAGTTTCAGGGGCCCTAATTCAAACCACATGGAGGCCAGCGTCCGGTTACGGACCTCTGCAAAAAAAAAAAGACACATTCCCATTGGCTGCTCCGGGACGGGAAATGGGGTGTCTTGATGGAAAAAGATAACAAACACATCTAAGTAGGAGTCACAACATAGCTAAGGCGCACACACACTCACACACATACATACACGCTCACATGCAATAATATACATACACGTGTACATACACAGAGACAAATACAAATATACATGCATATACACAAACATATGCACAGACAGAGAAACGTACACTTATGGTCGTGCAAAAAAGCTGTTTGCTTGACATGATGGAAGAATGAGCAGCAGCCTCTGTAATATTGCTCCTATTCTTCATTGACAAGCATATATATTTTTTGCTGTTCCCAACTGACTTTGCAGTGCTGAACTCCATTTATGAATTATCTGACATATTTCCTGCTATTTTTTTGACAGGAGTACTCAGAGGAAATTTCAAGGCACCTTTCTCCTGACAAGTAGAAATATCAATATTTGAATAAATTGCAGATTTGGATCTCCTCACATGGATGCTCTCCAGCAAGGGTGTGTGTGTGTGTTTGTGTGTGTTTGTGAGTGAGCGAGTGAGTGAGTGAAGGGAATGGGAAGGGGTTTGTTTCATTCTGTTACCACGGTCTTATCCCCCTGAGCCCGCAGGCAGAAATCTGTATGCAGCATTTCATTAGGAGGGAGCTCGACTGAGTGACATGTGAAGCACACCTCGCCGTCGACCTGATGAAGTTTACTTCTCTCAAACGACAAAAAGCCACTTTGTAGACTAGCCCTTTTTTCCACAGAGGAAGAGAGGGGGTGATGGCTGAGCACCAATAAAAGAATCATGAATGTTGTTTCGCAAAATGACAGGCCTATCTGTACACAAATATTTCTGTTCGAGAAAAATGTAAGCTTCAGAGATTTTTTTTTTCCTCTCCTCCTTTTTAAAGTAGATTTGACTTGATAGAACTGACAGTGTTCAAAATATGATCACCTAAATTCTAAGCCTTGCAGAAAACAGCTGACAAGAAGCACAAAGGGGAGAATAAAAACAGATTGTTCTTATCTTACAAAAGTGGCAAGTGTTAGGTGAGGAAAGCAGCATTTCACCCAGTGAACTAAATAATTTACAAACAAATACACCATTGTCCTACAACCTTGATAAATACACCATCTCTGTATAAGAGGTCAATGTCAAGCATCCATAACACTCAGCGCTGTCTTCTTAAAGCTCCTGGTGTTACGTATGAGAGACTTCTGCCTATCTGTCTCACTCTGTTTAGCTGCAGTAGCTGCCATGCTGTCTGCATGTCTCCTGCTGCCGCTGATAGATCACTCTCCTGCCCACCCCTTCAACCTGCCCCCTCCTCTCCGCACCCTACCATCATTTCAGGGAAGCCTGAGAAATGGCTTAGCCATGTGAGGTTACTCAGGTACCAAAAAAGGCTGCGACCCTTGTGACCCTCAGAGCCGACCTCCCTGACCTCGGCGTCATACTTTCTCCCTCTCCAACAGAAAACAAAAACAAATCTCATCATGCGCTTCTGTGGCTCAAAGAGACAAAAAAGAAAACCCTTATATCAACGTGGAGCTTTGACAATCATCTATCCACATGACCTGTGATTTCTCCGACAGGGTCTGCTTGACACTTACAACAGAGAGGTGACGGTACACAGGTTGTCCATCTCTCGCCTCGCCTGCCCTTATCTCCTCTCCTCTCCATCTCTCTCCTCACTCCTCCTTGTGTGCACAACTTAATAAGCAAGCAAGGGGTAGATTCCCATTATGGAAACCCTGGAAAATGGCCCGGACATTTTCCCCCATATCTGGGATCTCCATCTGGAGAACGCACTCTCGCTCTCACTGCCCCCCTTGTCCAATCTCTGTGTGTGTTCTGGTGAGCCTATGCTGCAGAGATGGCTTTCACTCTCCACTGGCTACAATGAGATTGGCCCACCAGGTTGACTCTATTCGAATCGACAACCCATTTCAATAACGTAACAAAACAGAACAGAGTGCTGATGCTGAATAAAACATTTTTGAGGAGTGCCCTGGGGAAAGATGGAGGTCTTAAATGATCCAAATCTGTAAGATTTTGGAACACTTTAGCAGAAACACACATTTATCCAGACAAAATATGAAATAGCCTTTTACTTATGGCTTAAACAACTGCATGCAGTCTTAGTTTCCCGCTAACCTAAACTGCACACCTCAGGTGGGGCTGCTTCATAACTAGAGTATATGGTTAACAGACTAATAAAGATTACACTGAGGTCAGCAAGTCAGTAATCCCTAGCATTATTAGTAAAAACAAAGCCTACAGCTTTACGCCATGCACTTTATCACATCTGGGTGCCTATATGCACGTGCATAAGGTCCGAACATAATATGGTGTGACTTAAACCATACAATGAGAAGAGAAAATAAATATGCTAAGAGCAGCAGGGGTGGACTGGGCCAGGCCTCTGTGGACCTATGTCATCACTCCCTCTGGTCTCGCCTGCGCTCTCCACCCGAGCGAAAGGCTCAATGATTACGGAGGCTCAGCTTCCCTCTAAGAAAGCAAACCGGAGCTGCAGTCCAAACAAGGCCGAGCCAGCAGCGAGGGAGTACTGCTATACCAGGCAGCTCGGGTTTACCGTCGCCTCCGACCTGGCTGGCCCCCGGGCTTGCATTAGTCCCCCAGCCCAGCCTCTCTAGGACAAACAAACAACCACCACTTACACAGTCAGGGACGAGCACTGAGGCAGGGAGAGATGATGCCACCAGCACTGTGTGGAAGGGGAACCTGACCCAATTGGATTTGCTTTATCACCCCATATAATGACTCCCAGACTGGGCTGTTCCAGTGGTCGAAAATAAAAGATTACAAAAAATATCTGCCTGCCTGCCATTCTCAGTTTGGCCCAAAATGGGCAGCTCCCCCAAAACAGATGGGGAGGCATCTCAAAAATGTTCTCTGCCTCTGGGGACATGTGGTTTTCCCCATCATTATATAACTGTAAACTCCTGGATGTCAGAGATTGGGGATAATAACTTTCAGATGTTGGCAGCCTGGGCCAATGCTGGGACCTGCTGGATGGGAACAGTTATTTGGCAGAGGAGAGGAAGTCCGAGAGATTAGGACTAAGATGTGACAGGGAGGAAAGTGGATCTGGATGGAGCTCAATAGGTCGTCTTAGTCTGCTCCAATGTGTTCGGCATTGTACCGGGTCCTAATGATGACTGTGTGGGAGGCCGGGTGCGTGTGCGGGTGGGATAGAGAATGAATTAATATCATAACCACAGGAAATCATGTCATCGTGTTAACACGCAGAAATCAAGCTAAAGTGATCCGCCACTTTTAGCATTCCGTTTCAATTTTCTGATAGATTTGATATGACAGTTTTAGCACTCCCCACTGCAGTGCAGATGTGCCACTAATTCAGAAACAGACACACCTCCTTCAATAAATGAGTCCTTATAGAAGTGTCATCCTGTTAAACCATTTTTATTGGTTTGTCTCACATGGCAGGAGCGGATCATTGTTCACTGCAGACTGTGGTTGCTGGTTGCTGCTGTGGTCAAGGTTTGGTCACTTAAATTCATACTTCGCTAATGAAAAGAAACATGCCCCTCACATTTTTATACATTCCAGCTGGTCACTGCATGGTGAAAAAAAAAGAGCACAGTCCTGTTTTTCTTCTTTTTAAATTTTTTTTTCTCCCCTTTTGCTTTAAAGTATCGATCGCAGTGCTGAACAAGCAGAGGAGTGTTTTTTATTGTAAATCAATACTGATCGATCTGCAGCCTGGGTGTTGAATATGGATCAATATCACACCAGGCTGTGGAGGAGATCTGATTTCAATTGGCAAGAGAAGCCCGCAGCAGGTTTCCATCAAGCGGTAATTCAAGACATGGGAACATAAGTCAGATGGATTGATATAGACTAGCCAGGACCTTTCTTGCCACTGAACCAGCACAAGGAAATTTCTGTCATATATCATTAACGCAGTTGGGGCAGGCAGTAAAAAAAAGAGGGGGGAGCAGAGTACCTTAGTGACCCTCAATGAAGAGCTTTGGTCAAACATTGAATAAATACTCCATTATTAGCGTGAATGTTTTTTATAAAGAGTAAAACGTAACCAACTCAAATAGTAAAAGCTGAAGCTCTGCTCTCTGCATACACACACACCACAGTGTGGTCATGTTCTGTGGGACTTCTGGTACTGATTATGCAGAGGTCAGCTTGAGATTCATACTGTAAGCTGTTATTCATTTACTGAACAAATGTCCTGGAGAAAACTGGTGAATGGTGAAATATTTTTATTACACTTATCATTCGGTCGATCTTTATTAAAGCTGCACGTTTGTTTAATTTAGTGCGGCAACAAAATACATAATATAATTTAACAGCGTCCATGTGTCGCCAAAGTGCATAGAGCATATGGTAAAAAAAGAAAAAGAAAAAAAAAGCTGGTCACCTGGTTCATTCATCACTCGTTTGTGATTCCTGAACAGAGGGGCACTGTTCCAAATGACAGCATTGTAAAACAATAAAAACAGAGCTATAGTTAGAAATAACTTGTCACTTTTAATAAATGACACTGGTTCAGGGCTCTTTCTCTGGGGCTTCTCCTCCGATACATCCCAGGCACCCCTGGGGCCAACAGAGCAGCCAGCAGACCAGCTCGTTTCCCCGAGGTAACTGATGACCCTATCCCTGAATTCCCCCATCTTTGTCCTGTGACCTCACACCAGTGGGAGCAGGACCATGTCCGATGAAATCTTCAGACTGCTTCCCATCCTAATCTTGCCCGTGTCACACTACAAATTGCTACATTCAGAAAATGGAAATAGATTGAGGTGGAGGTGGAGGGGACTGACAGAGGTAGGGAAAAAAGGGGAAGGATGGGCATGGGAGGGGGGAAGCGGAGGAGTGTGCATCGACAACCAGTCCCCTAAGAAAAATACTTGAGGAAAGAACGACTCGGGAGATCCCAACATGGAATCACATCTCAGCGAACATATTGATCTGATTTACAAAACCTCCACTCTAATGCGAAACAAATGGCGTGGGCGTGAACTGGTACTTAACCATAAAACCCCAGCATTACTCCGTCTCCGATGAAATACCACATATATCCCTCACCAGGGCCTAATGTGCTGTTTTACGGCCAGATACGACTGAGGTTGACCCAACAGTTTGTTTGACAATTAGGGGAAACCTAATAAGGATTGAATGGGAGCGAGAACATGCCAAAAGAAAGAAAGGAGACCCTTTTTCAGCAGGAAAAAATGGCAAAAAATAACAAGGGTCTGAGTGACCTAAATGTGATTCACAGAATCAGGAGCTGCTTGACAAAGCTCTTGCGTCATTAATGCTTTAAGAAACCAAACAACACCTTCAAAACAACTATGGGTTTTAATTATAAAGGACAGCTGCTAAATATTTGACAGAGTGGCATGTTTTATGTACTTCAGATTTAACTTCAATAATGCAAAATTTTCACCGTGGTGGCTTATTGCAGCACTAGTGGATAATAATAATAATGTTGTTTACATTACTCCACAGCAGGATTTAAATCACATCAGTGGCACATTAAAACAACTGAGGATAGCAAACTTCAACAACATGTACAAACATCTTTGATAACCTTTTCTTACTCTTCTTCAGCATGTGTGTGTGTGTGTGTGTAAGTGTGTGTATACAAGTTCCAGTGTTGCTCTTGGCCCAGCATTCATCCCATCACCCCAGCTCTGGCCTTGTTTCTGTCAGCAGTGAACCAGGGGAGTAAAGAGTGGTGGTAGGGTAGGGGAGGAGAGCAAAGAGAGAAGGAGAGGAAGAGAAGGAAAGAGGGAAAGAGACGGGGGTGGTGAAGGGGGGGAGGGGTTGTCTCCATGGACAGATGGACTGCTCTTTCTCAACACATGTGGAACCATGTTTCGTCTTTCACTGCCGTCAAGCTGGAGCCGAATCCGTCGCTCTGTTGGCCCGCGCCAGTATTTCGTACTGCACACCTCTCTCTTTAGCACAGCGCACACACACACACATGCACAAGTGCACGCGCAAATGCAGTAAGACACACACACACACATGCACACACACACACACCACACAAACATCTCCGTCTTTCTCTGCACACATGTTAAAGTCATCACCCCTGCTCAGCGCTAGTAAAACACAACACCCCCGGCTTCTCTGCTGTTGTCAAGTCTTGCCATTAGCTGATGCCACTGGGGAATCCTACCCTAGTGAGGTGGGTCTCCCTTGGGAACGTCAGGCACCACGTTACATTCAGCCGCCACTCATGTGAACCCAAACATGTGAGCATAATTTGGAAAATATCATTTATACTGTGCGTCTTTGTACGTGTCTTGACATTTACAAACTGCGATAAAACCGACATGAGGGAGGAGGGAATAGAAAACAGGGCGAGAATAATTTGAGGTAATGTTTTGCTTAGTGAACAGTATTACCCAATCCTGGATGTTGGAGCACTGGGAAGGAGGTTCTGGCTATGGGGCTGCAGAGAGGGTCTGGGTTTCATTTTTTCGGCAAGTGCAAGCCAAAGGAGAGCTGCCAAGTACAGCTTTCGCTCTCAACACTTCCTGCTCTTCCTACTTTGGCTCTGAAGGAGACAGGCTTCACTCAAACATCACGTTGACTTAGCCAGGGGTGGCCAGGTTGTTCTCTCATTTCTCAATGGGCGTCAAAAAAACCCACATCTGTCACATGAATTACACCAAACACGGCCATAAATACAACACCAAGATGGTTATGTTATTAAGCCGCAAATAATAAGGTGTGTGCAAATATAATAAGAGAGAATTTCCTATACGAGTTAGCGGCTTTAAATGACTCACTGTAAAAGCCTGAAACGCGTTGCAGTGCAGGTCCCACAGCTCAACACCTGCAGCAATCAGATCTAAATCACAACAACAGTGACCCTCATACACTGCATCATTTTCATTATTGATGGTGTGAGCACAATGCTAGATTAACACTACCTAGTGAGTGCCATGTTAATTGCCCCTCTGCAGATGCAGTGAAAACATGTCATTTAGGTACTTCATAAACACACTTCTCTTTTGCAGGTTATCAAGACAGCCGCTCAGTGAAAACACACCCTCTTTTCCAATGCTGATGTGCAATTAAAATGGTTTTAGAAATCCTCTTTGACAGTCCAGGGCTTAGCCAAAAATGTAAATGACATTAAAGGAGACAATGAATTTAATTTTGTTTAATGTCCCCTTTCGCTGATTCTCATTTACATCACATTTCCACATAAAGGGCTGACCTTATAAATACTGGCATTTGTTCAGCTTTTGGAGGTAATCACGGTTTTGCAAAAACCAGATGGGAGCACACAAATTTTCCGATTTGTTTCTTAGAAGGCCGAGGGAACCACATGTGAGACGTTCTAAGGCTGCGGTCTTTTGTTTCTGGTAAACAACTTGACAACAAGTCAAGTGCACTCTGGGAAATGACCTCGTAGGTGTTCCACAAATGAACGATAACGCAAAGTCATTTAGAAAATACAGGCTCACTAATGAGGGACATAACAGAAAGCTAAGCAAAATTTACATTAGGCCAAAATTTAATTGCATTAACACACGAACAGGTGCAGTGAGGCCTTTATAAATGAGCTAAATGAATAAAAGCCTCCCACAGCACAACCATGTGTGCTGACCAAAAAAAAAGAGAGAGAGACGAGGGGAAAAATAAGGGGAAAAACAAGTCAATGTCATGAATTATTCAGTGGCTGGGCTGCACTCCAAAGGTCAGTGCTCTTTGACCTTTGTGACAGGAAGTGAAAGGGAGTGCCGTGGCCACTGGAATAAATGGAGCTGACATGCTAAGGTCTGGTCCTGGAATCTATTTGTGAATGGCAGTGTAAATTGACACAGGATGTTAAACTGTATGAACATGCAGTACATTAAAATCAAAATTCATATATGGGGAGAATACACACACACACACACCGATAACACATTTGCTCTCACCCCCCCGTCTGGCCCGGTTCTGCTTGCATAAATTGCTGCAGCTTTCCAGAGTCAAATGTGACCTTTGAACCCTGACAGACAGAATGAGTCATTTTCTCTCCTCTTTCAACAACATGTGCTGTCTTATTACAAAATCCATGTGTAAGCCTGAACAATGTATCTAATCTTTCACACAAGAGAAGACAAAGTCAATATGCAAGAGAGAGAGAAGACAGATACCACGGCAGAGGAGTCATCGTAAATTGAGTTATGTTTGGTTATACACCACCTGTACTGTAAATGGGAAAACCGTCTAATCAGATATTGGGTACCTCATCACTATAATTCTAAAGACTCAAATTACAGACTAAATAAACCTACACTCCCACTTACTTTAAAGCACCATTAACTTATAAATGTGACATCTGTAGCACTGCTGGATTTATAGAGGGGGGAGATGATTACACCAAACTGCAAAGTGATGCGGTCACAGCAACGCTTTCTGACATTATTGATGACTTTTTTTTGTAGAGAAAAATATGTACTTTACATGTACTGTTGGACCTCAAGTATAAACCCCCCCCAAACGCTGCAAAAATAGTGCCTTTCTTCATCCAAAAATGAAAATGAATAATGCAAGGGCATCAAATGTACGTGCTGAAATATTTACAGACCAAGCAGTGCTGAAACTTTGTGACAGCTGTTGGGCCTATATCTAACCAACTTTTTTTTTTTTAAGAGAATCCTTCCTCTTCAAAAATCTGAGTGAAAATCTGTATCAAAACTCTGAGAGAAAATAGGGTAAACAGATGTCTGGCTTGACCGCAGGAAAATAGGACACATTTGGAATGATAAGTTTCCCAAACTCCGTTGGATATGCCAGATCCATGGGAACGCCAGTTAATGTCTTGCTAGATGCCAGCTAGCTGTGTGCGCTTTCCCCTCTTACCATCTGGGAAAATGTTACAGAATGAACGCCATCAATGATTCACTCCAAATCTGTTTCTTAAGGTTCGGCCGTGCTACTGTTTCTCTAGGAAATGTGGCAGTGCTAGCCGGTTTTCAAACTGTAATTGTAGACAGATGAGACATGCCTGATCCAACAATCAAACCTCTCCTCTAGGTTTATGTCACTCAACTATGTTCTACTCAATTGGAAATAATCAGTTTCTGCCAGCAGCGACCGCAGCACAGGTGCCTGTAATGATGTGCATGAGAAAATGACAGATGTAACAGCAACGGCTGTAAAACATGGAAGCTTTAACTAAAAGCTTACCCATATGCACAGCGGGAACAGTCAAGTAATTGCAGTAAATAATCGTATGTGCCGGGCTTAGAGTGTGCTCTGGTCATGTCCGTAACTCTTGCTAAACCCTGCAACCTTTCACAAGCACCCCTCTCTGCAAGCCTCCTTCAGTCACTGGGAACCTGTGTGGGTCTGTTAGGGTGAGCTGACGGGCTCATAGTTACGACATGGAGACAATGGGAGGGTCTAATGAGGAACATATGCTTTTGTGTTTCAACAGAGCTGCTCATTGTGCAAGGAAAGGGATACTCTACTCCTATTCAGACTCGTCACAATGAAAATCCGAGCCCTCACTGAGCCAGTTGAGCTTACAATATCCATCCGCTCCTTTTTTCCCCTGCTCTTTTTTTTCCCACCCCTCTTCTTGACTTTAATTCTCCATGCATTCATTTTGCTTATTGTACTTAAGTTACATGTTTTTGTCCCGCAGATTGAAGAACAATGGTGTGCGAAACTCTAAACAGTAAAAGGCAGCAGAACAACACAAAGCAAACATGAAAGCAGCGGAAGACAGGCAAAGTAGACGTCTCAAGTTATATGTTAATGTTCGCACTATCATCCCCGTCACTAACAAATGCACCTGACTAATGAATTAAGTAAGGACTCCATCTATTGCATTATCCTTGGTCTTGTGCATGCACTGTTAAAAACATAAACATTCAACCACAGCAACAGCATGGGGATGCACATGTATGCATGTGTGTGTGTGTGTGTGTCTGTCTGCGTTTGTGTCTGCGTTTATATACATGTGTGTCTGTGTGACTTTGAGTTCAGACAGCAGTAGCTCTGGTAATCCATCCAGGCTCCCAGGGCAGCCAGCTCCTACTTCCTGATGCATGAGAAGCCGCTGGAGTGGAGTGGCAGCAACAACTGCTCAGCCCTATTTGATTACTAATAAGAGAGTTGTCCCCTCTGTCAGATACCAGGCATTCTCCACTAAGCAAACAGTGATTCTGGCTAGTCAAACATTAGCATTGCTGTCTCTCCCTACTACGTGGTGAGAGTTACATTGAGATCGACGCTCAAACTACACCCCCTGCCTCACCTCTATATCCCACCACACACAAACACACACACACACACTCCTTCACCTTCCTAAACATATTCACACTGACCGAGACCTATAGTTTCACAGCGTGAGAAAAATGTCAATTCCTTAAAAAAAGGCAATTTATTCTTCCTTTTTAGAAGGTGATGAAGGTAATATATCCCTGAAGGTGCAGAACCAAAGAGCAGACATAAATGTTTATCCCATTTAAAACAAAACTTTAATGGCATCTAACTCACAGCTAACACGAGAGAAGGAAACAGTCAATGAAAAACAACTATTGACAGTGTAAGCATCACTGTCATAAACAAAGAGAGGAAGCCAGCCAAATAAATGTGAAGTTGCCTAAGCTAATTAGGAGTATTCCCAGCATGATCCTCTAGTGATTGAACCACCTGTGATTGAACAAACCCTATCCAGGTGGTGACCGCCCCTCAGTGCACAGGTACCTGGGAAAGACGCCCCTCAGCCACTCACACAAACTCACCCACAGTTCCCACACTGTGAGCAGGAAGATGCAAGTCAGCCCAACTGGGCCGTCTGGCAACACCGGGAGGGAACTAATTTGTTCACCATCTCATCCGTGCGCCGTCACTCATCCATTTAGTCAGCCTGACGCTCACTCATTCACAAACAGGGAAAGAAGCAGCTGCACACAGCCTACCTGTCAATGATGACTGGGTCTGATGGGGTCTCGTTCCTGTTCCCACAGCTTTTCTTGTCACAACATCGGCTGCAAAAACATAGAAAGTGTTTTTAGCACAAGAAATGCTCAATTAAAAAATAAATCAACAACACACAATAGTCCACAAGCATGCATTAAGAGTGGTTTTTGATATTAGGGAGGAAAAAATTGCCATGAGATTTCTTTCACTCAATCTGTCCATTCCATTGATGCTGATGGCTGATAAAAATGGTGAAAACAACATGTTGTGTTGTTTGGCTTAGTGTTGGAGGGGAGGGGAGTGGGGATTGGGCCAGGAGGCAGGGGAGTCACTTTTCACAGCTTCAGCTTTTGTTTACCTCTAATTGCCAAGCTGCTATTTCTGAGGGAGATGCAAGGTGCCACCCTCAACCAATATTTCTGCAGGGCATTTATCAATTATGGCCTCAAAAGCACTAATCTATCTTCCACCACATGTTTCAGCCATCTCCTCCCTGAGCCTATAGCTAGCTGCCGTTCACTTCTTTGATTGGGACTTGAATCAAAACCGCAAAAGAAATAAACAAATACATCATCCGCTGCTTCCATTTGAAAAGAAAACATATAAGCATATGTGAATAAGATTGATTTATGCCATATGGTGCAGAAAAGGAAAACAAAGATTTTGTGCAAAGCTACTGTCAGTCAACCTCAAGCTATTTAAATATCCCTGATTTACATGGCTGTCAAGAAGCAATAATAAAGAAGTGTTTTATAGCTGCAAAAATATGATTCAAAAACAACTGGGTTACAAGTCTAAAAAATAATTAGATAATATATCTTATTACGTGATAACAGGCAGCAGTTGTGGTAGTTGTTTTATTCAGCAGCAAAATACACTTCCTCCTGACTAAAAAAAATTACCTCTACAGCACGGGCATATTCAACGTGTCACAAATAAGTGATGGATGTATGTATAAATTGAGTGTGAGTGATGAGTTTATGCATGGAAAAAGACAAATCCTTCTCAGCTCTCATGCTGCACTTGCTCTCAACCAGTAACTTGAACAATGCACCGGTGCAACAAAGGAGAGGTTAACCGACAGTATCCGAATTCAATGTTCACAAAGCTCACGCTGAGCTCAACAATAACAACAAAAGGCGTTTTTCCTTTTAGTATCAATGACACCGCTGAATAGCAGCGCAATATGAGCAGTTGAGATTTATGTGGTTAAATGACACTAAAAGGCTTGCTGATCATTGTTGACAGGTGGGATCAAGCGAGAAGTGACTATGTGCTAAATAGAGGGGAAAATAGCATGCATAACAGAAAGCATATTGTCTCAGGCAGGCTCTCTATGCTCACATACATTTCTTTAAAAAAAAAAAGACCTCATGTACTTTGTCACTGACTGTTTATTATACATTCAATTTCCCTTCACTGGAAAAGACAGTCAGTTCATTTTCACTGTCATATTTGTATCAAAGTTGAATCACATCATATCAAAGTTAGAAATGACAGCAGCTCTCTCACTGCCTCCATCTCTCTCTCTGTAGTTACTGAAGGACCACAGGACAGTTTGGATAGCTGCATCACATCATGAGTGTCAAAACTTATTGAAGGGGAGGGAATTAACTACTCTTTTTTTTCTTTTTTTTTGCCTGGATCTGCAAAAAAAAGGACCCCCACAGAAAAAAAAGAAAGAAGAAAATGCTTACCTGCACATAATTTCATGAGTAAGAAGAACTCTGCACATTTCTGGATTCTTGTCTTGACCCTCATAAACTATGGCCTTTGAAAAAACAAAGTGAGAAGTGAAAAACAAAGCAGTCAAATCTTAGGCATGTTAACCTTTCACATGATTCAGAAATAATAATAATTATTAATTAATAAAATAAATACAATAAGGACAAGTGAATATGTGTATTGTTGAGTAAGAAATATGTTTTAGACAATTTAACTTAAACGTCCCTGAATTACTAAAAACAGATTTTATTAACATCAAATATTTAAAAAATGAATAATTCTAAAATTCAAGAGACCAATAATAACAATGAGGATTATTATTATTATTGCTGTTATAATAAACAGTATTTTTTTTTATTAATCTCGTTAATATCCAGTGACTCAGACAGACAGACAGGCAGAGAAAAAGAGGGAGAGACAGAGGGATTTTCATAAGGAGAGATCCAATAGAAGTGTCATCAATATGCTTATAATCTGGGGATATTTGGGGGAAAGTGTTAATGGGCAATCTGTTGTTTATTTTGAGCCGCTAACAATGATCTTTCTGTGGATAAAAAGCGGTGTCTGGCGGTACGGTTGAGTAATTTTTGAGCATTGGCTGAAACAGATGGCGTGGAGCTATCAGTTCTGCCGCTCTTCTCTCCCTCCCTCGATCCCTCCCTCCTTCTTCCATTTCTAAGGATAGACACTTTACTCCCTCGTACTGAACCGGCACCAAGTGTAAACGCAAGCACAACTGCACGTTATTGACAAAATATTTAGCATTATAACAAAATATAGAAATAGTTTTTAAAAATACAAGATTTTATATTTTATATTATATTTTGCTTTTTTAAAATTAATGTATTATTTTTTCCTTTTTTGTCACGCATGAAGCCAATAAAAAAACTGATATATCTGAACCAGGTCGCATCACTCTCTTTCTTCTAAAAGATGTCCTACGTGACCTGATGTGTGTTTTTTCTTCCTTTCTTTTTTTTCAGGGAACCGAGCGATTATCTATATTGGTTTGATTTATGTCGCTATTTGCAGCTGTAGAAACAGAAATCCATAAATTGCTTGTTCTGCGTCATTGACTCGGATCATTCGCACAGGAATGTTGTCTGTGACCAGTGGTCCAGGCTTCACGGCTCTATTCAGGAGACTAAACCTGCTCTTTAATAATGAAAAAAACATGAGATGGAGGACCTGGACGCTGATTTTATTTCCCTAAATTATAATTACATTTGGATTCAGATCTACGTATCATATAGTGTTGTGCGTTCTGGCTCTGCGTAAAAACGCACGTGTGCACAATAACATTTATATTTATAAATATAATGAAATTTAAAAATACATATATAGAGAGAGAGAGGGAGCGAGAGCGTCACCTCTGAAGACTCTTTGCAGGAAATCAGATCATATGGAGCAGAGGTAGTGTTTAAATTTTAATGTTGGACAAACTGAAGCCCAACTCTGGCGTGAGTGAAATTGACTTTAAGAGTGCTGCAATATGATCTGCTCAAACGTAAACAGTCAAAATGGATGCTGTCTCTTCATATTACACCGGTAATTTGACTTTTATTTTGTGCCACAACTGCGAGTTTTGCAAGCACATTATATATATATTTATATATATACACAGCTATATATTGGATCTCAGGGGTGACAATTTGCACGGCATGTTAAGATTTTTACACAGGTGAAGCGTGGATGTTGCACTGTGCGTGTATAGAAACAAGTGTAACAGCAGCCTACCTGCTTCGTCATGGAATCGATTAACCGTATGTAAAGATCCTGTTCTGTTCTGACACCTGGGGAGAGAAGAAGAAGAAGAAGAAGAAGGAGAAAAAGAAAGAGAAGAAGAAGAAAAGATGAGTGAATTTGGAGGAACAGGCAACAATTCAACAAGAGCCTCCAAAATAAAAGTTTATTAACAAGTCCCAAAAATAAACAATGATCAGACACATGTAGCCTATTATTATTATTATAATTATTATTATTATTATTATTGACAAAGTAACGCCTGGTGTAATATGAAGGACAGTTTGACTCACCGTTGCTGTACAATAACTGTAGTTTGTAATGTATCCCATTGTTAGTTTTTTCACTGGTTGGTTCCTGCAGAAGAACAACAGTTTGTGAAAATCAGCATCAACATAACAAATGTCCATCGCTACCACATGCCTGCGTGTATGTGTGTGTGTTCTTAAAAAATATATATATTTATAAGATATTTTGATAATTTGTGCAAAGGAAGAATAAGGGCTGAAAACGACTCTCTGTCATCAGCGAATTGAGTTTTTAAGAAAATCAATATTACACGTGACTTCCCCTTAGTAACCCATTGCCATTTCAGAGAACATAATTTCGATAACATGTGCTTGATTATGTACAGGGGGTGCATGTATTTCTAAAATACAGCGCTTACTTTTTCTTTCTCCACAAAGTCCACAAAAGCTGTCCTTTCGATCTCCACGGGCTGACCCTGTCTGTCATACAGCGCCAGGACGAAATGGAAAAAATTGGATTTTCTGAGGTTGGAAGGGGGCTGCTTTTCATAATGTGCCCGTGCCAAGCCGACACCGCTGCGGGGAGAAAACAAGAGACCATCTCGGTTAAGCACCGGACACCGGGGATACTAGATGATGGAGAAGCTGATGGAAACATTGGAGATGCAGAAGCACGCTTGAGTATACGGGGGAGATTTCTTGATTTGTCACAATAATGGGTAATCTGATGTAATGAAAGAAGGGAAAGCCGAAGGGGGGGCATTTATTGGGAGACCGTAATTGATACAGAGTATTCAGGGGATTGAGGGGTCGATATGATGAGGAGGGAATGCGTGAGAAAAATCAGATGCTTTTGGCATGCGTACCTTTGGGCGGCTGTGTTTGCATCCACAACCCCAGCTGTGTGCATCCAGGAGCGGACCGAGTTCAGTCCACCCAGCGGTTCCTCCTTCATTGTCGTCCCACCCCGCGGTATAGTTTCCTGAATCCCAAACATTTAGGACAATTTGCGTGAAAAAGAGCCTCCTGTGAAATTAGGGAAATAAACGTCCAAGCGCGTTATCCTTCAGGGTTTTTTTTTCACGGGATAAGTAGCGAGAGCCGATTCAGACTTGCGAGGGAAAACCCGGTCCACAGGTCTTGCCTCCCTCTTCAGTCCGTCCGATGTGAACAATTCTCAAAGTGCTGTACTTAGTTAGAGCGGTATCCACAGACTGGAAAAGTGAATTGTTCAATAGACAAGATTTTTTTGTGTTGCTATTGTTCCTCTGTTTTTTTTTCTTTTTTTTGTGCTATTCACAGAAAAATCGATGGCAGTTGTTTGTGTTTGTGGGTGATGCTGCTCTCAAAGTGCCCACATCCCTGAAGCACCGCATCCAAAACCTTCAGGACTTCTTGTTGAATAAAAAACCCACTCCTGAAAAAGGTGCTGCTGCTTCTCCACAAGACAAACACAGGCAAAGGCTGATCACCAGTGGAGGTGTTCCTAGTACACAGGAGAGGTGGATAAGGGGCCCTTTCGCGTCGTGCAGGATGGATGGGAACATGCAAAACTAAGCCCTCTTTCCCCGAGGACTGAAATCTTTCCCGGGAGCCAAAACTCTAAACCCACGGGAGAGGCGCTGTCAGAATATGACGCTGAAGGGGCGTGGTTTTGACCATATATGGAGCTCTGACGGTTCCTGTCAGGCAGTGGCGCTCCACTGTACGGGTACAGCCCTATAGTGCAGCAGCCTGAGAACACTCATTCGCTCCACTTTTCCTCTTGCTTAGGCCCTATATGTGGTGAGTTTGATTTTTTTAATGATATGGAAAATTCAACCGGGTGTAACCATCACACATAATGAGGAAAAAAATGATAATAATAAAAAAAAATATACATAATAATAATAACTGGGGATTCAGGATTCATTGCTTATTATTTTTTAGCTGGCCTAATGATTGCAATTTCCGTGATTAGTTTGATTATAATGGATTAAAATTAATAGTTTTTGATATATTTATTCGATTAAATTTGCTAGCATTATGAGTTGATGATGAGATTGTTTGTTCACTGGTGTGTCGAAAGCATCTGTGAGAACACAGGCCATGAATCATATTTTAATATCATGTTTCTTCATGTATATTGAACATATAGAGTGTACATTTGACCTCGTGGATTACTTTTGATACTATTAAAATGTAATTAATAACTCGCTGATTTCAGAGCATTTCACAGCATCAGACGTGTTTGTAAATCTATTAATTAACATTAATTTTTCATCAAGTATTTTTAACAACGGGGTGTGTTTTGCTGTGAGAGACTTTCTTTTGTTATTGCGCTAAAAAAAAATAAAGCATTCTCAAAGTTTGAATATCAGTTCTTATCTATGTTAAAACAACTCAGTCACACATCGCTGTGCCATTTCCAAGAACATAAAGTCTGATCTCCTGACCTCTGTTATGGACTTAAAGAAAAAAAAAATCAGCTTCATGACATTAAACAAAGTTCAGGAAATCCATGCATCTGTGTCTTCCTTTTTCTTTTCATGCACGTCTTTTAAAATCACTTAATAATCAGAAACATCTTAATCATTTTTTTAAAGAGCCAACTGTCTTCATGTCCGACTCTGTCCGAGAGGGACAAGCCAGGCAATCCGGTTCATTAGTGGTGAAAAGGGGGGAGAGGATGGAGGGAGAGAGGGGAGGGTGCGAGGAAGAGAGATGTGTGCTATATCCTGAGCAATCTATCTAGCTGGTGCTGAGGGTTAATAGCTGCTGCCAAAGATAAGTGAATTATAAGCTGTTGCTTTCACCTCTACACAATCTAGTCTATTGCCAAATTGCCCAGTCACAAAATGAGGTGTGTAGATTCATTTTTTTTTAATATAATTTAAGACAAAATCCAAGTTTTAATTTGTGTAAAAAAAAATATCAGAGAAAACCTTGAAACGTGGCTCTTTGTTAATTGTATTTTTTCCCTTATAGATGAAACAAACCGAGACGCATGTTGTAAATGTTTTTGTCTGTTCTACAGAGATTGCAAATATCTTTTTTGCACAGAACTCACTATGCTTTTTTAGCACAGTTTCAAGTCGCTTATTAGAACTTAACCCCTGATTACACGCACCAAGGCGATTTAAATCTGATTATCAAATTAGGAGACTTTGAGACAAATCCTCTTAGATCTGATACTGTTGACTGGAGAGGGAAAATGGATCTCCACACCCGTCACGTAGGTAACGATGCTGTCCTGAAAGGGAGTTTTAAACCGTATTTGACAACAAATGCAGCTGCCCCGCTATTTCAGAAGATATTAAAGGAAAATGAATGCAAATCTGTGTGCAGGAGCCATCTGGACGTGGAGAGAGGGAGTCAGCTGCTCCACACACTGAGGCGCGGAGCCTGAATCCGTCTCAGCTCATTCTGTGGGATCATCTGCGTGGTGGGCTTACACCGTGGAAAATGCGCTCTTCATCATTAGGTGAAATGTTAGCATCAAAATAAAAAAAAGAAATGTTGATCCCCGTTTGTTTTAGTGGTTGCATGAATGGAAACTTTGCACAAGCGTGGATTTATAGGCACATTTTTATCTTTTCTAAATAATAATAATAATAAAAATAATGATTAAAAAATCTGTTCCTCAGCAGTATGCTGGAGGTAAGTGATGGATGACAAGAAAGGAAACAAGTGCAAACTACCCCTGATCTCTGCATCTTTCTTGAGCGCACTGAGCCAGGCTGGATGCTCGTTTAAATGACCGGCTGATGACACGGGGGGGCTGTTATCTCACTCTTCTATTCAGTGATCACAATGAATGAACCCCTAAAGGTTTGGGCCTGACCACAGATATAAAAACCAAACTCCTCGGGACGCGTGCTCGCCAATAAAAATGTACAGGGTGACTTCGAAGACCTCCCGTCTCGCCGGGACAAGCCTCCTCCGTATTGAGGGTGACGTCTTCTTTTTTGTGTGTGAATTTACGGGGCGAGGCCCTCATGATCTCCTTAAATTTGCATGTAAATGGCGACATCAGCCTATACGCGTGCCAGGGGCCAGCGGGCCTCCCAGATGTCAAGGCAAAGTCAATCAGCCGGCCGCTGCCCAGCTGTCCATCGATGCACTTTATTGGGACAACACTTTCATTATGCTCACCTGCATTGTTTCCTAATGGATTGATTGGCAAAAAGTAAGAAAAAAAAATCTTATTAACAGCCACCAAGCAAGTTCGCTCACGGCTTTATCACAGAGGTTGTTTTAAAGTGATCTTTTTTTTCGATTAAATATTAATCACACGCCCACAGTTACGCATCATTCCAAATTCCATATGGAACAAACAGGCAGTCAGCCCACTTAGTGTTTACAGCAAGTCAACTAACATTGTTTATTCCATTGTTTGTTTTTTGGTGTGCTTGAACTTGAAATGTATTTATATACATGTGAAATGTGCAAGTTATTGCGCAGAAAAAGCGCAAATTGACTTAGTGAGTGTTTGAAATGTCCTCTCACTTGTCTCTAAAGGATTATGTGGGCTCAGAAATATTAGATAACACTTATTTAAAAACATATACATATATATTTAATTTAATTTACTAAAACCATTGACTCAGAAAGCCTGAATGAAAACTCTGAATCCATATTTTATTATTATTATTATAAGTATTATCCAGTCAAAGGACTGATTTAAATAAAAATGCACGACCGGGATTACTTGATATGACATATTCAAATATCACATTAAAATACAGTTTACACGTTATTTTTAATTATAGCAGTAAAACACAAAATGGCCAAGAGTGATGAGATCAATCATGTAGGTTATTCGTGTCAAGTACTTATAGCTGATAGACGGACAGCGCCCCTCGTTGGTTACACTTGAGATCATTGTGTCGATATGAGGCAGCTGTGCTCTTCAGTAGCTAAATCTCTTAACTTTAGTCTCGCAGCCCTCCTGCATCAAGAAATAAATGTTTAGATTAAGAACAAATGATGTCGAATAAATATTTTTGGAGAAGAATTCTTAGAAAAGTGCAGGCCAGCGCGCAGAAAAGAAGTAAAAAAAAAATGAATGAAATCAAAATAAAATGTGGATTTGTAGATGTAAAACAGTAAAATATAGCATTATTATCATTATTATTACGAGTATTATTATTAATGTTATTATTATTGTTGTTATTGTTGTTATTGAGTCCACTGCTGTGCTTTTTTAAGATGTGTTTATTGTGTGATTTTGTGGAATAAACGCAAGCATTATATGTGACACAGTGCTGGTGTGACCTCACGTTTCGTCACTAACTTCTGTCAGAGTGCTCATGTTAATTGTGTGCAGTGGTGAGTTCTGTCAAGGGCATTGCCCGTGCGCACAATTTGCATTTCCATTCTGCTGTGGAAATGATGAGAGAGTTTCTGCGCGGTTTAGAGCCTCGCGGCGCAGTCTGTGGGCGAATTACATTTAAAGAAGGCGAGAGAAATTAAATAAGAAACCGAGACCACTTCAGGGCTATTAACATCTAAAATATCCCCTGGAAATTTAGACCAAAATACACATGACCAAATACCCAGGATACCTTCGCCTCTTATGCAGCCCCCGTCTTGATTGTGTCCATCACTGTTTTGTGGGCCTATCTAAAAATTCTTTATTTAAGGAAAAAAAAAGTTATCACGCTGCTTCACATTACTCGGTGGCGGTGATGGAAGTGAGACAAATTTGATTACTGGAACATATTAACACTTAATACAGGGCGGCTATAGTGCCAAACACACAAAAAAGGGAAAAAATCTCACTTTAAAGGTCATTTAAAAAACCTCATCAGTAAGTATGATACGGGCACATGTTGCATTGGGCAACGTGGCCTCCAAAACGGGAGGCATCAGCTTTAACCTTGGTCCCTTTTTTTCCCAGCTAGAGAGAGAGCTGTGCGTGCATGAGCAAACAGGCAACAGCTTTTGCCTCAACACTCAAGAGAACTTTAATTTGCCTGTTGACCCCAGTGATGGAGGTGCTGCCAGCTTACAGTGATACTACCCCCACCTGCAAGAGCCCAGTAACATCAGAATGTATATTTTCATCATGAATTTTACTTTTATATTTGATGACGATTGGCAAGGTGTCTCATATATAACCAATGCAGAACAATTCATTACCACTGAATTTTGATTTTTAAGCAGAGATGCTTATTAATATTGAACTGTGTTACTATTAACAGAAATGTTAATTATGATGTCAAGACAGAAGGAGTCAAGGTGAAAGCTGCACAGCAATAGCTAAAAATAATCCATGCCAGCTACAGTACAGTATGATCCTGCAGAGGAGTGTTACTGGCAAGGGACCTTTTTGCTGCAACAAAGAGGTGGAAAAGAGGAAGTAAATGAATTAGAGTACAAGCCAGATTTTTTTTTGTCTTTGTTTCATCCACACTTGTCCTGTCCCTATTTTCCAACCTCTCCCTTTTTCCTTGCTATTGGAAGTGCTGCAAATTGTATAATGCTGGTCTTTGTTCTACAGAGTCAAGCCACATGAATAGCCGTCCTGAGCACACACAAAAACACACTGACAAACTGATCATCTTAAAAAAGCAACGCCCTGGTGCTCACTTGGCCTACTTTCCACGGCAGCACTGGGACGTGGGAAGAGGAATAGTATTCAGGGGAGGATGTTCTTGCACTCTGGGAAACATTCAGTATAGCAAGTGTGATGCACATAAACATAGCCTTTGCATTGTCAACCTTAGACCGCGTTTGCCCCAGATAACTAGTCCCCATGTGCTCCACTATTCTCTTTGACTTTGCAATTGAAATCCTGAGAAGATTATGCCAAAGCTAAAAGAGGCAAACTCCAGGGTGGGATTTCAATTGTCAATTCCTGGTTGGATTTTATAGCATTATGACATATAGTACACCATCTGTTACGCTCTCTGTGACTAGGTCTACATCTGCACTAAGTGGAGCCTATTGATGTGAACATCAGTGCAACTATAGTATTTCATTTTAATGGACAGTAATATTCAATAACCAATATTTTTTTCCCCCTCTCATACAAAACTAAAATCACAGATGTATGACTAAGCACCTGGGTCAAAGCACACCAGAGTAAATTAGAAAGGTGCAGGAAAGTAACCACTCCTAACTTTAGCTAAACAGACTTCCTGAAGCGCTAGATAATCTGGGGCTTCTATGTACACCGCCTAACCAAATGTCGACATCTGTGAGGGTGTGCATAAAGAAAAGCTCCTCAGAGAAACCAGGGGATAATAATCTTAGTTCCCCTCACCTTCAGCTTGCCCACAGGGGTTTAAAAGGGAGATGAAGAAATCCTATGTAAACATGCCAAGTCAAATTTTCACTTGAAATGTGACATAAAGGCAAAGGGCAACCTTTAGCGCATCACTAATGTGATTCCACATTTGAATTTTCAGTGTAAACAATTGATATATTCACTATAGATTCACTCACCAGCGTCTTTGAGCATCTTTTTTTTTTTTACCCACCACTGTGTGTTTAGTGCATAGGTGAAGAGCCCAAAGAAGTCAACACAAAGCTCGTACACAATCACAATTTCTGCACTCGATAGCTCAGTGAAAGTGAGTTTCGCTCTCCTGAGGAACATACAAAGTTTGAGCATCTGTTCCATCATGTAGTCTTTGTTGAGAAATTAAATATTGAACTGATCTAGTGTACCATGAATGTTTCACTCACATAGTGATTAGACAGACTGGAGAGGCAAGACATCGCAGCACTTTACACTCTTACTTTAATATACTGTATTTGTTGGTGTCGTCTTCACCAGATTGTGTTGTTGTTATAGAAAATGGTTTTTAATGTTGCATCAATTATACCTAACATGCATGTGTAACTTGACACACAAACAAATTTAAATTCATGACAGTTTTTTTGTGTGTGTGTGTAGTCCAGCAGCTCAGTATAATTGGAAAAATAACAAGAAGTTGTGGTGTTGTGATTCAGGTATCAACATAGCATGGCATCTGTTTTATGCATATAGGAAAAAGCACAAGTTAAAACTAGTATTGTTTGTTACTTCATCATCCCTTTCTCCAAATCAACAACCATCTCAAGGGAGAACCTCTAATGTTTTTGTTTTTTTCTTGTTCTTTGACACAACATTTTGGATTAGAATGAGTAGACTGAGGTAACATGCGAGCAGGGGAAGGAAACGGTATCATCACAGAGATCATAAAATGGTGTCGTGAGTAGTCTTTTGTCCAGGACCATAGGAGAGTTCTGTTGCTAAAGGGAAGGACAAAAGCAGAAGGCGCCACGGGTATAAGGTTCCCCAGAGCAACAATACCGAAAGTTTCAACTTGCAGCGCATGGGTGTAACTTTAACTGGAATACTGTGGATCAAAGACTCACAAACAAAGTGGGTGGAAATGCTGGAGGAGTGTCTCTTGCTCGAGTGAAGGACAGGTTCACTAGAGAGAAAGCGGCGGCGACAATTTATGAAACACAGGCCAAGCAATCAGGGCTAATTACTGAGACTGAACTCAATATGCACCGTGATTCAATTAACAAAATTGATGTGTGTTATAATTCTGAAAAATTACCTTTTACGAAAAAAAACTTATCAGATATAAAAACAAGAGCAAATTTATACATGTGAGATTTATACATGTCACTGCTGCGCGCTCATCCAATAGAGTAGTGTCTTGAACGCTCACTGCACACCTCCTGTCATCTTTTTGAGAGTGGGAGAATTATTCAGTTCTGCTTCTTTAAATAAGAAACACGGCCTTGAAAATTTGTGGGGCTTAAGGCAATTCATCAGGTTAGATCAGTACAATGTGGATGTGTAACCTTTACACTGCATTGGAACCTGCACATACAAGTGTTATGAAAGGTCCCTATGGCACTCTGCTCTTCTGACATGGATTTGAAGACTTGCCACTTTATTAGCTACTAAGCCCCCACTACTTGTTCTATATAGTGGAGGCCTATGTTATGAGCTGGGATCTCATTGTCTAGCGTTATTAGAGGAAGAGTGTGCAGCACTCTCTCGTCGCCCTCCAGAGAATAGCCTGACTGTTTGAAAGGGAAGCTACAAGTGCAATTTAACCCATCTTATTTACAATATGATCTGTTACAAGGACATCATCATAGCAAGGATTCACATCTAATATCCCCTCAATGTGATTCTTTTTCTGTTGTCATTGATTCAGAAGAGTGTATTTTTATTTGATGCTCAATCATCATGCTGTTTAAAAAAAAAATCTGTCAAGTTAGAGCAGAGCCTGAAAACTTTAGTGAAATCCTGGACGTGAAAGTTAAGCAGTAAAAAACTAAATGAAAACAATTGCTTTGTGTTTAAAGGTTAAAATTAATGAATATGACTGGATATGATATTATCAACATCAGCTCGGGGAAAACAAGCTGTTTGTGATCATCACTTGTGTCAGCAAACATGCACACTTATCCTCCAAAATGGAAATTATCTATTGCTGTTGAATAATAAGTGCCATAGTGCCATCTAGTGCACAAATTTGCACACTGTATAGAAAACATACAATCCATATACGACAGCTTTCACATGCAGGTGCAGAGCTGAATGATAAAAAAAAAAAAGTCAGAGGAGAGAGTGCGGTATACACTGACCGCTCGTGTGTTTCAGTCAGAGCTTTAACTCCATAACCACACTGAAAATTTCCACTCATGTGGGAAATGAACGGTAAGACAAAGGTTTGTCTTCCAAGCCAGAGTCTTTGACAACCCTCAGCGGTGGAAAGCCGCAAGGATAATCTCCTTCAGACAATGAGACAACGTTGAAGGCTGTGCATGCAAATGATTATTCTGCCATCTAAATTACAAAGACGTACAAAGACCTCAAGTCATCAGGCCTCATATCTCACTGGTCTGGCCTCCTAGCTGTTAGGTTGCCAGAGGATGCTATAGAAGCAACAGAACAGAAATAATAAGAAAAAAAAACACACGAGCCAAAACAAGAGTCTTGAATAATTGATTGTGTTTGTCTTTGCTGTTTGTGTGTGTGTGTAAGAGAGAGAGAGAGAGAGAGAGAGAGAGTTAAGACTGAGAGTCTGGACAGAGCTTATGCCCCTGAGCAGACCAGACACATCCACTGGCCAATGGTTTGTGTTAAAAACTGTCTGATGGACCAAATGTGGGGGGAAGGGTGTGTTTGTGTGTGTTGGGTGCAAATGAATGAGTATGGGTATTTATGCTTCTGTGTATGCATTCAGATTAAAACAGTACTGACATTTAGTAAAAAGAAACTTGATTAGCTTGTGTTAAAATTCGCTTGTGTTACACGTGAAAACAACAACAAAGTAAAGGTCTCCAGGATAACAAACGCTTGTTGTTAAATGGCCCAGGAATAGGTGTGTTGTAAGATGTTAAAAAGTCAATATACCTTCATTTTGTCTGTGCTGGTAATGAGCCATATTTTCTGGGGAAAATGGCTGCTTCTCCGGAGGCACCATGTCTACTGAATGTGGCCCTGATCCTGGATAAAACAGAAGGCTCACCAATCAATCTCTCCAGGTTGCCCACAGCCAGAGAAAGCAGCTGCACCACATGTTTGCCTTGCGCGATAGCGACAAGTTAACATACGGGCAGCACAGTAACCATCCACAAGCAGCCTCTAGCTGTCTTATAATGAATTCCCACAGGGATGGGGAACTATCAGAGTCAGTGGTGTTACTGGAGGCTCGGAATAAAGTCAACACCTCTCCTTATACCTGATGAAGCTACGGCACGGCAGCACACAAACACACACACACACGCAGTCGAGGGCACAACAGTGAACTTGTAAAAAAATGTGGAAAACGTAGTGTACACAACAATTAAGCTGTACGGTTTATTAAAGCACAAATTAGGCTCCATTTAAAAGTGTCACCTTCCTGTGGTGATGGTAAATAGTGAGTTTTTTCGTCTCTGTTTAAGGTGCACTATTAGTCAGTGAAAATCATTTTAAATATTTAGATTGCAGGCAACAATTCTTTCAGCAATTACTGCATAGTTTAAATCATTAGTTTAGTTTTGGTACTTTTTTAGTACATTTTCCAGGACGAACTAGCTTTAAATGCTCATTATGCTGCATATATTCTCGTGTCATGTGTGGACTTGGCTTAGAGACCAACTTATTTGCACCAGTACTCCAGGCACAAGTTGGTCCACCTTATTGATAGATAGGTATATATAGTATACACTGTGTAGTCTTCCTAACCTCCAGGCCTCTGCTCTGCTTCTTCCCATGGGATGGAGTGTGAGTGATGAGAGGGATGTGTAGCTCAGGAGTTAGTGGGGAGAAGGTTTTGGGTGAGATTTGGTCCAGGTCTTACAGGGTGCATCCCCATTTATTCTCATGCCACCTCCAGGACAATCTGCAGATACACACAAAACAAATACAAGAAACAAAACAAGCACACTGTTATCTGGAGCTCACAGTCACAGAAAATATACAAACTGTATCATTTAAATTTCATTATAAACAAATATGGTTATTTTAACAACAGGCACATACAGGTGCTTGGTTCACTTTTTAGTATAATTCATTCATTGGAGTCTATTTAAATAGTGTTTCTAACAATCAAAGATAATACTATTTTACTCATGTAAATGTGTCCCAGATTTCACATAGTCTCACATTTCATGAGCCTTTTTGCATACAGTATTTTTTTTAAAGTGAGACTTTTATTGCACAATCAGCCCCTGTGAGTAATCCTTTCTTTCAAATACACACAAATAAACTCTCACCCAGCAGAGGCCCCCTTTTTTACCAGAAGTATCACAGCTCTAATTTCTATTGATGTGAATATTATTTCATCCAGCGGTGCTGAGAGAGTTTGCTCACGAAATAAATACACAGCGTCTTGATAGCAGATAGCAGAGTGGGTGCGCTTGGTAAATAGAAGCGCATACTCGTTATTTAGAAGAACATCAAATAAATTTGACCTTAAGTGTCCTAAACATTGTTTTCAACTTAAGTTTCTTACCGTAATAACTTACATATTCTACTTATAACTTAAATATATCTGGGGGAATGCCTATAGGAAGTATAATTTGATTCAAACTCTTACATTCACATTGTGTATTTTATTTTTTAACACTTATTTTCAGTGGACTTGTCAGATTACTCATGTTTTGAAAATCTTATAGTGAAAGATGCCTCTGTTAATGTACTGTATGTGCAGTGGAGATTCAAGGTACCCAACAAAAAATGAACTGGAATTTCATTATTTGGCCACTAGATGTCACTAACTGACCATTTATTTCAAGCTATGGTACTTAGTAAGGAGACATACTTTTGAGTGACAATATTCAAAACTGTCATTTGTTATCTAAAATAAAAAATAATAAATGAATAAAAAATGTTATAACAGTTAATGTGTTTAGTGTTTACTTCTACACAAATCACAGCAAAGAAGCATATCTCTGTTAAATACACTACTCGAAGATGTGTATACTTTAAATTAAACTTACTTTTAAAATAAATTTTGTTAAATTCAACATAGATCCAAATAATAGCCACACAATGATGTGTAAATATTACTTGACCAGTTCATCTGAAGGCAGGTGAACTGTTTTTAAATGAGTCAGTAAGCATGTCTTAACATATAACTCAATGAAATACAGTCAAGCTAACGGATAAAAATAGACGAAATGTACATTTTTACCCATTGATGCTCGGGAGGATGGATGGAGCCAGGATGTGGCATGTGTGCATGACGTCATTTCTCCATGTACTGTGCGCCATTTTGGAAGAAAAAAAAATCACGGATAATTTCCGTGGTCTTGACAGATCTGGACCCGAGTCTTCACACTGATTGTGGATGCTATCTCTTTCTCCGAGCAAGCCGCATTGGTTGATTAGGTATTGGAAGCTGTGTACAGCAAGAGCTGCTAAATGAAGCAATGGCGGGTAAGCTACTTTTGAAGGGAGGAAAAGGATCCACCTCACTTGGTGTGTGTGATGGCCTGAATCTGCAAGTTAGCTAGCCAACGTTAGCGCTGGCTAGCTAACTTGCTAGTTGTCAAACTGTGACACTGTCAGGTCATTTTATCGCCATGCGGAACGTGAATCAGTTACCAACTAACGCTGTGCTCTTTCTACAGGAGTTGCAGGAGGAAATGATTTTCAGTGGTGTTTCTCTCAAGTGAAAGGAGCGATAGATGAAGATGTTGCGGAAGGTATGTGGCTAACGTTAGCTTGGTGGCTAGGCTAAAACGGTGGGCAGCCAGCTAAGATGGACTGATGATGGTGCTCTGTGGGTCTCATATGAGATGCACGATAGCCAGCGATAGATTGGAGTACATGTTTTAATTAAAGACGACTGTCCTTATACACACAAGTCCGTTTGTGGACCACTTGCACAAACGTCCTTTAACTACAATTTACAGTATGTCGCTAGCAAGCTGTATGCTAGGTGGTGGCTAAACTATTAAAGGGGAGCGACCGTGTCCATGACGTCAATGTGCTGCGTCCATAAATTGCCGAGTGACATCATGCTTGTTTTCATTCATTTATGAATGGGTGTATTTAGCTGTCAGTGCCTGAAGCTGTATGTAATCAAATTGTCACTAGGAGCAGACCTACACTCCAGTCTGTCATAGTAGCATTAGTCTAGCTGTCATCCTCTCATGTTGTGATTGCTGAGCTAGTAAGGGTGATTCACTCCACTCTGTCTATTTTCAGCTGACATAATCTCAACAGTTGAATTCAACTATTCTGGAGAATTACTTGCAACTGGAGACAAAGGAGGCCGCGTAGTGATATTTCAACATGAACAAGAGGTACGGACTGATGAGCAGTGTTTTGTTAAAGTGATACTGCTCACTTGCAAGTTGTTCATTTACGTTATCTTGTTTTGTTTTTCACAGTCTAAGAATCGTCCACACCTGCGTGGGGAGTACAACGTCTATAGCACTTTTCAGAGTCACGAGCCAGAATTTGACTATTTGAAAAGTTTAGAAATCGAGGAAAAGATTAATAAAATAAGATGGCTACCCCAACAAAATGCTGCTCACTTTCTACTTTCAACAAATGGTAAGTTTTTTTTTTTCAATCATTGTTTAATATAAAGAACTCACACCCTGTTATATGACTGTTCTGACCTCTGTATAACTATCATTTCTTGTCAGATAAAACTATCAAATTGTGGAAAATAAGTGAACGAGATAAACGAGCAGAAGGTTACAACCTGAAAGATGAGGATGGGCGACTCAGAGACCCCTTTAGAATCACTTCTTTACGGGTATGTTTTACTGCAGACTGCCATTTCTAACACTGGTTATGACATCATCATAATGACTTATGTTCCGTGTTTCAGGTACCAGTACTGATGCCAATGGATCTCATGGTAGAAGCAAGCCCACGGAGGATCTTTGCAAATGCGCACACCTATCACATTAATTCCATTTCTGTAAATAGTGATCATGAAACTTACCTCTCTGCAGATGACCTAAGAATAAATCTATGGCACTTGGAAATCACAGACAGAAGTTTTAGTATCCTTTTTCTTCATCAGAATGTGGATATCCGATATGTTGTTTATGTTCCAATAGTCGCTTTGCGGTGTTATAATAAAACTGCTGGTTCCTTAACACTGTGTTCCCAGATATTGTAGACATCAAGCCTGCCAATATGGAGGAACTGACAGAAGTAATCACAGCTGCTGAGTGCCATCCACACCAATGCAATGTATTCGTGTACAGCAGTAGCAAAGGCACTATCCGCCTATGTGACATGCGAGCAGCGGCACTCTGCGATAGGCACTCAAAGTGTAAGTACCCCCACCATCATGTTGACTTACTTATTATGTGGTGTTAGGACACCAGTTTTAAATGATTTTATAGTATTCAGGTCAGGTATTTGATGATATGGTGATAAAAATGTTTTTATTTGGAATTCTTGTAGTCAATCAAAGTCTAATCTGAGATTGGTATTCATTAAAAAGATCTGAGGATTTTTTCCCTTCTTTTTTTAAGTCTTTGAGGAGCCTGAGGATCCAAGCAGCCGATCGTTTTTCTCTGAGATCATCTCCTCTATCTCAGACGTGAAGTTCAGTCACAGCGGACGCTATATGATGACACGTGACTACCTCTCCGTCAAAGTTTGGGACCTCAATATGGAGAACAGGCCAGTGGAGACGTATCAGGTGCATAAACATACTTTCTCACTGATTCAAATATAACTCTATGAAAGAAAAATCTATTACATTGTGAAAAACAATCCTCAGTGCTTGAAACAATATAAATGTCAGCATTTTTCACAAAAGTATACAACTAATCTTGCACCCTGGAAGCAGTCTATGAACCAATGCCACACAAGTTCCTTCTTCTGTTTAGCCATTATCATTGGCTGACAGGTAAACAGTTTGTATGTAGTAAGCATTATGTAGCTGAATGAGCTGTCTTACACTCAGTAATATAATAATATATCAGAAGAGCTATAGCCATGAATGTTTAGGTTAAGTGATATGTTTTGTTTTAGGTCCATGAATACCTTCGCAGTAAACTCTGCTCCCTGTATGAAAATGACTGCATCTTTGACAAGTTTGAGTGCTGCTGGAATGGCAGTGACAGGTATGTGAACCTTGTAGCTACTAAGGTTACAGCCTTTATATTTCCGTGTTACATATTCAATCAGTGTTTCAATTTTTACGTCCATCAGTGCCATCATGACTGGCTCATACAACAACTTCTTCCGAATGTTTGACCGCAATACCCGGCGGGACATCACACTGGAGGCGTCCCGAGAGAGCAGCAAACCACGGGCCACGCTCAAACCACGTAAAGTATCCACAGGCGGCAAGAGGAAGAAGGATGAGATCAGCGTGGACAGCCTGGACTTCAACAAGAAGATCCTCCACACTGCCTGGCACCCCAAAGATAACGTGATTGCTGTGGCAGCCACCAACAACTTGTACATTTTCCAGGACAAAATCAACTAGAAGATTTGGGGCTCCAGAGGATAGGGCTTTTACCGTACCTGTGTAGTTAAGCCTACTACTTGTCTATCTGTATAAGAAGAAACAGCCTTGTTGTCCTCCTGGTGAAGAATTCGAAAGCACGTGTCTACTTTTTTTGCCACAGGAGGTTGATCCATAGGCCTGTTTTATTTTGAGTCTGAGCTTAGGTTGTTTTTGCCTTTGGCACCAGGGCAATCAACATGCCCCCCCTCCCCTGACCCAGAAAGCCCAATGTGGGTCTAATTGACAGAATGGCACTCCTTAGAGGTCAAACTCTTGAACATTGGTGTTTGTGTTGACATTTTAAGCCTTCATTTCACAATTTAACAACAGAACTCTTGGAAGTCCTTAAAATGACGTCTTGTCAAGGTTGTATCATCATTTCAAAGATTTTTTGAGCCCTCTGAAGCACGGATTAATGGCCAATAAAGCCTAACTGTAACATTCCCCCATTGGCCATGTATTCAGGCCAAACTACTGGTGGAAAAGGCCATGAATTTGGAAAGTGGACTTGTTTCTTTTCCTCAGCTCCCTCCTCTCTTAATTTTTACCCCCAGTCAAATGCAGTGACATAATTTCACTGACTGTATCTACTCAAGTACACCTTGTCATCCACATAATAAAAGAAACTAAAACTACAGATGTGTTTTTAAATTTAGAAGTATGTATTAAAACATGTTTATTGCTTTGCATGTTTTTATGTTGTAGAGAGGTGGAAAAATGTCCAGTCACACCACTGTCTTTTGAGCAGATCTCAAGCAAACCTGTTAAGGATATATATTATTTGGGGCGACCAGTTTGAGAACCACTGTTGGGAGACAACTGATTATGTGTCCATGTCAAAGAGATTTAAGTTCTAGTTTTTGATCATGTTTTAGGATGCAGGCTGGAAACGGAAAGGCACAAGATAGAGTCCAGGACAAAGGGAATCTGCAGCCTTAATACCTACTTCTATCAGTGACAGCTACGAGTTATGTCCCCAAACGTTTTACAAACCTCATGTGCATTATTTGTAAATCCTATTTTATAGAGTTATGTCCTCATATACTGCTGCTACACGTGGCTGTCTATGAAAACACATACAGGAGGAAATTGCACACCATACAGTTTATGTAATAGAGTGCCTCCGAATCATTAGGTAGGAAATTCAGACAGGCCTCATTATGTGCCCTTATTCATTCATTAGGGATGTCACCCAAAATTTGAGCAGCATAATTGCGAATGTGGATCTTATCTCTGTAGTTGTGAATGCAGAAATGAAGGTTGACGACACAAAACATATACTGATAACATTAAAACAAACATAATAATGCATTGTCTTTGTCCATTGATTCCTAACATGGTGGCAATGTATTCACTTGTTTATTATTTTGACCAAAGTTCAATAAAATTTTAATTGTGTTCATCTGCAGGTTTTCCTTTGCTTGGATAAATGATTGGTATAAATCAAACAATTCAACAGGGCCATACATGCATTTCCAACTTTTATTAAATGTATGGTGAACAAATGAACACACATCTGTGCTTAATAAGCTAATATTTGTCTGTTCAATCACAATTACCAAAAAAAAATCAACTGAGCAATCACAGTACAAGCAAAAATGATCAAAAACCATCCACAGCTGATCAACAAAACAGAACAAGATTTTAAATCAAAGTGATTTCAATAAATCAAAAACAGGCTGTGACAAAAAAACAAACATATACCAGTTCCCTAACATGCAGAGGAACAGGAAGCAGCAAAACAGTCATCTCCAGGACAGGGGCTACAGCAGGGAGCAGTAGATTGGTCACTGTTGTGTTCAGAGGTAAACACCACAGAACAGCAATGACGCAACCTCAACTCTCCAAGCTGGTGTGGGCGACGTGGGGCACTCAATCAATCTGAACCATGTTGATCTTAAGGTCCCATTTTAAGGCATGCCGAGATGGTGGTACAAAGCGACGAGGTGTAGCACTGCCACCATTTTTAGTAGGTGTTATGGGAGGTTAGGCGCTTCCCAATATAGATCCTAAAAAGAAGACACAAGTATGTTTGTTTAAAGATTCTGCCGTGACTGCCTTTAGAGGTTGGTATTAAAGTGTTTATCATTTTTGAGATACAGCAATCTATCCACAGTTTAAGATTACATGATGTTGCTTACCCCAAGCCAACAGCCAGTATGTGAGAAATTATTAATGAGGGAAGGAAAAGCTTCAGAAAGTCAGCAGAGAGAACGCCTCCCTTCTTCATGACACTGGTGTTCCTAATGCTGAGAGAGGTCGAGCGCTTAGGGTACTTCAGCAGGAACTCCCTACAGAGACACACATTAATTTTTCATTGTTTTGAATACATTAAAAATCAATGAGTGCCAGCTTAATGTCATACCAATAGGTTTGCTCATACAGACGCCACCTTACAAAGGTCTAAGAGTGTTACCTCCTAATCACTACCTTTAGGATTTTAGTTTATTTTTATGTCTATGTTGAAAAGGTTATCAAATTAGCAATAGCTACATACTTTGGTGGACTGTTCTCAGGTCGACTAGACCAGTCCCATATCCAGTCAGCATTTTTCTTCATCAGATTCTCTACTTCCCGTCTTCTTTCTTGGAAGTCTTCATCGGACTAAAAACCCCAATTTCATAATCAAATATCAGAATCAGTTTGGCCATAATGTTAAAAAACAACATTTTACTGTAAAACATCAAAAGAGCAACATACAGTTACGACAGACATTTTGACTTGTTACCAGCATAACAACAACAAAGGTGTAACTAAAAACATTAATGATCACTTTATAACTCTACTAAGTATCTCAGTAGCTCATGGCAGTAAGGCAGAGCTTAGAAAAGCCCAGGACCTCCCCTTAGTGGAATGCAGTCCTCATTATTACACCTGCCTGCCTGTTCTGACATGTCAAAGTGTCAGTTATGAAAATGTTTCACATGATTCAAAGCTACACTCAGACTGGTCAACTGTTCCAACATACCTGTGAGCTATTTCCCTCTGAGCCTCTCCACAGAAGAAGTGGGGTTTGTGCTCTTAGCGGGCTGTTGTGAAGAAGACAACACAAAATTAAAATTTAAGACTTGTCATCCCATATTGTTTAATCAGTGTTACCAGTGGTGGAAAGTATCCTATGGACACTGTATTTTAATACGATTGTAATGGAAAATCTATGTTCTACTATCTGACAGCTTTGGATTTAAAGCTTTCAAAGCCCTGCTTCCAAAAAGCAGATTGAAATCACAATATTAGTTGTTAACAGTGATTTGTCCCACTGAACTACATGGATCTATTTCAATAAAATGTTATCAGCTATACCTTCTCCACAATCTTTTAAACATCTAACAGAGAGAAGTAACACTTGCTCTTCCTCTTTTCTTTCCCTCACAAACCTGTTGCACTGAGAACTTCCTTTGGAGCTGTTCCTGCCAGACTCGTGCTGTGCTTCTAGCAGCCATTTTTCCAGGTCTCCCTCCTGGCTGGACGTGGGGATTTGCTCCTGGCTCCCATGATGACTCGTACTTTGAGAGCCAGTCCCACTAAAATGCAGCTCAACCCAGGAACCTTAAAGTTAAATACATTAGTGAGTGAACACACATGAATGTTGATGGGTGCCTTGTGTTGGCAGTTTGGGCTAAACCATAACAGAACATTAAACAGTGGGAGGCCGTTCTTGGCTTGAAAGCAAATTGATTTTGTAACATTGTCAATAAGCTAAACTAACTAGGTCGAGGGTCTGCTCTCAAATACTGTGTACATATGTTTTAAATGTCGTTAAATCCCTGTTATCAGATTATGCTTTAGCTTAGCCTGTTAAGACATTTTCACTGGTAAGCTTTCGTAAGATTACGCTAGGTGGTTTAACGCTACTTTCCTAGTGTTTTGTTAACTAGCGGCTAGCGCTAGCATTAGGGCTTCGAGCTAAAAGGGGATTCGTCGTTATACGGTACCTTGCAAACTCTCGTCAGATGAAACGTCCTTCTGGAGTGACATTACGGTGCTAAAAGTTCAGCAGGTCCGCAGTTTTAAAAACCTAAATGTGAGCGAAATGGTGGCGAAATATCTGCAAGCAGCTGGAGGCTCCAACTACCACAATAACAATGACGCAACGTTGTGTTTATCTAAAATGTGATTGGCTGAGAAAGGAGGGCACGCACGGTACGCACACTGAGCGCGTGTCTACCTGCAGAAACAGCTCACATGCTGTCTGAACGTCCTCTCTAAACATGTTTATACGTCACATGTGGGTTAAATTATATTGTATTAACAACCATGAAACACGTTTTGATCATGCCAGCTCATTTATATGTTGGTTCGGGGTTGTTTACTGTAGCAGCGCCACACAGCTGTCTGCAGGTGGCAGTCACAGCTCAGTTCTCTAGGTTGCATGTTTCCATAGAAAACAAACTAAATGACACAATGTGCAGTAAAAATGGA
Organism: Parambassis ranga; assembly: GCF_900634625.1. Lineage (NCBI taxonomy): Eukaryota > Metazoa > Chordata > Actinopteri > Ambassidae > Parambassis > Parambassis ranga. The sequence continues at coordinate 9,391,885 of NC_041035.1, forward strand.
TAAAAACAGTCATCCGTGCAACAACTTCCCTCATGATGTCAAGTTTAACTACACACAGGCCAACTCAACTGTTAGGCAGGCTACCCCATATACTACAGACCAGTATCTATGGACATCATTGCATTGTATGACTGTGAGGTGATTGTCACATGTATAGACCTTTAATATATATCTCTTACTGCACTGTGGCCCATGAGGTATATAACATTTAATATCCCGTTTTGTTGTTGACATGTATGTCGACTCTTTATGCATCTACCCTGTATTGATCAGCATTAAACAGCTCCTTGCTTATAAAAACATTTCCTTTAGAAATTACACTGCATTTTGACAAAGGTAAAACATGTGCATTCATTGCTCATGCATTTCCTGAGCAGCCAACTTCAAATTTGAGACTGGCAAATTAAATTATGCTTGCTACTATGGAGATTAGCGTGGCTGATTATTCTTGCAGAATTCAATTACTTCTACAATTGAGGGGGCTTATTATTGTGGGGTGTGTTCTCCTTCCTGGCACGCAGTATTTACATGGAGCCTACAAGATCATTTCAAAACAGAGACAAATTACTTATTTCCCAAAAACTTTAGCTGCAAGCAAAAACTTCAGATTAAGTATGTTTTGTGGCATTAGTGAGAGATCACATAATTGAGATTTTCAAGTCAGTGCTATACAAAACTCTATGGAAGTGGTACTGCTAACAACCAAAAAAATAATTTCTAGACAAATAATGGGCTACACACTATAATAAGAGCCACTTGAAGCTATTATGTTCAGTGTGTTCAATGTAGTAAAACATGCAACATGATAAAATGTTAGTGATAATGATCCACACACCAATGGGCCCAATAAAAACATTTATGAAAACATAAGTGATAAATTAGAAAATTCTAAGGCAATATCTGGAGTGATATTAGAGTCTGTTATTAAAAGTTGTTGTTGATTTCCACATTGTGCCGTCACAATTTATGATAGAGGCAATATTGGCAGTAATTTTGTTAAGTGTTATGAATGTTGTGTTCCACACCACATCCCAGATCTCATTAAAAAAATGCTCTCACCAGATGGCAAATGTGCCACAATGAATGCCTTGTATAGCGTTATAATACCCCTCCATTGCTACATTAAGCTGTTTGCCATGTGTTCCACATGATTTTAAACAAAAGCGTTATTTAAAAATTCTATGTAGAATCCGATGAAGTATTAAATAACAATTACATTAAAATTTACTTTGCCCCATGAGCTCACAGGGACAAGTAAAAAATAAATAGAGATATGTAAAATCTAATGGCTATGGCAACAAGAAAAAAGAGCCCCCCATTAGATCCTCACTGATCACCACCGATACTACACCATTATCAGCGATATTGTATTGCAGGTAGAAGTATTTAAAAACAATGTGTAATGTATAGCCAGTAGCACAAAGCACTACTATCTGTTCTCAACATTCTTGTAGCCATGTGTTAAGATGGATTTGAGGTCAACATTATCACGGTGAAATATTTCACTTGAGTATATTACACAGGCAATGTAACATATTTATTGTAGATGTGCCCTCATAGTGTGCATCTGTGCCATTAGGGAGATCACCACCACTAAAGCCTGATGAAGAGTCCCAGATGTTGGGCTGTGCAAGATGAAATAAGGGTATGCAAAACCTCTTTTTCTGTAATCTTCAGCTGAGCTATCATTTTGTGTGTATGTATGCTTACTATGGTCATGTTTTTCAGTATTCTGGTTATGTTATTGAGTCTTTTGAACATTAATAATGCAGTATATTTCTGAGAAATCAGGCATATATGTACAGATAATCAGAAACATGTTTACTCTTATGTGGCTTCTTATATCCTGCATATGAATAACACCAGGATAAGACACCAAATCTGGATAATACTGTGCATGTAAATGCACTCATTACCACCACTCTGTTTTCCTTACTTGTGATATAAGTCTGCAGAGGACAAGTTGAGAATATTCTGTTCTTCTTTGAATGAGGTGCTTTTACACCTATATTTATTATTTCCATATGGAACATGTGCACACTTTAGTCAATGTTGAGTTAGCTACATGAAAAATATTCAATAAAACCTTCAGGTAGTGTCAGTAGCTTTGTCAGTAAATGTAATAATTTAGGGATGGTACAATTAGCCTACCAATAATGAGAAGGCAAAATTAGAGTGCACTAGCTTGCTCAAATCTGACTTTGACTTTAAGAAATAGTACATTTATATTGTACAGGCCTCATTTGCAACTCTATTTTCTCCTCATATAAGCAGATGTGATTTATATTTTTCCATTTATTTTTAGTAGGCTTGTCAGTAGATTTTTCTTGTTGCCTGAGAGCCCTCTAAAATGACCTAAAACAGACAATACTGACACACAGAAGAGGTCAGAGCCTTTAGAGGGGCACCTTTGTGTAGGCGTGTAATAACTGACAGCATACTGTGGGATGAATTGTTGTGCTGAACAGCTGGCTGGTGAGAACTGATAAGGTACAATGATTGTAAGCATAATGAGGAGTCAGTGTTTACTTTGTGTGTGTGTGTGTGCATGAAGGGGAGAGAAAACCAAGGTGGACTATAGGATGCAATTGATTCTACAGACAGGACAAGATGGCAGGGAAAGAATTATGGAGTGTGGAGAAGGAGGTTTGCCAGAGCCTGATTGTGTATATAAGCAGTAACTACATAGTAGTGATCAGAGCACCTTTAGTTTTAATGATAATGACTAAAAAATGTCTTTAAACTCATTGTAACTGATATTTAAGGTCACAGATCTGAAAAATGAGTCCTATATTTTGAGATCATTCACTATGTAACCTTTTCACCCAACATCCCCCTCCCATCCCGCTCTCACATATACACACAAATACACTTATACCCAAAGGCACTTGTTGCTACAGGCAGGTCAAAAGAGTTTTGTTTGTTTATAGAATGAAATGTCAGGGGTTCAATATACTTTAAATGACAGAACAAGTCTGAGATAATAATCAACGTCATTATGATGCCAATAGAAGACACAAACATTTTATATCCCCATTGTTGTTTGATATTTTTTTGTGCAGAACAAACCTCACTAAACTTTTATTTGTTAATTTGAAATATTTAGACAATTCATGCACTACGGTCCTCATTATTCCAAGTTTAAAGCTCTTTTCCCTGTTTTCCAAAAATGCAGCTGTTGTATCATATATCAAATATCTTTTTTTTTAAATATTATATTATTATTATATTATTTATTATATAAGAGGATAAACTTTACTTTGGGGACATTAGAGAATGTTTCAGAAATCACAGCAGCAAGTTAAACAGGATCCTCCTGCTGCTTACATCCCACAGTATCTAATTAGATCATCTTGCATCCTTATCAATTCAAGAGGGAGGAAGTATTATATGCCTGTGTGTGCATGATGCATTGCACATAATCCATAATGAATGACCCAACATTATATTAAAAACACTCTATTCATCACTGGCTATGATTTAAACTTGTTAGTGTGGTCTTGATGCCTCTGTCTGACTCTGTCTCTGTTTGTCTGGGACACAGCCTCTTACATGACTAGCAGCTTTAAAAAGCCCTTATTGAATTGTAGGTGGGGAAAATCAGAATAAAGCAAACTTACTGTGGAGCAGAAAGTTGTGGGAACTCCTGCCAGACGCAGTGCATGAGGGATAGTTTTATATGCTGTGGTGTCACAGGCATAAATCGTGATGTTCTGTGGCCTTTAGAGGGGAAATAAATCTGTGTCCCATTAGACAGTGAAAGTGGATTTGTGTGTATGCTGAGAGTTTAGCAAGTGTGTGTAACCAGCTATAGCACAGAAACATCCACAGGACTTGATTCATTTCATAGTCGCTTCAGTATTAGTAATTCAGTGTAAATCAACCAATCATACATCAACTCGTGATACATTTTTATGGCGTTTCATTCATTTTTTTTTGGCCAGTTTATGTAATTAGTAGTTTGGAAATCTTTGCATTAATATATGCTTTAAAAGCACAGGAGGCATGTTGATTCATCAGCTTGCTGCTTGGAGGAGCAGTGAAACGTCTACAAGTCCAGTTGTCTTGCCTCAACCTTCTGAATAAGCACAAGAGGATTTGGCATTTTAAGGATGTATTCAGAGGGCAAATCACTGCATGTGAAATCTTCCTGACATGCTGATGTGCAGCGGATCAGCATCAGGTAGAATATTTGTACTTAATATTTCATATGAATACTTAGTATTACTCTTCTGTTTCCTCATAAAGGATGGTATAGCGACGCCTCACTAAGTCTACACACTGTTCTGGAAAGAGATTTATCTCATACCGCAAAGCCTCAAACATTTTTCTCTTGTCAAATCGACCATGGGAACACTCCTTTCAGCAATAATCAAGTTATTGTTTATCATTTGTGGTACGTTGCTAATAAATGTATGTATTTTAAGACTCTGAGACAACATGATTGAACCCAAACATGTGTGCCACAGGAATCTCTACAGGAACACCACAGTCCCAGAGAGCCAGCCATGGGAATGACTACACTATGACTAGTTATATGAGAGGTGGTTGGTGGAAATGTTTGCTGAGTTAAAGCAATTATGGATAGTAGATATAGATATTTAAAGTTCACATACTGATACTGGTGTTAGAGTATGTTTAGAAACATTGAGGGGGTTTTAGTGCTGTGAAAACCATGCTGGGAAAAAAAACAGGAAGAGAATGTTGATAACAAGCAAGTCTAGTCCTGGAGCACACATTGATAAGCATGTGTGGAGATTAACCTCACCATGTAATTTGCAGCAGCCACTCGTGGTATTTCTATTGCTGCACGACTTCTGTTTAACTCCGGGGGAGGATTTAATGATATCCTGATATGAAGGGGCTATAATTCATGATAAACTGCTTTCAATATTGTTGTGACACCCATACTTACCTCCTAGGCATCATTTTCTTTCGCTATCATTGTCTTCTCCTTCTGCCTCGTGTTATGAGAGAATGAGATGAGTTGCTGGCATGGGAGAAACATTTTCTTAGGTACTGTTTAATTTCATGGGCTCCTGCTATTATTTGTATTGCTGCACATTTTTAACCATTCACATTTTTTGCTTTATAGTTCTGATAGCAACTATTAAAAAAGAGTGAGAAGAGCATTTATATATACTTTGACACTTTGTGCTGTTCCTAACGCATTCCTCATAATAATATTATTTTTTGTACAAAGTCTAAACTCACAGGATATCACATAGTAATACTAGCTGTGAAGCAAACACCAGGTACTGAAGATTCTGTATTTTTGTATGATTTAATATTACAAAAACAACATTTAATGACATCAAAATGCTAAAACAAAAAGAAAACACTGCTGAAACCTCTCATACTGAATACAGATTATTTACAATCATAGTATAATCTATATAGATGACAAAAATACATTGAAATGCCTTTATAAAGATCTACAAACCTCTTCTGTCCCTTTTACAGAGTATCTTTTTAAATGCGTTCCTAAAGTCATTATTGAATATTGTGTATATAATAGGATTTAATGAGCTATTACAGTAACCAAACCAGAAGAACATTCTGAACAATAGATCTGGGATGCAGCACTTCTTGCACACAGCTGCGAGTGTGTATGTGAAAAAAAAGGGGAACCAGCAGAGAACAAACACTCCCATGACTACAGCCAGAACGAATGTGAAGCGTCTCTCTCTGTGCTGCCTTCCTTTCCACCTGCTCACTCTCATAGACGACTGCATCTCTGGCTTTGGCAAGGATTCCCCAGACTTTGCGTTGGTTGTTTTTGTACCCTTCTTTTTCTTGAGGGAACATAGGAGGGTTTCGTTTCCATCAGAGGAAGAGGGCTCTTCCTCCACATCTAGCCCATTGACCTCTTCACCATCCCCCCTTTTTGCTTCTTCTCCACCTTCTCTCTCCGGGGAGATCAAACCAAACTTTTTGTCTTCTGTGTTCCCACTTTCTCTTTGCCTTTCTCCAGGTGGGGCTCTTGTTCTTCTCTTTGCAATCTGGTAGATTCTAACATACACCGTAACCATAATTACGCATGGTGCAAAGAAGGAGGCAGTGCTAGAGAATATGATGTACCACAGCTCCTCATTAACCTCACATGTAGGGTTATCCTTTCTACCTGTGTCCTTTTTCATTGGGATAAGAGGAAGGAAGGAAATTATGGCTGCCAGTATCCAAACTAAGCAGATTGTGCATTTAATCCTTCGTGGCGTCCTCCTCGGGTTGTACACGATTGCTTGAGTGACAGACCAGTATCTGTCCAGGCTTATTGCACAGAGGTGAATGATGGATGAGGTGCAGAAGAGCACATCTAAAGCCAGGTGGATTTCACACCACACTTTACCAAAGTACCAGTAACCCATTAGCTCATTTGCTAAAGAGAACGGCATCACTAAGGTGGCAACCAAGATGTCTGCACATGCCAGAGAGACTAAAAATAAGTTCTGTGGTGCTCTCAGAGCTCGGCTCGTCATCACCGCTATCACTACCATGACATTGCCAAACACAGTCAGCAGGATGAGAAGACCCACCAGAATTGACAGAGGCACAGACGTCTGCACAGTATGAGGGTGTTTGGTCTCATTTCCAGTGGTGAAGTTAAGGCAATCCATCAGGACGTACTGTGGTGTTGATAATATTATATTAAGAGTGTTCTGTCAGGAGGTTGGGAAGCTGTGCCTGCCAGCAGTCTATTAATTGCATCCATTCAAGAACACAGCATTTAGTCTTTTCATTTTGGAGATTGATGAAAAAAAATCTGTCCCTTTTTTTGTTGTTTTCAATGAAAAAACCAAGACCAAGAGAAAAGCAGCACCAAATGCTTCTCTATAATAAAGACAAGAACAATAACAGAAATAAAGTAAACTTTGATTTATCCTCTTGATGTAATGACAGATAGTATATATATCCTTTAAAAAAAAATCATACACCGACCTTCAAGCAACTTGTGGTTAAATCCTTTGAAAGACATTTCATAAAACAGAAGAATATTGCAGAGTGCTGGCTCAGGCAGGTCTTTTCATGTGTTGCAGTTGAAGTGGAGGGTACGTCTTTTATATGGGCTTGATCTGACGCTCAGGATCTGTGATGCTGGCTCAGCTTCAATGAGAACAGAATGGGTGGGGTTCCTCTACTGCTGAAGAGATTTGGTGTTGCTCCTACTCACTGAACCACTGGCTGACTATGGCATTCATTTTTGATCTATAGAAGTAATATGCAGTCCAATAAATTACAATGGAACTGGAGTTTCACGGCTTCATTTTATGAACAAAATGTTCTATCTTGAAAGAAAAAACAAACATGAAACAACAATCTGCTCAAATTCACAAAACAGCATTATATTGGTAAGAATTTATTTTCAAGAGTGTCTTTTGCTGCTTTTTAATTCTTGTTATTTGTGCATATATATATATATATATATATGCTTGTGATGCCTATAGCACTTTTTAAATACACTTTAAACCTATTGATTAATCAAGCAATCCTCAAGCTGCTTTTGAAAATGCTTTATTTTTATTACTTTTAACTTGCAAGCTGGTCAATTCCATAACACGAAATGGTTAGGTAAAGAAATTGACAACACACTGAAAACATTATTGCAAACCAAGGGGGCGCTAACGAGTCAGTTTTTCATCTTTTTTTTTCCTTTGTTGTTTCATTTGACGCGATTCGCCATGTCATCGCGAGAAACCCTTTTACGGACTTCCGGTTGACATACGGGAGGACGGAGCGAATACTGTTCTTTCTTTTAAGCAGTCGTTTTGAAAAATTATCCAGTTAAAATTTGAATACTTGATATATTTGTCGACCAGTAACGATAAAAAAGGTAAGATCACTTATTAATCTGATGTTGTTTCATTTACTATTTGCTGCTAGCATTAGCCTTCGCACGTTCAGTTTGCGTCGACGAATGGGCCAAGGCTTCTTGATAATAATTTTGGCTTATGTTATCCTAATTTTGTGCTTATTACACGGTGTAAACGTTCTGTATTGTCCAGAGTTTGCATATTAAAGCAAAATACATTTGTAATTTGCGAGGTTATTTTAAAGCTAAGCTATCCTAGCTGGCTAACGCGATGTTTACCAATTAGCTTGTGCTAATGTGCCTAGCCTAGCCATTTTCTCGAGGTAATATTTGCCTTTTTGTCAACGCACAGATGTCGGAGGACTTAATGAAACAACTGAGCAACTACAAAGCTCAACTGCAACAAGTAGAAGTTGCCTTATCGACCGACCAGGACAATGAAGACCTTCTTAAACTGCAGAAAGATTTACAGGTTGGTGTGTATTTGTGAATTACGTACAGTATGTACGGTTATGTTTACACGGCATTAAAGAATGTTTCTTACTTCTGGATTTGTATGAAAGCATTCGTGTTATGTACATATACAATATGTATTCAAAAATAGCATCACTTTGAACGTGATCAAATAGTAAAATTCTCCGTTTTCTACATTTAAATGAACTGTTAAATTGTTTTAGGTTTCTTGTGTCACCACACTGTATCTCAAGAGTTTCAAAGAACAGTTTGACACAATTAACTCTTTACTGAGTAGTATGTCCAATTCCAGCTGAAAAACGTTATCATTCAACATGGTGATGAAGATTCTCAGTCATCCAGGTCATCATACGTAGAGAAGATTGAAGCAAGGCGTCTGGACCTTAAGTTTTTTTACCCAGACCCACCCACATAGGTCTGTAACCACATATAAACCATGTTTCCCCACCAAACAGTTAGAACTGATGAAGCTGCTTGGATGAGCAGTGAAACGTCTTCAAGAAAACTCTACAAGTCCAGACGCCTTGCTTCAATCTTCTCTAAGTTTATCATTCAACCATTTTTACCTTTTCTAGCTAGCATACTTGTGGGAAATAGCCTCTTCTGACCCGAGGCTTTGGTTATGTTTTTTTTGCAGGAAGTCATTGACTTGACAAAAGATCTTCTGAGCTCACAGCCTGCTGAGAGTGTACCCAACACCAGTGGCACAAAAGCAGTTCCCCAGAAGCTTGGCTGGAGTGTGGGAGACAGGTGCTTGGCTGTTTGGAGTAATGATGGAGGGTAAGTGTCGCCACACTCTTTAAATGAAAACCTCACACGTGACGGTATACTGTTATTATAGCAGTGTGGTTCTTTGTTTGCAGGCCTTCAGTTAGTTCTGACCATTCATTTTAGTTGTTCTAATAATGTTTTGTAGATACACATTACAGATATAAACGTAAAATAAACTTATGTACACAGCTTCTTAAGTAGAGCTTGAGTCGTTGGCTCATACTCACCTGCTTACAGACGTGATTTTTTGGCAGGGTGTATGAAGCTGAGATTGAGGAGATAGATCGAGAGAATGGCACCGCAGCTGTGACCTTCAGTGGATACGGGAATGCTGAAGTGATTCCTCTACAGAACCTCAAAGTAATAGAGGAAGGGACGCTTTTAACTGAAGATGGGAACCTAAAGCAAAAATCAAAGTATGAACAAACTTACTAACTCACATTCATCCATTCTGTTCTGAAACTAATGAATGAGCACCTTTGTGTTTGCTGTTTTAAAATGTTTTTCTAAATTGTGATCGCTTGGTACCATGTCATATATTGTATTCTAAAACAGTTGATGTTTACAATACCTGTTATCTATTCATGATTTTTTTTTTTATGATTTATAACCCGTACCTGTGTTTATCCAGTGTTTTTGTAAATGTATTCGTACAAAGTGGGCAGGATTTGTTATTGTTTTTTTCTTTGCTGTCTTTCTAGAAAAGAACAAATAGCAGAGCAGAGAGAGTATAAGAAGAAGAAAGCCCAGAAGAAAGTACAGAGGATGAAGGAGCTGGAGCAAGAGAGGGAGGACCAAAAGTCAAAGTGGCAACAGTTCAATAATAAAGCCTACTCAAAGAACAAGAAAGGACAGGTAAGTTTTATGGAGAGGAGTGCTGTGAAACATGCGCCACACACACTAAGGATACATTGTATTACATTAGATAGATTGTTTGTGTGACTTGTATTACTTTATACATACAGTAATGTCTCACAAGCCAGTCATTGTAGTACCATATTTTTGTGACCATGAGGCGCACCAGATTAGGCACAGGCACAGTCTCAATTACATTCGACCAGCGCTGCCTCCCAGTCTTAGTAACGGTGTGCTCGCAGTGTGCCATCCATCACTCCCACGCCGCTCGCAACTTTACTTTGCACGCCCTGTTTACACCATTGTCCAGCAGTTGGAGTTATTTTGTTAACCCTCCTGGGATTATGGCAAGCTCTGAATTCATCTGCTTCACCTGGTTTTTTACACCGACGATGAGATGGGCATCGCAGATCAGCAGGGAGCACTTTCCATTACCATGGCAACCGAGAACAACAGTGGTACTTATTTCACAGCAACAATTACTTTAGAAATCTATAATTTTACAGATCACAGACATATAAACCATGGCTCTTTTGGATTTTTATGAGCAGTTATAATTAAGTATGCAACACTCTGTATAGTAATATAAAATATTGCTGTATAATTCTAACCACTAATGGAGGGGTTTCTGTCTTTTGTAGGTAAAAAGGAGCATATTTGCATCTCCAGAGAGTGTCAATGGAAAGGTGGGAGTGGGAACATGTGGTATTGCCGACAAACCAATGACCCAGTACCACGACACATCCAAATACAATGTCAGACATCTAATGCCACAATGACCTCATATATTGTGTATATAAGCGCACTGTATACTAAATGTATCGGTGCTTTCAATTGTGTTAATACATGAATGAATACATGAATCAAGTTTCTCAAGTAAAGAAAGATTTGAAAGTAATTGCCTGCACATCAGTGTTTGAAATATTGTTGTAGTTTTCTTATATATTATGTAGGCGCGACAAAGGATCTATATACAAACAGGATTTTCCCTGCATCAGAACAAGGTCACCTGTTATGTAAAAACAGGAAGTAGTGTTTTAGAAAAGCACAGTTTGCTGTTCGTCACCAGGTTAGACTGAGGCCACATACCTGCCAAGATGTATATTGACCTTGTAGATTTGGTGTGTACGTTTGAGGCTGAAATTTAAACACTGACATATTGTCGGACAGTCTGAACAGTAAAATTGTTTTGATTTGATATGGCTGAATTTATGTTTTAATTTCTGTATATATATCAGTGAAATAAACATTTTTGTTGTCAGTTTTTAATGATTTGCTTCCACTTATTTAACTTATGTTGCATGTCAAAGTTAGAATGATGTGATTAATTATGTAAGAAATGAAAACTTTCACATTCTGTATTCATTACATAAACTACATCAGCCTGGTTTTGTATAAAATGTTGCTGATTAGTTTGTCTACCTCAAAAATATTTTATACACTCAAAAGCTTGGGGCAGGCATCAATGCGGCATGGCTTGAAGACAGTCAGACCGTGGCACTGATAAAGTGTTAAGGTCCACATGGTGGCTTTCGGCTCTTCGGCTCTCTCAGCTTCCTTTAATGTACAGGAGTTACAGGCCATTTGGCTTGACTGTCAACATTTTAGATTATGTGTAATGATTTTAGAGTATACTTTCTACGGGTGATTAAAAATACTCAACTTCTATGTTTTAAATTGACCAGTCTTATGTCACTATTGTTGTGGTGCTGTCAGGTGCTGTAGGTGGCAGTAGAGAGATTTACCATTACATCATGTAACCAATTTTCCATCAGCTGTGTTCAACTTTTAAAATCACAATATGTAAAATACATGTGTAATTATAATGTGATGCCTGTGTAGTTAAGACAGAAGAAATGTGATTTGTTTGAACATCAATACACATTTAAAAAAAAAACATTGGATTATGTCAGCGTGTAGAGTTTTATTAAGATTCCAGGGATAGTTTCCAGGAACTGTAGCAAAGTATTAGCAGGGGACCAGCAGCACATGTTTTGCAAAAAAGTCACCTTGGATGACTGATTAAGCACAAGAAAAACATTCTGGGCTGTGCTTTAACATATTCCTTAACAAAAGTGTTTGTCATAGTGCATTTTATAGTTTTCCCAAACACTGGGAGGGGGGGAATAAAAGACCTGTAACAAGGAACTTTGTGCAAGAGTCGTATAACCATGTTAAGACACAATTTGGTGGAGATCTACTTATGAGTTGGAAGAATGCAGAGAAATATTCATATTGAAATGTCTTCTTTTTTGGTTTCATGGATTTAAATAGGTCAGCAGTGCAATTCTTTGTGTCAAAACAACATTTAAATATCATCAAGAAGTCTCCAAATTTAAAAGAACATTTTCTGCTACAATACAAAAAGATACAGTATTAAACAAGTATATACCAAAACCAGTGTTCTGTAGTGTTTATGTAGTTCATGCTACAGACGTGTTTATAAGACTTGTCAATCCAAAGCACATTACAACATGATTAGAAAGGCTACATTCAATACACACATGCACCATATTGTTTAAAGTCAATTACAATCATTTTACTGCTGATTATTCGCAGTTGATCCTACTACTGCAGAGTGGAATATCTGTGTAATTTGGAGTTGGACGGACAGAATAATGTGCCAAAATCAGCCAACGTTTTTTTTTTTAAATAAAACTAGATGCATTATTGCTTGAGCTTGTGCTTGGACAAGTGCAGGGTAGCTTATTACTGTCTAAATTGAGTTTGCGCAAAGTGTGAACAAAACGCCACTAAGTAATGCTTTAACCTTATAGCACTGCATGTGTGGGGATTTTTACAACATGTTAATTTAGTAAACATTAAAAACAACAACAAAAAATTTTTGAACAACCATTTTTTTCCCATTCAAGCATGACCAAGACCTAGCTACAGTATAATTAAATATACCAAAAATAAATACTATAATCATATGCAAAATAAATTAGTATAATAATGGTGGGCTACACCACCTGTTTGGATATGACAGAAGAGGGACGCCACATGGATTAGGGATGGTCGTGTGGGGTCCTAAAGCAGATGTTATTATAAATGTGATAAACATTTTGGAATGCAGACATTGTAGCCCTTGCCACTGGCTTGTAGACTGACAAGAAGTGCTGTCTGGATATGCTATCCAAAGAAATAGAGCAATGTTTTCATACAAGGCAAATAGAGCGTATCTTCCCAATGGTGAGATTCTAGCTGGTATTGGGTTTTTTGTGTTTTGCTGGTTTCAGGAGGATCAGCTTGACTAAAGGTAGGATTTCCCTTTCAGTGTTTTACACTGATGGAGCTGGTAAAGGGTCATTTGGATGATTGGAGAATGTTAAAAACTGAATATTGCCAGAGATTTTTTACGTCTTGGCTTTCGGAAACCGTTTTTAACTTTTAGACAGAGTTTAAACTTAAGGCTGGTTGTTGGTTTGTGTAGATGTTTTGTTTATCAGGTAAAAGGTGGGATTCAGGGTAGTTCTTCCTAAACTGTAAGAAGGGGTTGGAGCGGAAGGCTGGTACTTTGAAAGGGAAAAGCCATTAAAGACTGCAGCTGAAGTGAAAGTATAGGCTGGTGCTGGTTTAAGCAGAGAAGGCCACTTTTAGACTGCAAGTGGAGTAGCCCTCATCGCTGGCTGAGCTCTGCCGGCTGCTGTGGTCATCCAGGTCACTTGCACCACTGGTGCTTACACTGTCCATTTCTCCATGGGAGAACTCAGTGCTTTCCACGTCAATTTCAATCTCTTCTGTTGAAATACAAAACAAATATCTAGATTAAAACTTCAAATCACTTGCAATATTTGAAACTGGTTAAGGTTTAAATGTGCACACTAACCTCTGTCAGACTCTGAGCGATCAGAGTCCATGCGAGAGTCCAGGCTGTCTGTGCGAACCCTCTCCCTCTCTCCATGAGTCTGCAGCTGAGCTAGCTGCCTCTGCAGGTGCCTCTGCTCCCTCTCTAGAATCTCCAGCTGGTGCAGACTCCTCCGGTCCACCTCTTCAAGTTTCTGAAGTGGCATGTATAAATGTTAAATGTATTATAGCTATGCAGCAACTGAAAGGTTATGTAGACAAAGTGCACAGCTCTCAACTGGCACAGTTGGTATTTAACCTATCTGGCTGGTCTAACTATAAGCATGAAGCCAGGTTGAGCTTCTCACATATGCACTGATGTGATGGTAATAAGTCGTTTTTGCTGCTGTCAAAGTGATGCCCCCCTCCTTCTTGTAAATTATTCAAACAAGCACAGCAAGTTACTGTTTGTGTTCTTGAGGAATAGCTGGTGTCTGTGTGAGGTGGATGGAGGCAAAAGATGGAAAAGACAGACAATTGATTCAGTATACAAAGGCCATCCTGTCCTGCTTTTAGCAGGAGCAGATAACCAAAGCTGGAGATGCACTATGAACCTAAGCAAAATCCAGTCACTCCATGACAATCATCACATTAGATTGAAAAAAAGTGGGTAACTATTTCTGTACAGCTATGATCTGTAAACATGACGACACTTATTGTTGCTTTTCCTGTACCACAATACAAAGTTTGTGAGTTTCCTACTGACTGCATACGCTCCACCTTCTCACACTCTTTCCAAAAATACAATACAGCAGCATTCATAGCCACATTTCCTGGACTTAAAACAGGCAAGTCTAAAGTCAACATCTGACATCACAGGTACCTCACCCATTATCCCCCACTGTGAGAAACTCCCACAGACTGCTGCCAGGATTGCTTTCATATTGCATCCCTCAGTGATTCCTTAACTGTTACCTGATGCTGGGGCCTGCACAGACAGGGCTAAAATGATCATTTTCCCCAAAGTATTGATCTGACTCAAAATGAATCAGTCAAAGTTATGGAGTTTTCAGAGCATGTTCCTCTACCATCTATACTATTCTATACTATGCTGTTCTCACATGTAGTGTAATCAAAGACTAAAGAATAAAGGACATTTTAAAAAACGGCAATAACCAAGCAGCAGCTGTGATGTCCTGACACTCAATGTCAAAGTGCCTGAAGTTGCTCACTTCCCATGAAATTGCTACTTTTTTACCACAAACTTATGTGTTTCTGCTAAAATCATGGTGCTACGGAGCACACATCCACCCCCTTAAGCAAGAAAAAGCTCCGTCTGCTCTGATTGGTCACCCAGAATGGCCTGAGCCGGCACTGCCTATTGCAGTGCTGCTAGTGAAAAAGAGACAAATAAAAATATTCTATTGGACACAAAACTAAACACCTCCCAGTGCAAGATGAGTCATCAACATGTTTTAGTATTTTAGCAGCAACTTAGCTACTAATGTACCTAAAAACGAGCTCTCTGCAGACAGTGTGAGGCTGCCCTGTGATACTGCTGGATGGACATGTCCTCATTTGTACTCCACAGCACAAATGAGGTTTCCTTTGAAGTCTTTCTCTGTTGTACTACAGCATGACACCTTTTATTCAAATGAGCAACTAGATATCTCTTAATTAAAAATGTAGGGACAGACTGTCTTTTGCATGCACTGACATCAGGTTTGTGCAAATAGCTAAAGTCTATGATCACTAATGGCTGCACATTGTTGCACCATAAACACATGAGTATTTAGGTGGTCTGAAATACATTTGCAAATGTTTTAAAACAGAGACTCGCAGACATTATCTCTCAATCCTACAAGTGTGCCATAACCTTAGATTACCACACCTTGATATGTGCTTTGGCCTTGTTGAGCAGTCCCAATGTGGTGTGCCGACTGCAGTCTGGTCCCAGAGGAATGAGAGACTTCAACCTCTCTAAACACAGGCGGAGATGTGCTCGTCTGTGAAAAAAAAGACGCAATCACAAAAGGCATCAGCATGACTGGATTAATGTGCATTATTCAACTCAGCAATTATATGTGACAGAAAACTGAAAGATGAATTGAAACACTGTCATTTCCTCCTCTGCACTGATCCTGATCATGTGAGATTATATTATTATCTCCCTATCCAATCTGATTTGCACTGTAATAGTTGAACAAATATTTGATTGGTCCTGATCAATTGTATCATGATGCATCTGTCTGCGATGAGCGAATCTAACTGTCAAGGTATTCAGGCACTTTATCTGTTTATCCATTTTGTTCATTAGCCTGGCCATCTGACTCCTCTTTTACAATTACATATGGATCTGTCTGGCCCTAGATTTAAAATCTGCTGAGCTCAGCCTGATATTGTGTTTCTGATCCACCAAAGCCTCTAGTCTGAATGAATACAGAAACTGGCAAAGGACAGTCACTATCCTTTCAAATAAGGGAGTAAAATGTAGGTCAAGTTATGATGTCATCTCCTCTCTCTGTATTAGCCACCATTTTATGATGTAAAAAAATAATCCAGTATGAACTGCGTCTTGGAGACAGCCCCCTTTTTTCTTTACGGTTTATAGTAAGATTCTGACACACATGGCTGGGCATTTAATTTTAGGATAAATGTGTCCTGACATTTGTTTGCTGCTCAAAGCAGAGGTCGTCTTGTCCTGAAGCAATAGAGGCAAGCTGCTGTTAGTTTTGCAGCTGAGAATCTCTCAGGAAGGAGCCCTGTTGTCTGGAAACAGACGGTTCCCGTTTGCTGACTGGGGAAATGTCTGCATGTCCTTTAGGACCAGCACGGCTACAAAGCGTGCATCACATGCCCCTTTTTATTTGCCTTGCAAAATGCACAGTGCAATCAGGAGAATTTTCACGTTATTGATTTGCAACGCTAATATATGTTTAAATTATAGGCCTGCAGTGCAGTTTTGGTATGGCTCACATGTTTAGCATGTGACGGAGATATGCAAACATGGCTGAATGGAGAAGTCTTTTGGTTTATTAGCCTGAAGCTCCATTTTGAGGCTGCAGGCTCTGCAGATAAACTCTGACACAGCAGTTTGAAGCATGTGTCATCTTCCTCATATGCATGTCCACACTGACAACTTGTTATGCATATATTGACTGAAGTAAGTTGGATGTGGTCATCTTGCCATCTTGGTCTTCGTCAGTGTAGTCGTTTTTTTTATCAACATGCATGTAAATGTACCTCTTCAGCCTGTTTGTACTCACCTATTCTTTTCCAGTTCATTGTGTGCTGACCTGTTGAAATAATAAACATATAAACAAAACTGTCACACACATCAAAAACTGTCACACTCATACTGTAAAATACAACACATTATACAATCTGTGTCACATGACATTAACCTACCTTGTGTGAATATTATCCAGCTTCCTGTTCTTGAATTTGCGCTGTTTCTGTTGATGTGTAATCTGGTTTGCAGGGTATGTTGAAGCATATCCATGCTCACATTCTGGTGATGAAGCAGATAAAGAGGATTTTGTTTTTAACACATTTAAAGGCTGGATTTACTTGATTGCTATACATTCTTAACATGGTTATCACTACACAACAATGTAGGGCTGCAATTTGTCATCTGTCATAATCTCTGTTTAATCACAATAATCCAGAATAACCCCCCCCCCCCCCCCCCCCCAAACATGCTTTTTTGTAGCATTTATGTCCTCCTATACTTTTGCTTTTAAATACGCCTACAGATCCCATGATCCCTCCTTCCCAGTAACATATGAGGTCAGGCACAACACCTTGCGTGTGATTGGTTATCCGCGGTGACTCTCGCGCTGGGAACATGTGTGCCGACCAATGAAAACTTTGCAATTTGTTCCATGTGGAAACCATGTGAACAACACATACAAGGAAGCAGCGGCTGGCCGAGAAAAGCATAGCTGGACTAAGAATTAGGAAATTGTAGAGGAAACAACGTGCAAATCGTGTTCTTGAGTTTGCACGATGGGCTTTAAATGCAGGGGGATAATAGGGGCATAATCTTGAAATGAGATTGAGATTAAATAACATATATTTAACAGGAAACTGGGAGTCTCGAGCGTCAAACGTCTACACGTATGAATGAAATGCGCACACCTGCAAGCCTCTTTACAATAATGTATTGCATTGTGCGTCCAATCAGCCTGCCATAAAGACCAGTTTTAATAGGAGCGGATAGCTGCAGGCTATATTGTTGCAATAAAAGCAGTCTCATCACTTCCTGGCTTCCACATTAAAGCAGTTTTTCGACTTCTTTTCAAATGATTATGTTTTGTACGAGTGAGGCTGGTTAGACTGCAGTTTTCCAGCAGCAGGTGAGCCGTCGTCGGCTGCTGTCGGGGCCACTTCATCTGTCCGCTGCGCGTCTTTTGTCGCCTTCGCCTTCTATTGTTGTCTGCTCGGCGCATTACGTGTTAATATCCCCTACAGCCCCGTGGTTACTTACTTCCGTTGTTCTTCTCGATATTTTCAATGTAATTGGCTGCATCGAGCAGCACTTGTACGTTCTTCATAAAAGTGCCGATTTGGTCCATTGCGGAACATTTGGAGTATAAAACGTCGCTGAAAGAATAGTCGGACATCTCTCCGAGATCCTGCTGGTCCATGGACGCATCAGACTCCGACAGGACCTCTTCTGCTTTCAGCTCGCTGTGCTGTCGCATGTACTTTACCATTTTTTTTTGTTTGTTTTACTTTAGGCTTTTTCTGAGGGGGAGCTTTGACAAATAAGCAGCGCTGGAATTGCTCTCCTTGTCCCGTCAGTGCACTGAGCGGATGACTGAAATGAACTAGGCTGGATGGAATTGCAGTCCTTAGCCTCAGCCACTTGCCCTACTTGGTGGATAATCCCTCCCACTAACGCATGCACATAGCATTCATTGTGAACTGTGCCATAATAAATCCTCATTATCAATACTGCTGGAGAGCAACAAACAACACACTCATACCCAGTGACATTATAATATAATACCTGCTTTCATTTGCAATAAACTGCTTTATTGACAATCATTATGACAAATCCTCTTCCTTTCAGGGTTATCCCTAAATGCATGTGATCAGACTTTGAAAGTGAAAGACCATTAAGATTGCATGGCAGTCGAGACAGTGCTGGGTCTGATCAATAGTTCGACTTGGATAGCAGGGACAGCTGCCAGTGTCGAGCTCAGGTATAAATATGTAATCACTCGGGGCTTTGTGTCGCTAAAGACATGATTTCACACACAGCGTATTATTTTTTGCTGTCATGGCTTTTCCTTGTTACCTCGGCCCCTTGGCACTCTCACAGAGATAACAACTAGTAAGCTTGTGAAATTGTGTTTACAAACCAATTCTGACCCCAGTGGCCCTTTCAGCTTAGCACACAAAAGAGGTCAATAATGACCTTACTTTACCATGTGTTGTCAATTGTTTGTAAAACTTGAAATTCATTTTTCTTCAAGCATGATGGTCCCCTGACTTCTGCTGTCCTCATTTGAGAGATTAAGAAGTCACCCCCCCCCCCCACACACACACACACACTGTGAGGGATGGAGGAGAACAGAGGGGAGAGGGACTGCCTTTACGAGGCCAGCCATGCGTGCAGAGCTGTGTTGTGCCTCTGAGACAATGGGTGCAGATGGCTGGCCCGCTGCAGATGTGGCCAGGCCTGTAACGGACGCCTGTGAGAGAGTATACACCCTTCCATAGTCTATTTACGCTGCCTGATGAGGCCTGTCACACAGACAGCCCTGATCTGTGCTACGGAACAAACACACAAATGACAAATACATTCTATGTTTCTCTCTCCCTTTTCAATTTCTTTTAGGCTTTTTTAGCTGTGCACATATCCAGGAATATTTTTAATGTCAACTCAGATCTACTGCTGCCGATGCGCAGAGGACAAACAGACGTGTTGTTCTGTGTGTGTGCGTGTGACAGTATTTCACCAGGAAAAGGTTCATCTGTGCTGTGAGGCTTGTGTGCAGAGCGACTGTGTGTGCTGCGCACCGATAGTGACAGCGTGGAAAGCTGACCCGCAGTAGGTTGGTGTAGAATGTGACCCCAACTGGAGTAATCTGAAAAGCCTGAGGATTACACCAGTGGCTCGGCTGTCACAGAGGAGGCAGAGTCACACAGTGCTGCAGTGTTAGTGTGTATAAATGAAAGAAGGTGGCAAACATCCCACTGTAGTTTCACACATCAGAGGCTTTTTAGATCTGTCTGCCTCTCTGTTGGTGTGCTTGTCTGGCTGTCGAGGACATGCCGGTGGTCTGTTAAAATAATGGTCTCAGATAATGCATTGTCCTCTGGGTGTCCTGTTGTTTTAAGACAATAGATGAACTTTGCCCTGAGGTCACAACAGAACAATCCAGTGGGCCAGACATGTGTCACCTGCTCGTCTCATCTCCTTAGCACTGATGATGTAGAAGAGCTCAGCTTTGCCAATCTTTTCTCTTACTTGTAATTTGGCTTTTTCTGTGTTCACTTAAATCCATATTTGCTCTGCCTTCTTACATCACCCTTCTCTCCATATGTCATCCCATAGGAGGCGTGTGTGTGTGTGTTTGGTTTGGGGGTGGTGTAGGTATAGATCCTGTTGGGATCACTCCCCCAACACGAACACCTGTTGGAGACACCAAATCCTCTCTTTGTCTCCACAGCCCCTCTCTCAGTGGATTACCATGACAACGCCCATTCATATCATGGCTGAAGACTGATTATACAGCTTCACACGGTCAATTATTACTGAACAGGGTGCTTTGTTTTACAGGAACTGCTTTTCTTTTTTAGAAAAGGGTGAGCCTGTGTAAGTAGCTTTGCCAAGAAAGCTTTCCGGCAAAATGCATTAGAAAACCCGAAGAGAACAGTTATGATAATATATCTCGGCTTTTATTACATTATGCAGAAGGCAGTATTAAGAGCAAGGTGAATGTAATGTAAAGCACCATGGGAAAAAGAAAACTACAAGCAATGTAAACAACAGAAGAAATACATGAACTAGGCACACAAATACAACTTGTAAACAGAGCTTATTTAAGGTGGGTAATAAAAAAAACAATACTAGTAAAAGAAGTGTTAAAATATTGTTATTAGATTGTACTGTAACACCTCTATGTTTCATTACATTTGGTTTAGAGTAACAAAAGAACATCACAGAAACAAAACTATTTACAAAGGCAGAGAGTTCACTCCCTTTGGGTTCAAACATTCACATTATTGACTGGGATGTAAATATATGGTCCTCTATTATACTTTAATATCA
Source organism: Parambassis ranga (assembly GCF_900634625.1). NCBI lineage: Eukaryota > Metazoa > Chordata > Actinopteri > Ambassidae > Parambassis > Parambassis ranga. The sequence continues at coordinate 9,412,866 of NC_041035.1, forward strand.
AACTCAAAGAAAGCTTTTCCACAGCGTATTGCCTTTAAAAGACTATTTGGACAACCTCAGCCATTAATGTTGTGTTATTCAGACTTGGCACTTTCATCGTCAACATCCTCTTCAAAAGTGATTTTCTCTCAATTCTGTAAAACTCATAAACAACAGGCAACAATCATCACTTTGCTGTACTCGTCCTGTTAGTCACAGTCAGTTCCTTTTCACAAGTACGTTAAAGCAGCAACCATGGGAACAATGCCACATAATGTAAAAACAATATGAATTATTACTGTTATTATTAATCACTGCATCTTTAGTATGAGATTTAGTATGTAAAGTCTATCAAACACTAACTTGAACTACCTATAATATAAACCAACATATATTATTACAAGAAAGTAGAACTATGATTATGTATAGATAGAAATCGTACTTCTCATAAGACTATACCATCATATAATTTTAAAGGGACAGTTCACCTTAAAATCAAACATTAATTATATTTATTTTTGGCCTGCAGTGCTCTCCGTACACCTAGATTGTTTTCTAACAAAATCCTCCCAAGTATGTTGCAGACACTTTCATTTTAGATCTTTTTGTTTTTTTTTTTTACAACACAAGCTGATCTCCAAGGAAGCATTTTCTACAGTCTTACACACAACCATACAATCTAGATGGATAAGCAGCCCTACAGGCTATGGGGGAATTTATGAATAGTTGATTATAGGTTAAACTGTCCCTTTTATATTCCCAGCCACTGTTACACTTCTGGCATGACTGTTAAACTTTAAAATTGTTAATTTTCTTTATAGCTGTCAGTATACATTCAACAATGTGCAAAAAGAAAAAAAAAAGAGTAACAGGTCCAATCTGATTTATTCATGAACTGAAAAACCTTGTCTCCTGTCTCATTTTAAACCCCATTAAAATATGGGTAATAACCGCTCCAATCACAAGGTCTCGCAGGAATAAAAAACAAGCTTCAATTTTACCATCTGCTGACACATCTTGGAAAAACGTTCGCACTGAATAATAGCTGTGAATGAGAGTGAATTTGCGGAATGTCGAAAAACAACCCTCTACTGGAAGTCATTTCTCTTATTTCACTTCCCTTCATACAAACGAAAAATAAGAAAGGCAATTTATATGTTTTCAAAGCCGTCATTGCTTATAGAAACTGCTCTCAGGCCTCTGTCTTCTCCTTCTCCTCCTTCTTCTTTTTGCTTTTTTTCAGGAACGAAGGTGTGCGGAACTTCTTCTTCTTTTTCTTTGGGGACTTGCTTTGGCTCTCCGGGGTCTGAGCCTCCCCCGTCTTCTCCTTTGTTGTTATGGAGATTTCCACTGTCTCCAAAGTGCTCACACTCAGCTTGGATACCTCAATGCTCAGATCCTCCTCCAAGTCTGCCAGGTGGTCCTTCCCGTTGGGTATTGAGTCTGTCACCAGGTGAAACCAAGTCAATGAAGAGGGATGTTGATAAGACAAGGAGCACATTCACACAGACAAGGCTCTGATAATGAGTTACACTATCTCTGACATTAGAGGAATTTCATGTCCTTTTACACAACCTGAAAATACATATTAATGTGTGAATTACCTTGTTTAGCTGGTGTCATTATGGGTGAGAGGGAGAGAGAGATAGTGGAGCCATCAAATGTTGTCATCTCATCCGCATCAGTGGCATCATCATCTTCTGTAATAGGATTTAAGTCACAGAGGTCAGTCATCTGGTACGTTCTCGTGAGTGAGGAACAAAGAGCTCCACATACAGTAACTGTAATTAGTGCCAGTGGTGTCTGGAGCCTAATGCTTATGTCAGGACGCAGGGATGGCTACTGAAAAGTTAGCATGCTAATGACATCATCAAGTGGAGCACAGATGAGGTGTTTTGAAAGCCATTTTTTAAACACAGCAATAGAGTCATCCACCGAATCTTAAGATGGGGATATGTAAATGTCTGACTCAAATTTCATGGCAATTCATTTGGACCCGTTTAAATCCTTGTCTTAATGATGGCTTCATAGAGGATCACTTTATATATTCAATTAGGCATATAATATAAACAACAGTTTTTAGTGTCTCTGTGGCTTAGCTACATAATCTGTTTTTCTTTCAAGAACAAGTGATCTCACAACAGGTTCCCAGAAAAACTAGTCCAGATGTTGCATGTTTATGTACTCATTTTAAGAAATCTAGAGGAGAGAGACCAAGGCTGCAGTGGCATTAGCTGCACAAGAGGGCATGGCCGTGAAGACCATCCAGTGACTGAGCTGCTGAGAGCAAACTGGTGGTACCATTGCTCAAACTGTTCTTCTGCTGCCATGAATTAATTGTCACCATCACCAACTCCAACCTTGGAGGAACCCATTTGTCCAGTTGCTACATTAAGGAAAGTGTCCACTTAGCAACCTTCTTCGAAATGCCAAAGCTAAACTGAAAAAGGACAACCGAGACCTGCAGATCTGAGATAATAGATAACTATTGATTATTTTACTCAAGGTGCCTGTGTGCATGTAGGCAGTATAATATTGGCAGAAAACTGGAATGAGGAATTTGTTGCTTCTGCTGCCAAAACACAGCAACAGCACTGAGTGGGTTTTTTCCCTTTTAATGGAACTGAGCCTGTATTTATACACTTGTAAATTCTGCTGTGACAAATAACAATGTCTGCAGAGAATAAGGCCTCATGTTGACATTTTACACACAACCTAATGATGGCACTACAATAAAAGGTCATGAAATAAACATGTTCATTGAAATCTTCTGTTCACCATTAATGTGCGATCCAAAAACATTTTGAGATATTATAGTCAGCACCAAAGACCTTCCACTCCTCCACTAATGGCACTAACACAGAAAACATGAGACTTTGCAAGTTATCGTGACAAGTGAAAAATAAAGACGGTACTCTGATGCAGACAAGTTTCCCCTCTGCACACACATTTTTCCCTTGTCTACACTCATAACCAAGACGAGAAGAGTTTGACAGGACTGATGTCTTTGCAGCTCATCTCTCACCACCCCTTCAAGCTGCTTCACAGCTCAAAGGAAGAGTGAAACCATGGACTGACAGTTTTATCCTGATGGCATTTTATGGAGAAAACTCCTCATTTTTGTTAATGCTGTTCCAACATTTCCTCAAGGCTGAAACAATTACCTGCCTGGAAAACAAGCTAATAACACAGGTTTTATATAGTGAGCAATAGTTTGCTAATGTATGAAGGATGAGTACCTTCTTGGCCTTGTTGCTTCCTCTCCACCATGCTCTTGTATTCTTCCAGCACCTTCTCTGAGAGTTCATTGAAAGGGTTGGGGGGAAGAGAGCGGGTCTGCTCCTCATCCTCAATGATGAAAGCCTGATCCAGAAGAGAGCATAAATCAATATGATAGAAATGTGATGTAATTGGTTGAATGGCACGCACACTTTTGTCTGTCAATCGAAAATAGTTTCAAAGAGACGTTACTGTGTTTTCCACTGACACATTGAGGCCAGGATTAAATTCCCTTGCAGATATGGACAGCTGCAGATACAACAGGCACGCAGTTGTTGTTATATTACTTTCAAGTCAGCTTAGAGGAAGGATCTATACATACACAGTAGATTGACATCTGTGGGACAGTGTACTCCACACCGACACTGTCTTTTTTATTGTCTCTTGCACAGTTTGTTCTCCTGATATTCTTTTAAATGTAAGTTGTATAGATGCAGTGACAAAACTCACAAAGCCTCTCTGTTCAGTGGCTGTATTGATTTTGTAGTATATGTGCAGATGAGACCTATATAAGTATAACAAATGATACTTACTGGTCCTTTTACAGTGTCCACAACAATGCCTGCAAGTAACTGAGATTTTGGTCCTGGAGTCATCTGGTCACCTCGGTGCTGTTCCTTTATCTGAAAAAAATGTATTGAACAAAATCATGTGAGAACAGATTCAGGATTGTCTGACATTAAATATTAATGTAATACAATACTAGACCTGCAAACATATGTTGGATGTGTTTAGTGGAACGATTCATTGGACTCATATGATGTAGTTTCTATACTACAGGATTTCTTATGGGCAGATGTGCTCACTGAGCGGCATTTTTAAGAAAAGCTCAAAAGTTTCTGCTGCCCAGGTTCAAACATGTGGGGTCAATGTTGTACAAAATGTGATGTTTTGTTTTTACTGACCTGGTTCCTTTTGTCCAGAACCTCAGTAGGATCAGTGTTGAGTGGGACAAATTGATTTGGGTCCTCAATCTTTATTGGGGTGCCAGCTGTGTTGCCGGGCTGCGATGACTTCATCCACTGTAGGAGATCATACAGTTAGGTTAATAACAAAGTTTAAAGAACGCAGTTATCAAACTTGTCACAAGAGGGCAGACTTATACAATGGAATACTACCTCATGTTCTTAAGAGACCATAACAGAGGAGCATATCATTCAATTCTGAGTTTGACAAGTCAACACACCATGGTTTTGGTCCTGGGGCTGACATCCCCACTGGGTGAGTGTTCAGGAACGTTGACCCTCAAATAGCTGTTGGGTGAGTTGAGCCATCGGGTCCTTTCCCTCTGCTGCTTCTGTGCCATGAACTTGAAAGGGCTACGTAGACCCATCTCAGAGTCTTCCTGTGGCACACCCGACACTGTTGCGGGGATTTCAACGTCGTTCTTAGACCGAGGCTTTTCACGGATAAGGGGGTTCCGGTACGAGTAGCTAGTTCTGTATCCCTGCCAGGTCAAACAGTGAGGAAACATCATTTAACACAGTTTTACTGTAAGTGTTTGGAGTTTCCTGGTAAGTATTCACACAATAAGAATAAATATGAGACATCACCTATAAACAAGATACACAGAGAGCCCTTGATCCACTTACACAGTGCTGTTAAATATTTAAACAACACAGTATACAATCAGCATTCTTGCAGATGTGCCCAGTTCAGAGGGAAAAGATAAAACTTGTGTTTGAGGGAGTGTGTTGTTAACAATACATCAAAGACCAAGAGATACAGACAACTATAGAATACTTCACTGATGGGAACTTGCAGTTCGTGCTAAGTGTAGCTGGCAGAACATCACTACAATAAAAAAAACGTATGTTTTCACAAGGGAAGATGACAAGCCTGCCACATGAAACAAACCCTTTTAATGCCCCTGTCTGAGCATAGTTTTTTTCTACACAACCAAGTTTCCAAATATGAAATTAAAATACAGAAAACACTACTGTCACTACTGTAGTACTGTACATATTGCTTAAAGTGCCATTTACCCTTCCTCCATGTTGTCTGCCCCCCGAAGTCACTGTTCATGTGTGTCACTTATACAAGCAGTAAGTAAGGCATATGAAGGAGGAAACAAAAGTTTAGTTTTACTTTGTAATCTCAAAGAGAATTCAGGGGGGAAAAGCCAGCATGGTGAGAAAGAGGAATTTTACTGTAACGTGGAAACATGCAGTACATCTTTTATAGTATGCCCAACAGCACAAAGACTGTCCCAGTTTGTGCAGTTTGTTTCCGCTGGTCTCATGTTAGCACTTCACACTGGTTATAAGAGGAACACAAGCCCAGTGGTTTAGAAAAGACACACAGCCTGTCCCTTTTTGTCATTTTTACAGGTGCATAGGCCTCAGTCTAAATCATCTTCTTTCTCCTGTATTATTAGCCGTGACCTTTAGTGGTCTGAGCTGTTGTCTTTGTTTGGAATAATTTCTGTCATCACCACAAGTTGTAAACTCTTTTCTTCTGGCATGGAAGGTCAGACCTCCGGTTGAAACGACTGTAGTGGCATTTGTAGCACCAGTGTCTTGGAGAAAATGCCAACTCCCATTTCCAAATTGAGTGCAGTAGAGTCCTTACACTAATGGATTTTGTGGTCTCCGCGGCTCTAACTGCCCACAGCATGCCTCGCCATCTGGAAACTATGATTGAGAGGGTGGGCGAGCCATGATCACACAGAGCTAACCCAGCTGCAGCCAGCTCCAGCCACAGTTGTTAGTGAGCAGCACGCTCGAACAGACAGTCTGACAGTGTCCACAGAACATGTGAGAGGCTGGCCATTATCAGTGCTGTTATAATAGCAGGGTGTGTGAATTTTCAGGGCAAAGAAATCTTGAGGGTGGAACAAGCCTGCTAGCCATGGATCCCTGTGCTTAACACGGAGTTCACATCTACCCCAGATAAACCTTTTTCAACATGATATGATTCAATTCCACAAATCATTTTCAAATGTTTCATTGTCTTCTCTAATCAGACGCTTCCCGAGGAAGCGCCTGAGACAGGAAACTCAAAAAGAATCATGGGTAAAAGTCACAGGTCAAGGTTCACTCACCAGGTTGTCCAGCATCCTCATAAGGGATTCAAACTCAGCTTCGCCCACTTTCCATTTGACCTCGTTGTCCATCACCACCCCAGCAGCGGCCACTCCCTGCGTCAGCGGTTTAAACTTCTCCCTGTCCAGTAGCACAAGGTTGTCCACGCCGCCTGAGCACCTCAAAGCATTCACCTAAAGAAAGGCATCCGTTTAAAAGACCGTACCCCCCAATACAATTTTTGTTTTACTTCACACGTGAAACAAGCCAAATTATTATTCTATGCACTGAAGATTTCCCTTATGCATTCATTAAAATGCAACTATTTCAAACTAGAGAGAACATTCATTTTGTTCAATATTTGCACTTCTTAGATAGAGCAGGATCTTTATTTCAAAATACATGTAGTGTAATTATATGTGAACTGAATTGAAAACATGTGTCAAAAACAAATTTCCTCCAGACGCAGTGGAAATACAGTTCCACCTGTCTCTCTACATTACATATTTGACTTATACTTGTTCAAACATACTGCATGCTCGAGATGCTATTTTGTTCTATCAGTCTGACTCATGGAGGGAAAAAAAACAATTCTACAAGTGAGCGATGAAAAGTGACATTACTGATTCATACGCACAAAGTGTCAAGGGTGTGTAAAGGCCACACTCCAGTTTACAAATTGTTTGACCTAAGTGGAGCAATTACCCTTCTTTACCATGCAGGACCAAAAGTCATGTTTTCGTACCTGGATTTCACAGGCTTGCTGTGAGTGATACACATAGTGAAAAGCTTCCTCAACTGTTTCTCCCAAAGCCAGCAGACCATGGTTCCTCAGGATCATTACCTGAAAAACACAGAGTAAATGTCAACTGTTCTGTTTTCCACTGCTGTTTTATGTCTGTTGTTAAAATTTTAGCTACTTTTCTCGTTGCTCACCTTTAGGTGACAGATGTGGTTTTGTTCCAAAATAGTAAAATATTCTGTTTTTAACGTGCTAAGCGATCTGTCAGTATGTAAATAACAATATCATTAAATATGTAAAGCTGTGACCTGTGTACAAAAACATGTAATCATGCTGCTCTTACATTAATCTACATTTACTAACTAACTGGAGCAGATAGTCTGATATAAGCAGATAAATGGAGTTAACTATAATAACTGAAGTTCTATTTTCAAGCTGTTGAAAGCCTCCTCTGTTCCATGTGAAAGTTAGCCTGCCACTAATGGAGTGCCTTGGCTTGACAGTACCTTGGCAGTTGGTCCTAGAGCTTTCTGAAACTCCACCTTCTCCTCTTTATTATCCAGGCTCCCATGGAAACCAAAGCAGCTCACGTCTCCCAGAAGCAAAGCCTCCTGGGAAATGGGCATGATTCCACATTTCATGGAGGACACCTGTTAGCACGGGATAAAGCAAAAGACTGTGATGTGCCAGCATCTAAATAGAGGCACACCTTTTTTGCTATCAGGCACAAATAAAACTTTACACAGCGATGTCCATCATGTGCTGTGCATTTTACAGGCAGGCTTCAAAGGAAGTGGTAAAAATGCATTACAGGGTGTCTGCATCTGAAGCAACCGCACATGCAGGGGGCCGCCTTTAATTCAGCTTTCTCCTTTTTTTGGTGCAAAATAAGCATTTAGGAGCAGCTTTTATGCGGTGATTAAAATGAAGCTCATTTAATATTAGCCTGAAGCAAACTTACAGCAGCTGTAGCTGGGGTGTGTATGTGGATGATACATCTCACATCAGGGCGCATGGAGTAAATGGCGGCATGTGGTGCGAATCCAAATTGGTCAATGCCGAGATCAGTAGAACCCTGGTCCACAACTTCACCGATTATGTTTACTTTCACCTGCATGTGGCAGAAAAACACAAACAATACAGCCATAGTATAGGTAATTATATCCAGCATAACCGAACCATTAAAATGTACCCTGCAGAGTGTTTTTACAAAGTTCATTAATTTTACAATGTATGCATCCGGAGGCCTTGCAAACATGTTTGTGTTTAAAATATTATGGATAATATGCAACGTTCTTCACTGGCATTTGGAGATATGCAGCATGCATTGCACATCTTTGTGTGTGTGTGTAACTTTGTGTATATCACACAAAAAAACATGGATCCACACCTATTTTTAAAATCATGCCCTCACTCTACCAGCATTTAAAGACTCCAGAGTGCCTTTAAAGTACTTTGGCCTCACTGTGTAAATCACTACTGATGCAATCTGATAGTAATAGCCTCCCTGCATTTTATCCACAAAAATCGAGATTAATATTCATTTTAAAATCCTAAAAGCAAAATAAAAAAATACTATTAAACCTTTGAGACACGGTATACGTAACATTACTGCAGTATCAGAGCGACATTTAGACATGGCTCAATGCTATCCTGTCCTCATGTATCCTCCTGGATAGAGACAGCCTTCCCTTCCCTTTTATGGTGGTTCAGACTTAAAAGTGTAAAATAGGACTGACCTATTAGCAGAAGTCTTCCTTTTTAAAAAAAATAAAAAAAATACAAAAGTGACCATGGACTCTCATTCAGATATGAAACATTCAGCGGCTGTCAAGTTAATGGAACAGAGTGCATGTCTGAAAGGGGCCATAGTAGGTCAATCTAAACACTCTTTGACAAGTTGAAACTGAAAAACTAAAAGCTTTTATTATTTTGAATCAAAGATGTCGAAAAAGAGAAACTGAGGTTTTTGAACTCCATATGCATTAAGACATTTAAATGCGCTGATCATTCTGTGTGTCTTTATGTATGCTGAACACAGAGACAGCATAACTATCAGATGTGGCTGACAACATTGTTGACATTTTCAGGTGGCTGCTCATTCACAGTGAAATAACTGTCAGTCTCACTGCACTTACACAGCCTTCCCTTTACTTTTATGATCACATTCATTTAGAGGATTATCGGCGACACTACTGTTTGTAATTTCACCCAAAACACTGAAAACCACAACAATAAAATGTCGCTCATAAGTTGAAAATGGCACATTAAATTGCACTCACCAAATTTGCTGCTGTCACCTCAGCAAAAGACAGGCCTTGTGGACAAATAAGGACATGGTCCTGCTCTTTACTGAAGCGCACCTGAGACAGAATGAGCAACACATCAGTAACATCAAAACAAATGGTGAAACACATAACATAAGGTAGCTATAAAAGACACTTCATCAAAGGGCCTCTGCTTTCTATCTAGCAAGTCAGATTAGCATTAGACAGCAGGTCCATAAGATCACCTCTGAAGCAACGTGCACATGTAGCACATCAGCAGTAACTTCATTTATTACCTCAAATTGAAACTTTTAGGTGCCGAGCTCCTTTATTACTGTTGATTTTATTTGTTATTGTACAGCTAGTAAAAGTCTGATTGCTGTATTTTTGTACGATATAGGTTGTTTATTAGGCAGACTTATCCATTTCACTGTGTCAGCAGTATCTCTGCAGCTGTGACATTATTGAGAATGTGGATGCTTCCCAAACGATCTAAAGGCTATGTGTGTATTTGCATATAAAGTGGTTAACTGTGATCTGATCACAAGTGGTCACTGGAGACGCACTCTAATGCCAGCCGTGAACTTGACACTGCTTAGAGCTGTCAGCTTGGGACTGCATCACCTGCACCGGGTCCAAACCTACATTTCTTCTGCTCGGCTTTTTTTTTAAGCTGGGTTAGCAGCTGCTCGCAGCAGGGAGGACCATTTCATTGAATGGAAACTTTTAAACCACAGAGAAAAGCTCTCTTTACTCTGAAAAACTCAAAAATCAGCATGTGGGATGATAAAATTATCTAGGCTCTGTCTTTGGGGAAAATCGGAACTTTACATCTTCACATTTCAGAGGTTCGTCAAATATTGCACTGTGAATTCTCACAGCTGGGAAGCATATATTCACAAACCATTCAATGATATAGCATGACATCAGAAAATGGAGATGTATTCTCCCTTTAGGACCTCCGAGAGCCAGAGAACACAAGGCTCACATAAAGAAACACAAACCCTGTGCTGCATACACAAGCAGGCGTGCACTGGAGCGTGATTGTGCAGTTGTACTCACAGTAATGTAGGAGCTTGTAAAACGAGACCAGCTGAAGAGGTCAACGAGCCTGTAGAGGCTGGCCAGCCTGCAGCGACTCTGTTTTTCCCCTTTGGCATAAGCAGGAGACTCGATGCCGTACAAGTCATTGACTGGAGTCACCGTCCCAATGCCTGCCACAAGACATAACATCGTCAGTGAAGAGCCATGCATGCAAAACATTCAAAAGGGTGTTTACATTGTTGTTCCCGCTGTGTATATAAAGTTAGACATCTCAGGGAAGACTCCGCAGCTGAAGATTAAAAAAAGGCCTTTCTCAGAATTCCCAACATGAAACTAAAGGATATTTTTGGACTGTATGACCATATAAGGGCATTTAATGATACTGGAGCTCATCTTTTACAGCCACTTTAGCTCTTTTAAAGGTCTGCCTCAAAAGCCATTTTCTACCTGTGACATTTCCGAGGCACTTTACAGTTTAATTGTCAAACTAACATAAATGAGTGCTGTGACCTCGAGGCGAACAGGTCATGCTAACATAATCAGCAATGCAAACCGGCAGTAATTCATTACTGAGATTGGTCATGGGGGCTGCCTAATGGAAACACTGACAATGAAGAATGCTGTTAACAACTTTCTGCCTTTTCTGCTGTTTCAGGGTTGTTCAGTGTCACAAGAGTCTGACAATTCAGTCTCCCACAATGAAGATATTCAGCCTGCATAATGCCACAGACAGACGATACACACTGAATGACAATAAGGCCCAAAGGGAGATGGGTATATTTACACACACACACACTGCTACTCACTGATGGGCGAAGTCAAGGGGCCAGCCCCTCCCAAGGTGCTCGCCATGACCAGGTCAGCAATCTGTCTCAGGGCCAGGAGGCCTGTAGGGTTGTTGCCCTTTGTCATCTGGTCCTGGATCAGGCCCTCCAACTCATCTTTGAACACCTGTAAACAAAAAAAACAACTTTCAGTCAGAGAGAGAAGAGGTGACACAAACACCCTCATAAAACTACAATTACTTAGCAACCTACATCCTAACCTTGACCTCATTCCAGCACCTTCTCAGGATAGGACTACATTCTTTATTACATCTGTACACAAATCACTTGAGACTGCTTAAAAAGCTTTGTGTGTCTGTGAAAAGGGGGTCCATTAGAAAAAAAAGGGGAATCAGAATTAAACCTCACCATCTTTTATTTCGCATCAAGAGTAGCCAGTGAGTCTTAAAACGGCACTATTTTCATCTGAGCTGCAGCTAAGCTCTGGCATTCTGTTTCATCCGACCACGGTTCCCATGGTGATGAGATGAGTTCCACTTGTTGGATCCGTTATGCAATCGCAGATGAGTGTGGGCTCGTCTTATTTCCATGCACTTCATTGGCATGTATTTATTGCACCTCCTCACGCTTCATCTAACCAGACTGCAACGCTGTTTGTCACTGTCACACTACACTGATATTATATACAAATGCAAATAATATTTTATCCACCCCTCTTTTGTTGATGAGGGTAGACTAAATAATAGAAACACCTTTCTGTGTAATGTTCATTTACTTTGATTGTTCAGTGTGTGCACCATTGTTGCTCTAGTAAAAGCAAATTGATGGGTACAAGGAGAGTCTTAATGAAATCTACATTACACAGAGCCAGGTGGATGACAGAGAGCCATAAAGGTTGGACTGCGAATGAAAATGGCACCCTGCACTTCCTGAAGTTTCCACAAACTAAGTTCGGTGGGAACAGGCACACAGTACACTACACACCATCTTGTTTGATTGCTGCCATCTAAACTGAATAATAAATCCAACTTCAAAGAGTTTTTTTATGAAGGAAAATGCTGTTCCAAGAACACAGAGTCCTGAGGTAGGATAATGATATTAGCTGAAGTTTAGTAAGTTGACCTCAGTGCACACGAAAGCAGGATACCAGCCAAAAGGATTACTTTTCATGGACTTGTCAGAGCTGCTCCATCTGTGTCATTGCAACCATTTTGCTGTATGGTGTCCTCACCGCATATTTTAACAAATATCTGTATCTCTATTTATTATTTCTACCTCCCAAAAAATGTGAAAATTCAGTCCCGGTTTTATCATCCTCAATTTGTGATGTAACAGAAAGATGAGCCCTGGTGTGTCAGAGTAATGAAACAAACATACAGTGGTAAATACGAGACGGTCTCCACACTAGGATCAGTACTGAGTGAAGGAATGGTTTGCCTGTCTGTCTTCTTATTACTCATATTTGGTGAGAGCTTGTGTGTAGGAGGGGACTAATATGGAGCTGTGGGCTACTTACTGGACTCTGCAGAATCTGGGTGACCCTCTTCTTCTGCTCCATCATGTTGAAATCCTGCCTCAGGTCCGGTGACATGTTCTTGCTCCGCAGGTACTCGGGGTCATTCTCGTCCACACGGTCAAAGTAGCGCTCCTTGGAGTCATTGCTGGATAGGGACAGGGTCAGAGACCCTGCCGTCTGCCTCATGTGCACCAGACTCATGTTGGCCTCGTACTGTTACTCTGAAAGGAGAGCGGGAAACATCAGTTTACTTCACATTCAGGCTGTCAAGGCAACATGTTGTTTTAGCTGAAAAGATGCTGTATGGTGACTCATGTAATTACAGAGACGGAGACAGGAGAGAGAGGCGAACATTGTGATGTGATTGATGCAGCTTTGTGAGGAGAAAAATGAAAAGTTAGTCACAGCTGCTGTGAAATAAGTGCAAGGTAATAACAATTTGAACATCTTACCTCTAGACAAACACACAACTGTTTGCTTAGATTCCTTGTTTGCTTTTAGCAGCAAAGTTTATCTCTTTTTTTGTGGATGGAAGGAGCAACACTTTCCCCCTCTACACTATATGTACACAGAGCGGGTTCAACAGTAAACAAAGGTAGGCCGCATGTAAATGAGCTGAAGAGCTGTTGGTGCTGCAGTGTTACCTGGATGTGGGGGTGGAGGCAGAAAGAGCCAGGACTACTTTACTGTTAGGCCAGAGAATGAAATGCATTCTTTTATTGCTGGTTTAACAGCAGCAGCATGTTACCCAACGACTGCACGGCATCAAATTACAACTTTAAACCATTTGCACTTCAGAAAGTGATACAGGAGGGAAAGCACGAAGTATAAGCACAATAACAACACACAAAGGGAGAACAAGAGTAAAACTCCTACTGTAAGTTTAAAATTACCTGAAACAAAGTAGTGCGGGCGACGTGAGGTCGAATGTATCCGACAGAGGCTTCAGAAACGTGGAGGAGAAGCACGCGGATGTTATTCCTGATTCGCATACATTGTGTTTAAAAATAAAATAAATAAAATAAAAAATAAAAGCTTGTGCAGCTACAGTATCCAGACGGAGCAGACTGCCCGCTGTGGGTGAGTAGTGAGTGGAAGAGTGAAGAGAGGCTGCATGGAGGAGGCTGTGGGTGTGTTTGTGTGGGAAAAAGGAAAAGTGACCATGTGACTTAACTTATCCACCCACCAGGCCGTGTGTGTATTCAGCGGGACAAAAGAACGGCCCCTCAGGAGTCGCTCTCTCCAACCACGCTGCAGCGACCTTGTTCCTGTTTTATCTCCTAACACTAACATCCCGGAAGGATCTCGATGTGTAGAGTTTTTTAGTGAGGATTTGCAGGAAAAAAATAGTGATTTTTTTTGGCTACCTCTCTATCTCTGTGTGTGTACGTGTGATTAATTAACTCCTGCCTCTTCATTGCATGAGTAACTGAGGCTCCTGTGTTCCCACAGCAGCACAGAAGAGTTTTATCAAAGCTCTGTGGCCCAGCCAAACCAAAACACGCCGCTTCAAAGACGAGGCAAGTGTCTCCCTCTGAAAGTTTCCCATAATATAAGATGTTTTTTGTACACAAAGCAATTAAAAGCAGCTGTTAGACAACTATTTCTGATTATCAACAAGCACAATGGTTTGGGTGATGTGATGGTGATGTGAATACATCTTTATTATGCACAAGCTCAACCACACTGGTATAACTGATATTGATATATCGATACACACAACGCTACGGACTCACATCATATCATACCTAATGGTAAAATATGAGAAACTTTGTAAATCATTCATGTTCATCTACTGAAAATATGTGAAAATAACCCATTCAGAATTGAGCCTTTTGCTTTATTCCAAAGCAGTTCCATACTGTTTTTATTCTCTCCTAATTGGCAAAGAGAAGATTTAACATCAAAGTGAACATGATGCGGTGCAGATTTATCTTAAAAAGAGCAGGAATCCCTCTTCTTCCTGCCACCTCTCTCTTTATTTCTGCCTTTCCGGTTAGACTCTCTTTAAAAAAGGGTCTTGTGGCAATATTGAAATGTAGGCTACTCCATATTAAGCATCTCTGGAATCTCTCATTTTCACAGCACACAACTCCTGCCAGCCTGCAGAGTTATTATCCTTTTAATCACACACAATCAGGCACAAATATCTAGATATGGGGAGTAAGAGTGGGAAGGACTGGATCACTGGCTGACATAACAATTCCAGGAAACAGAATGTGGAGTCTGAGAGGCGGGGCAATGTGGACATATGGGTTGATGTAATGAAAAGCAGAACTTTCTCACTCCAGAGCAGTGTGGACCCCACTAGCCCCCCCCCTCCAACCCTGCCGTAACCCTGCTGCCCTGTTTTCTGGCAGAGTTCCCACTGAAACCACATGCAAGCCTAAATGTCTGCTGTGCACAACATCCTCCCACCTCTCAGCTCCTGCATTCCTGCTGACCGTTTGAACTTATCAGCCAGGGCAGTCTATCTTGAAAGCATTGGCCAAAATGTCAGGTGTTATTAGCCATCGTCTCATTCATACACATAGACACTGCTGAGGATATTGATGTCCACAAATAAAGGTGCACCCTTTGTCTTGTCACAAACCAGCTTCTCCACCACAAACAACCTCAGAATGCAGCCAAATACTTGGTGGATAAATTAAGTTACTCTTAGAAATATTGGCACAAGTAGATTTATACAAAGGAAAGTTATTTGACACCACCAACTATGAAAAACAGTCAAACAGACCAAACTGCCTTCGCTGAGAGGAGCAAACTCCAAGACATCAGCATTAAGATTGAGGATCAGTGTCAGGTAGCTGAGCTTCAGGAAGGGGTCTGGCTCTGTGGTAGGCAGAGCATGTTAAAACAAGAGGGATACATGATGCCTCCTTATGACCTGTGAATAGGTCCCATTTCTGCCTCTGATGGGTTGGATGAAGTTCACTCTGAGTTTGATCTTTTATCTGAGCAAGAAAAAGTCGATGGAGTTTTTCTTTAAGAAGCACAGATAGCCACAGATAGTTGATTATATAAGTAGGTTGAAGGTTGAATCACATACGTCCCCCTGCAGACAGCAGCAGACACTGTTGTTGCTGCTATTGTTTCTGTGGCAATGGCATCTTAGAATTTAAACACTGTGAACTATAGTGCTGGTGATTTAGACATCATCCATCAACCAACCTGTATAATTATACTCTGGACAAGATGTGATTTTGTGACTTTGGCTTGGGACCAATGTCTCTCTTCATTGCCTGATGCATGAGGCTGGGGCTTTTACCCACACTGAAAAAGAACCAAAGAGCTCTTAATTCTACTCTGCATAATGTTCTTTCTTTTAGGGTCTTTTATCCTGTTATATGAGTCATTTTCCAAAAAAAAATATATTATATATTTTAATGTAGTGTAAATATATTCTAGTGCAGGTAGCATTTGTTATTTTGAAACAAAAAAATCATGGCTCATTATTTGGCATATTTCTTTTTGGTTTATTTGTTTTAGACTGCTTTATCTACATGTTTATCTATAGTAACACTGGATCATGTCAAACCAGACAATCATTGATGCTGTTTTGCTTCAGTGTGTCCTGGTTAAATCAGATCCGGTCCTCTTACAGCTGTAAAACCTTGTGCAATGGGAAAAAAAAAGTTTGTCTCTGCAGAATCTCCTCTCTGCTGTTCAAACTGTCAGAAAGAGGATGGTAGTCTAAATTCAGCCAGCACGACACACTGCAGGAACAAAAACCACAGCATTACTGAGAACACTATAAATACTGTGGGACCTTTATTGCAGTGTTCTTGTTAAAGACAGTATACAGGTTTATTCTTGCTAATCAGAACCTGCTAATATTTATATGATGACTAATCTGGCTGGAGGATGGTGGTGGCAACTTTTAGGTCCGTGCAAACATAGTTGCCATGGTAACCGTTGCTTATGCTGTCTGAGGCAAAATTAGTAAGAGGAGAGTGAATGGGTGCCAGATAACATGCACTTTTACAGACAGGAGGGTGTTGTTATCTGCACATAGCATGAAAACTCCTACACTGAGGAGAACTTTCTCCTCTTAAGATTGATTAATCCTGCAGCCTTGGTCGATGTAACAAGAGCACAAAGGTAAAGCTTCTTGTATATCTTTATTGAGTAAAGACACTCGGTATAGATCTCCTTAAAGGCACAAATCACAACTCTCTTTTCTCCATCCGCTGGAATGTTTGAAATGTTACCCTCTCAGTTGCCTGAGCCAGCCCATCACCTTCCAGATAAGCACTTCTACGAGACACATTTTTTTTAAGTCACTGTTTTTATATCATGTTAAAAATCAAAATTCATATTATTGCCACCAGTTGGTAGAAGGAGAAGTCTTACAAGTTAGCTACTAGCTCCATTTGCAGCTATTGCTGATGCACAAAGTCATGTTATCTGAAGTAACTGGCCAGAGCACAGATTAGAAATCCTGATTAATGATGTGAACCATAGAGAGTACGTGAAGATAGTTTGCGTTCCTGAAGAGGAAAGAGCTACATCAAGGAGTTGTTAGGGTTAAAACACCATGGAGTAGATTGCAAGCATTTTCTCAGCTTTTAGACCATTAGAACAACATCCCTAGTTCTCAACTCAGTCAATCTATCATGCTGACAGTTTTCTGTTTTGCTGCAATTCACACAGGTGATCAGTACATTGTTTAATGCACAAACAAAGTTTTAATGGACGCTTGCCGTGTGGTAGATTAAACTGTTTTTTACCCTCTGAAAACAACAACTCGCCTACACTGGTGCTCCAGGTACACTGGCTTTCAGCTAGACTTGCACACAAAGGTTTTGAAAGAGAAGAAAACTTGCCTTTAAACAATGCCATTGTTTTGCTAACTCCACACAGATATATATGTCACTTCACCACATGCTAAAAATGGCTTCACTACACCCCCTCAGCAGGGTGGGTGGCAACAACAGAGCACACTTTGAACCTGAAACAATTTACATTGTTACAGTTGGATTGGTGCCTTCAGTGCATCAACACACACACATATAATCTCACACACACACATTGAAGTAGTGTGCAGATGCAGACTTTGTTAAAGTGGAGGAGCAACAGTCCTTGCAGTGGTTGTCTTTGGACGGCCTCCATGTTGGAGATTGAGTGGTTGTGGTAGGCTTTAATTGAGGCTGTGGTGGCGGTCTGGCTGACAGAGCCATTGTATGTTGTCACATTTAAATCAATATAAAAGAGTTGGTTCAGTGTTGGTCATTTATTACCCACCGATTGGAGAGCTGATGACAACATAAAGTTTAAACTGTGAGAAGAACAGTCAGTGGGGTGAAAGCGGTTTGGGTCACGACCTGCCTTTTCCAGTTTTATGGCTGTCTGTAACTCACATCACCAGGCACACATATTATGAAATCCTGTGCTGCCCCAGCTCCACATCTAAAGTCAACAAATGCTTGTTCAGAGTAATGTTTCTAGTGGGTGACATTAATTGAAAGCAGATGTTTGAAGCCTCTGCAGCTGGAGCTGACAGTGCAGCTGCAGACAGGCCAGTTTTTGGGATGAAGATCTGCTACACTGTAATAAAATGTAATAGAAACAGACACAAAAAGTCTTAAGGCAAAAAAAAGAAAAATCTATCATGACTTGGTGTTTTATAAGCAGTATACAGAAAGAAAATTCTGTAAAGTTTCCTTTATCAGTTATCATGAAGTATGAAAATAGCCTCGTACTTTCCAAAAAAGCTTCAAAGCCAACATATCACAACATTTCCCCATGCCATATAACTGATTTGCTTTGATCAAAGCTCGAGCAAATGCCTGCTTCTGTAGATAAAAAAAGGTAAAATGAATACAACTTACATTGCTGGCAGTTTTCACACTTATCCTGCTGAAGAATTCTTCACGTATTATTTCAAACTCCCACAGTTCCAGACGTGGCTAGATAGCTGTTTACATTATCACTTTGAAGAGGGTCATCTGGTTTCCCAGAAGAGCAGCAACTTCGTCTTTGCCTCTGATCTCCTGAACTCCCTTAGCTCCTCTGTGACAGCCGCTGACTATTCTCATAGGAAAGCAGGAAGGGTTGACAGAGGAGGTTCTGGAGATGGAACCAGACTGTGAGAAAAAAAGGGAGGGACAATATCTGCCTCCACACCCGGCATATGTATTTGATAATTTTCCTGAATCACATTTGATTTAGTTAATTAACATTTCTAAAGGTGCTTTTTATTAAGTATAGATCACATTTTTTTGTATCTAACTGCACTAATCTCCTACCAGGCATATTTTTCCTCTGCATATTGAGTGTGCCTCATGTTCTAAATGTTGCTTTCGAGGAGGGCATTGCTCAGAGTGAACACTAGCCTGCTCTCACCTCCTCCCACATACTCACTTGCAGTGAATGAGTAGGACGTGCTGCTCTCCCTCTTTACTGCACCACCTGAATATATCAGCCTTCTAATGTGTGCATGTTAGAGCTGTAGAGAAGCTCAATTACATGCTGTAGACCGTGTGCTTCCATTTGTGCATAAAGAAAAACTAATGGCAAATGAGCAAACTGCCTGCCCGTGATTGTTTGTCTGATCATGATAACAGACCTCCAGAAACAACAACAGCGTCAACTTCAACGTGTAAATTCCCTTTCTTACGATATCAAGGCTCTGCTATAATATTTACGCTCTCAGTAAACATCGATGTTATCTGTCCGATGTAATTCCAGATGTTTTGGAAGTGAAACCGACAGGAAACGACCGCTGGTGATTTTATTTGACTTGGCATCAGCTGATGGGTTAAATTTAGACGTTTCTCCTTTTCCCACCCACTACATTGCTGTTGTTGCTGTCTTTGTACAGGCTGATAAAACATTCATTTCCTGAGCTTTCTGCAATCACTGAACCACACCCACAGGACGGCCCCACAGTCACAGAGCATGCCCAGGCAGGTCAAAGGTCACAGACTGATGAATGCCAGTTATTAAAATAAACATCCATGTGGTAAGACTCAGAAAATTTCTCTATAGAGAAACTCTTATTGCATTTTTGTTATACCTGCACACACCACACACACACAGACACACACAGTAAAAAAAGATCCAAAAATGATGACATGTCTAGTGAGACTTGTCAAGCAATATTCCAACACGACACTGCCATCTAGTGAGGACTTGGCAAACACAATGACACGTAAAGGATGTCACCTCGCCTCCAGTGTCTCTCCTCCTGTCACAGACACTCTTGTGGTGTCTCTCCTTCGTTTCAGTTTTGTACAGGCTCAACCAGCTATCTGGAAAATCAAGAAAATAGGAAGCTCATGTGGTACAGGCAGAAAATGTCACTCTTTCTGTGTGTGTGTCTCTGTGTTGGGCTGGGAGGGTTTTTTTCTTCACATTTGTAAAAAACATTCCATAGTTTCTCAGTGATGAGTGTAAGTCGGATATCATGCAAGGCTGTTATTTATAGAAGTCAAAGAATGGAAATGTTCAGAGAGCAGGCATTGGAGAGAAAGCTGTACATGATAGTTTGTTTCTGGGCTATGGATCCATTTAGTATTGAGCATTGTTCCCACAGGAAAGGCACCAATATGGTGTCACCTATTCAACAGATCATCATCAGGCTGGTTGCTGAATGATCACTATCTGTCTGGGCTATGTTGCTTCTTGTTCCTTCTTCCCATAGTGGTACTACACATGGATATGGGTAGCAAGTAGTTGTATTGCATGCTAACATAGATATCTTTGGCCTGATGTTGTTATTATTTGTTATTATACAACATGTTGAAAATGCCTTTAGCTCATTCAAGAGTGTACCAGCATTGGATCTATGAAGGCTCTTCTTCAGGTCATAGAAGATATGACCTGAAGAAGTGGTGACATGATCACAAAAATTGGATGGAACAGGATATCATGCAGTGAACCAGGGAGCATGTCAGGTATAATGACATAACAGATATGACAAAAATAACATGTTTTCTTCCGGCACAGTGGCTTATAGAAACTCCACAGATGACCTCGCTAATAAAATGAATGAGCAGTGATTTTCTAAAAGATCAAATAATGTTCTCTTCAAGATGTACTTCAAAAAGTGAATCACGCAAAGCAGTCAGTAAAAAGAGACAATGTTCCCTCTTGGGCACGAAGCTAGAATATTAGTTTTCCAATGAAGAATCGTGACAGACATGATGTACTCAATATCCTGTAACTCACTCAAATTGAAGGAATGGTGCACGTCAAGATTCCTCACAAGAGGGAAGCGGTTGTACTCGTGACTGTGACTTGTCAAAAACTCTGGCTTCAGCATTGAGCATCACTTCAAAAACATGCAACTTATCACACACAGCTTTCCATCCTTCATGTAGCAGTGGAAGGATGATCATGTGATGGCAGTGGGAGACATCATCTGCTTCGTGTAAGGAAAGGAATAAACAATGAAGATTAGAGCTGCTTTAGTTTTGGCAACAACATGAGTATATGCACCAGTCACAGTGTTTGACTCTGCTGCTGTTACTTATCACAGAGCTCAACAGTTTGTAAATAAATCAAAGCTTCTCTCTCTCTCTCTCTCTCTCTCTCTCTCTCTCTGAGGGCCATCGGGCTACAGTCTTTGTGTTCAACAGTCTCTGCATGCAGTGCAGTTCTTGTTTTCACTAATGTCATTCAAGCGCTTTCCATAGGATGTTTGCTTTGGCTGTTTACATCGCCAGTAGTGTGAAATGGTAAACTGACCATTCCCAATAGAATCAAAGATGCTGGAAAGAAAGAAAGAAGGCACATATCCCTGCAACTCTGAATGTCACCATCACTTTTTTATACTAATAAATAGCTGACTTTCAAGGAAGTGTGGAACAGTGGACTGGAGGCAGGGGTGAACTGTCCCTTTAATCAGACTTTTTAACCAGTGTCTGCCCCACTCATCTAAAAAGCAAAGCCCCATACCAGCTCTGGTCTCGGGTTGCTGTCAGACCAAATTCCCAAGTACGTGAGGAAGCTGTCTCAGGCACAAAGCAATAAAATGTTGTTGTGGTTGTTATGTAGCCAAAGGGGACGCTCCACTTCCTTAATTATAAAAAAGGTTTAGTTCTTTATTGATATTATCATAACTCACAGTGCAAGGCGCAGCCTTTATTTTTCTATAATTTTTGCCCTCTTATATTGTGATTAGTCTCACAATATTCAGAGAATTAACTCAGGATTCATACCTTTGGACTGCAGGTAATTTGTCTGACAACAGACAGGCCTGTTAACATTAATATTTGAAGAGAGGAGTCGCTACTTAAATATAATTTCCTTCTGCAGGGCCACAATAATAACTCCTTACTTAAAACAATTATGTCTCAGTCATCCTAAACAATACCAATAGACTCAGTTAGGTTCATGAAGACATGAGGCACTTTTCCTAACTCCACCCCTCTGCCTCAGCCTGAACTGTGTGTAGAAAAGCTCTTCATTTTATCACCTACTTTAGATCAGGAGCTGCCCTCAGATTCCACTCATTTACCTCAGCCTCACAATACATGCACGCATACAGAGACACACAGATACGCTCTCATGCATACATATATTAACCCCCGCCTGTGTCTCCATGCTGCGTCTTATTGCCTAAGCCAGCTAGTTTGAGAAGCCTGAGGTGACTCCAAACCTTAATTACCCCAGAAACAGGAGGCAGAGATGGATATCTGAGACAGGATCTCCCCGAGTGCTGCACCGCCTCACAGTCCCTGTAAGGCAATTACTACTTTTGCAAAGAATTGTAGAGGCAAGGTATAAAGAAAGGAAAGCAAACTCCATTAAAATGAGAAGCATTTAAGAGTATATCCCCTTCTGTGATCATTGTTTTCTTGTCCTACAGTTCTCCAAACCTGGCTGAAGGCCAGTCTCAGACCGTGCACTGTCCAGCTATAAGAGTAAGAGGGACTTAAAGACTACACAGATCCGAAAAGTTTCATTCCTGTCAATGAGTCAAATTGATTTCTTGACCCTGCACACACACCCTGTAGGATTTTGGAATCAAGTCTACCCCCCTAAAATTCATAGTTATGGATTAAAAACAATAACTGCCTAATGGTGGAAATCCCAGACCTGGAGCTCTACCAAAATCTAATCAATTGTTCTTTGGCTCAACGCCTACCTGTCCAGATACTGTCATGTAAATTCATTTGTACATTTTGAGCAGTTTTAGTGGAATGTAACAATAATAAGAAAAGGCGAAGACATAACCTTGTTAGTGCAGGTAATAAGAGAGTTGATGTGAGATAAATATTTAACACATGCCAAGAAACTTTCTATATTTTCTAGGTCAGCGGGTAGTTTCTACCATTGGCGTTTAAAACGTAATTATATTCGAGTTATTTCTAGTAAAATAACAAGGGAACATGCCATTAAAAGTTACTTTCACTGACTTTTAATGACTGTGATGATGATGCGGATGATCACTCCTCTGAGAGCCGTAATACTTTGATATGCTACATAAGTTGGCTGTATAAGTGATACAAGAACTTTCTAATGTAAAACAATCTTGGGAAGGAATGTTTAAAGCAGTTTTTTTTCTTACAGATAGTGTCATTTGTTACCCTTTTTATTGTCCCCAGAGAGCTCAATTAATTTGTTTGATCTTGCAGGAATTTTTCAAAAGGAACAAAAGTACCTGTGATCTTAAATTCTGCGTTAAGTTATTAACGTAAGTCACCCGGTCATTTGGATTCAGATCTGAGGGATCAAAAAACATTTGTTTTTGGCTGATAGAAAAATAATATGACAGACTTGTTTTTTGCACACTGTGCCCTCTTCACTTCTAAGATTTGAATAAACACATCTATTCATTTCAGATCAACGTCTATCTTTTCTCTCTCAAATAAATAAAGAAATATATTAATAAATCCTTGAGAAAGGTTCAAGCTTTTCACACATGCCAGGGTGGTGCATGTTGAACTTATGCCTGAACTTAATCCCTGGGTGGCTCTTGATGTGATTATCCTCAAATGTCTCGGTCTTTTCACTGTGCAAGGTGCCGGTTTGCATTTACCTGAGGGGACACAGACATGTGTAGCTGATCTAACCTTAATTTAATGCTGTGCACCTCTGTGTGTGTGTGTGTGTTCAGACTGGTACTTATTCAAAGAACCATGGCAACATTTCTTTTTTATTTTTTTTTAGTGTCATTCAAGGTATGTAGATGTGAGGAACTCTTTTGTAATTCAATAAGACTAAAGCTGGATTTATAGTTCTGCATCAATTCCTTTAAAAGGTTATGTCATAACCATAAGCATGATCTGCTCAGGTTAGCTGCTGAAAATACATAGGAGAAAATCTGTTGTCACCGAGCTCAGCTGATTGATTTGTCTGGTTTTACTGTGAGGTGTGGCTATATTTTTGGAGGGGGATTGTGGAATTATAAAAGTCTGAATACATATATATATATACACACTATATTAATATAGTGTATATATTTATGTTATGGATTGACCAGAATCATGGATCAATACCTTCAAGATTAATAAACATGTATTTTTTATTTTGTTGTTATTACCTGTGTTTACTTATGGTCCTTTTGAAGTTCCTATGTTTGAGAGGAGGCACTCAGTAGTCTCACTCAGTAATCTAATTCAGACTCACTAAGATACGTACTGCTGTTGAAGTAAAGAGGGAGTCACATTGTCTTTAGGCCAGAGAACAGGACCATCAGTGCAGAATGCAGCATGTCTCTTGAGTTTAAACTTCACTTAACTTAGGCCACAGCTGACAGTTTAGATTCCCAGACACGAAACATCTCTGGCACAGTGCTCAAGTGGAAATGAGAGAAAAGACTTAATGATTTTTCTTATGTTGAAAGGATTGTTAAACCAAGTGTGAAACTATTCAATATCAATTTTCATCATTCAGAAAGAAGCCAAGAGCTTCGCTTTATACTGACTTGGACATGAGGTTTTTCTTTGTGGCACAAAAACATGTTTTCCACCAAACACAAAGAGTGTATTAGTGTAACACACACAGTGAAGAGACACATTATCACTCACAACTCAATTATCTTTCTGCACCAGCTACCTGCCCTCTGGAACATTAACAGTGTATTTGTGTGTAGATTTTTGCATTTCAAGGCAATCCAACAGCAAAATAATACTTTTAAAAAAATGATTTTCCAACAATGAAATCCTGCCTTACCTGTTGGGGGCATGCCTGTTGTTATCTATACTGTAGCATTTAAGATACTCTATATATACTACATTTTATTCATGAATGTATAGTGTTCAACAAAAAATACTACTGACAGTTTTTTAAAATGTAAAAGCACGTAGAGATACCATAGGTTTCTCTAACAAAAAGTCGATCACAGGGCTGCAGCTCATTCCAAACCCAGCTGCTGCGAGACATTAGAAAGAAAACCAGAACTCCTCTTGTCAGAGCATTGCGCTGACTTCCTGTGTTTCAGCAAATTGATTTTAAAACACTACTGCTTTTATAAAGCACTGGATGGTTGAGGGCCAAAATACATTTCCTATCGGCCGCTACAGTGCTTTACACTCCATCCAGACCTCTTATATCTGCGCTCTTTCCCCAGAGTTACAACAAAACATGGAGAAACAGTACTCAGTTTCTCTGAACCATCTGAGATCAACTTCCTGTATTGGGTTGCAGAGATATCTGTTGAAGTAAACAGGCTAACCAACTACCCTGTAATTCACTGCATAGTGGATGAGGAGGAGGCGCTGCCCAGACAGGAAACACACTGAGCTGCAGATGTAAGCACACCCTCATGTGTTAAGGTTCACCATGGTGGCTGGTGTGGTCTTAGCTTCGGCTTACTAATGATAGAGGTGGAGAGGTCATCATTTTGCATGGGACTGCCATGTGGTTTCTTACCCAATACCTCATTTGAATTCATAAACACCAATATGTGCCATTATAGCACAGCACATCATAATGAAAGCAGCACAATAACAACCCATTTTTTTTTACAAATAGTTCCTTTAAAATGCTTCAAATAACAGGCATGCTTGTGTTGTTTTACAAGTTCGGAGAGATCTAAAATACAGTAAAAGTTGGAAAGTCTGAAACCTGGGGTGAGCCTCAGATTGATATTGAAGTGGTCAGCAGGGCAAATGGTTTTTAATCGACATCTAAAAGCCTGCTTTTAAAGACATCGGCATTGTGTGCATCTTTGTGTTCAGCGTGTCTGTCTGTCTGTACATCGACTGACCTTTGAAAGGGGCTATAAAAATGAATCACAACTTCATGTTTACCTCACCTTCCTGTCTCTCACTGCACCATCCTTCGTTTTATATTCAGAAAAAGAAAAAGGTGTAAGACAGACCCTACAGAAAGCAGAAAGGCCTGGATTTATAGCCCAGGGTTTGATGTTGTACCAGGTGCTTCTGCTTGTCATTGTCATTATTAAAGAAGAACACGGTTAAATGAAAGAATTAAGGTCATGACTTTAGTATCTTGGCTCTCATTCACGCTAGCTTGCTGTCCTGGGATTTGAACTGTAGCTCTTTGAAGACCAGCTTCCATCATTTTAATGAGTTCATCATATTGTTGCTGACTGAGATGTCCCAGATGTCACTGCAGGGTACGCACTAAATGTATTCCACTGTTGTAATCATTGATTTTTCTCCTCTGATACATTTATTTTTAACGAGGCAGGTCTCCTCCTTGCTCGTCAGAGGCAATCAAAAAATGACACATATACAGTAGGATTCCCAGCGGCACTTGAACACCTCACAGCTGCAAGCTAAAGGTGGAGAAAATCCCTTAACTAGGCCAATAGGAATATACGCTCTGGTATCACCTATATTTGTACTGTTCCTAACTATCCTAGAGTTTGTTTCAAGTTACATGAACTCAGCACAGTTTAAATTCTAGTAAAAACACAGTGTCCTAGAAATCAGCTTTACAAGAGGTGACTGATAAGTTCATGGCCTCCAGTAGGACTCCTCCGGGTGATTATCGAGAATGTCTGAGGTCAAAATTGTGAGTATTATTTCTGACTCAAATTGAGTTCCAAGTCAGCACTGCCTGAGAAAATGGACAACATCAGCCATCATGCAGTTCTCTGCCACCTCCGTCTTAAGTATTTACCACCCAGGGATGTCTGGGATTTCTACGCAGCTGTCCACAACACACTCTAAATGACCACACTTTCTGGGTGCTGTCTAGTTGGACCACTTTAAGAGCATGTCAAGAAACAATCACATCTGAGGCAAAGTGGCAGGAGAATTTCTTTTTTTTTACTTCTTTGGATCTGACTTTGGAACATCTAACTTACAATGAAAGAACAATCCAAAAAAATAGAAACAGCCAGAGTCCGGATTTGAACTTAGCCAATGCCTTATGACTTGCAAAATTATATGTGAGACTTAACAGTGAAGATGTCATCAGCGTACAAACAAATAGAGATTACATTTTCCATACAGCGTCAGGCAGCAACAGGGCTTGAGTCTAAGCAAAGATGAAGGTTTTGATTAAGTGATAATAACCAGTCATAACAACACTACAGGCCAATGTCGGGAGTGGTTTTTGGGAGGTAATGTGCAACCGGTGTTGCGATTCATAAATGAAAGATGGAGTGAAAAACCAGCAGGGTGGGTGGAGGAGTGATATCTGTTAAAAAGACCCAGGCAGACTCTCCTGGAAGGCAGCAGTGGTGTTGATCACATGAAAAGTGACAAATAATTGTGTCAAGAGTGAAAGTAAAGAACTAGAGATGAAACCCTGTCTCCTTTTTTTTTAGCACTGCACAGCTGGCCAGTCTCGCTGTGAAGTGGGTCTAAGTGGTGGATCATCAGTTTCAGAAAGGGAAAGGAAAAGAAGGTGACAACTCTGACAAGTAGCTTTAACAAGGACAGTAATGGTTCCTTGTAGATAGGTGAAGTGATGCTACTGCTGATGTTTTTAAACACAAGGTAACCTTCATAATTTAACAGATGTCTGTATTTGTTCTTAAAGTATTGAACAAATTAAAAAACGCTCTCACAAGTGATGCCTCATACACCTCACATTGACTTTGCAATTTGGTCTTTAAAGAGCAGAGAATTAGCAGCATGTTCGTCCTGTTACTCCATGTTGTGACTAACAGCGTGTGACAGCTGCTGTGACTGAAACCTTTATGAGCACAAGTCAAGTCTGACCCATCTTTAAATGATTTTTTCAAAGTCCCCCTCAGGCCTGGAGTCTAACGAACAAATGAATCAAGTTTGACTGCGTCACAAAGCAATTAAACCACTGTTAGGGCTCTAGTTACAAAAATAATGAACCCAGAGCCATCTTCACTTTTATTTCTTTACACGGGGACAATATACATATTGCAGATGCTCCTTGATGATGAAAAGGAGCCACATATTGTTGAAAGTGACAATAGCTTTGTTTTTATGTCTTTTTTATTTCTTCACAAAAAAAATATCTGTTTGAAATCATTGTACAACAACTCAGACAGCATTTCTTTTTTGTTGCTTAAGCACACCCATGTGAACATCATATTTTATTTATACCATCTGAAAAGTGTGCCACAGAGAAGCCTCGGCTTCCTGCGTCAGGCTTCAAAAAACTGGATGGCGCTCATAAAAGTTTCAGCTCCTTTCAGAATGGAGAGTTCAGACATGTTGTCTTTAATTAATTCATTTCACATGAAAAGTTTGGAAACATTCACTGCATATCCAGAAATGGGGATGTTTCTTGGTGCATTCAGGGGGCATGTACGTCTGGACTTTAACTAGCCATGTTTTTAAAACCCTTTAAGACAGTTTGACAAGTGGTCATCAACCATATCTAAGTGGTTATTAAGTTATTTAAACATGGGTAACATGAGAAAAGGACACTGACTCATTTTCTATTGCAACCTGATGAGTTTTCTTTATTTTCTTGCTCAATATCAGCCAAAACATTGGCTAAAAAGGAGTTAGTAATTCAGTATTTCTTTACATCGTTGCTCTAAAACTCAGTGTGCATGTAATTTGTGGATGACATGTGTCTTAAAGGTCACCAACAGATCCTAAGAGGTCAATGTCGACTCAGAGTCTCTGTGCTACTGAAGCTAGAAGCCAGATGTGTCACTTTTTGGATTTTTGATGTAAGTAACATCCTAACCTTTCAACTGATTGCTTCACAGAATATATTTCCTGCAAGTGAAAAAAATATAAATACTAGTGTTTTCACTGCAGGGGCAAGTGGCTACTTCAAAGTCTGCAGTGTAGTTTTCTTGTAGAGAAATTTCAGCTAACAGGTCTCTGAAGATTTCTGGCTTGATTTCGTTGCACTGTTTGTGATCTGCAAATTAAGAACCAAATCAAAACTGACTATTGTGCTGTAGAGATGCATGAGATTTTTTTATTATTTCTCTGGAATTGTCCACAAATATGGATACACCACTGGATTAATGGACATATAATAACACTGAAAGTCATCATTTGGAAGGGATTGCTCCCAAAATTTTGTAGCTTTGATGCCAGCAGTATTTCCAATGCTGTCACATCAAAAATGTTCTGAGCAGCCACTGAACTCTGTCTCCCATGTGAGATGCTCGCACCTCATTTGTGACATGTTTCTTATTTCTGTCTTTCAAAACAAAGTACAGAGAATGAATTTGAATGAGGGTGAGGTCATACAGTTAAATAGGGAATCATTGCCACCACAATAACGCTGAATACTGATGTTCCCATAAATAGTAAGCGGCTTGACGTCACGGTAGGCTGACGCCTCGCACGCGTTGCTGTGAACCTACACGGGGTTGGTGAATACAATTTGTGATAGCCTTGACAAATCTCATTCGCTCGCACCTCCAATAAAACTCAACTGAAGAGTCTGCAAGCTATTGTGTGTGCTTTTCACAGAAGCAAATCTCAGAGGAGCAGTGGTACGTTGTGCTATGACAGTCGGGGCTGGGACGTGGAAGTCTCACACTTTTCTTCTTCTCTTTATCTTTCTCTTTTCTCTTCCCTGGCTACCGAGAATAGGCTGAGTCTTCCCAATTAGCAGCTTTCTGAAGAGGTGTTGTGACAGCCAGGGAATACAATTTACAGTTTTTAAAGCTTATCTGAAGTCACTGTTGGTGCCTAAGAAAGATAATATTAAGCTTGATAATAA
The DNA here is from genome assembly GCF_900634625.1 of Parambassis ranga. Classification (NCBI taxonomy): domain Eukaryota; kingdom Metazoa; phylum Chordata; class Actinopteri; family Ambassidae; genus Parambassis; species Parambassis ranga. The sequence goes on from NC_041035.1 coordinate 9,442,541, forward strand.
TCCAGAAAGCCATATGAAATAAAGTATTGTGCTGATTGATTGGACACGTTTGGATCAAAGGTGGTTTAATCCTTACAGCACATCTGTCCAAGCTGCTTAAACACCCCTCCTGAAATTGCTGTCTGCTGCCAGATAAAGTAGACCAGTCGCACATCACAGCAGCCTATTGTAAGCTGGTGGGAGACCTGCACAGCTTAGTCAAAAGCAGGAGGGAAGTTTACAATGGGGAGACTAAGGAAAGAAATATGAGACTGGTACTGATGTTACCTAGAAATACCATGGCTCTATTTATTATTATCTGACAGGAGAAGATGAGCAATGAGCAGCCGTTTCACACATCTCACAAACTTGTCTTAGATTTCCTCTTGTTGTCATTATCTAACAAAACAGCAGCTCTGTTCTTTGCATTCTGAATACAGATGTTTTACTTCCTGTGTCTGTGAGAGTTTGTTTGATGAAAAAACTTTGTCATAACAGGCCTGCATGGATGTCCAGGTACCCTTTGATTGATTTTGCTTGCCCCCCTGAGTGCAAAGCCATCAGCTGCTCATGAGCTGGAAAACAGCTGAGAGATTGTGAGATGTGTGGCATCCTGCAGCTCTTCATTTTTTTTTATTAAATTCCACCACTTTGTCTTTAGACAACCAGAGATGCAAAGGAAACTGTCTGAACTCTGACAAAAAGCAAAGAACAAGGAGAGTTAACTTGTGTAAAAATAGCAAACCACTTCCAGTGCAGACTGCAGCAGATGGCATCACATAGTAACCTATTTGCATCATTTGTGAGCATTAAGAGGCTACATGGTTAGCGATAAAGCTGCATCCATGTAACTTCATCTGCTGTTGGACTGAGGGCAGACTTGATGCTACTGACTCACTATCCCATCATATATTATGCAATGTTATGGGCCAGCAATACCTGATAAGGATGCTAATTCTTCAGCCTTGTACATATCTCTGGACACAATACACACACATCATTTTACTGAGGACTAAGGGTTTTCAAATTAATTGTTTCACTTCTATATGTTATCTGATTGCATCCTTACTTTTCTCAGACAGAGGTATGATTGCATTATCCTGGTCACCTCATTATTTCCCCAAAATATTTGAGAAAAAGGAAGAAACAGTACGTGGGAGTTAGCAGGATGCTACATAACTAGACCTTTCACCTATAATTGATGGAAGCGTCAGGTGTCATGGATCTAGGAATGAGGTGGATAACACCACATCTGAATCATGATGGTGATCTCATCGTGCAGTTCTTCCAGGGCCATGCTGTGAGCCAACTACTATCACATCTTGCCAGGAAGCGGAAACAAAAAGACTCAAAAGTATTGATTCCTAATGGTGGCTTTAATCTTAAATGACAGCTCTCTCTGAGTGCTATTATCAGGAAGCTGCCCCAATGAACTGCATTGATTAGTTTTGTCTCTTGAAATGTCAGCCACAGGTCCATTTAAGTATATTTCTTTTGTACTGATACAGATAGTCAATATGTGGCCTTCTGTAGTGTTGCTCAGTCAACTTTCAGAGTAACTTAGAAATGACGTAGTCAGATTAAAAAAAAAAACGAGGAGAATTCACTCTGACATATTCTCAATAGAAGCACACTCTCTCTCTTGAATGTATTTCATTTTATGTTATGCCATTCATGAGCTCCTTGCTCCCACTGATGTCTTTCTTCAGAAACCACAAGATTAATATAAGCATACATGTCTCAGGTAGAGATCAGTAAACTGTTCTGCAGTGCAGACCTGCTCAATGTCTAATTGAGAACAGTGGGTAACATAGAAGGAACTGGTGTGTAAAAAAGGAGCAGTACATTTTAAACCTTTAAGCTGTTAAATTAAAACCGTCATATGTGATGACTGACGGCACAGTTGCCTTTTGTGCTCCAGGATTCTTGGGACAGTGCTGCAAAAATGCTGTACCTGCGTCCCTGAGCTGCAGTGCAGGGTCAGCGCTGGAGGTGGCCACCTCAGCTAGGTGTAAAATGGCCAGTAAATCACAGGCAATACAGGGCAGTGCATGTGCGTGTAAGAGAGAGAGAGAGAGAGAGAGAGAGAGAGAAAACCTGTGCAATGTTTTACATTTCAATACATCCTCTAAGCTCTGTCTACACAATGCATGCATGATCAGCCAGGATTGTAGGTGCATTCAAGAATTCTTTGTGCACCGGTGAGTGTTCATGTTTTGCTTCTATTGCCAACATTTGCATGTGCATGTGTGCGTTTTTGTGGGTGCGTGCAGGTCACCCTGAAGCTGCCAGACCAGATGTGCAGGAGTCTGGATTGTGCGGAGTGATGAGTGGCTCCCTCGCTGACTCTGCAGACTTGGAACAATGCACACAGGTCTCTCCAACTAATGAGCTCTCTATATAGAAAGCACACAGAGAGAGAGCCTCCACTCTGCCTACAGTTTCAATCAGGACCTCCATATCTGGCGAGCAGAGCTTTTTTTTTATGCTTGTGCTGGCACTGGACCAAGGAACTTGATACAAAATGCAAATCAGCATCCTGTACCTGAGGTGCTTCTAGTTTGTTTGTGTCACAAGGTGGAGAGTGACAGGTTGGTTGGATCAGGATGGAGTACGTTTAAGAATGCAGAGGCAGCCCGGCTATTTTTTGCTTTAGGTGCTTAACAACACCCCCACCCCCACCCCATATTCTGTTAGAAAGCACTTTGTGTATCTGGGACTGCAACCAAAAAAACATATAAAAATAAATTTCAAATACCTTCACAGCTATATTGTGTTGATAAACATGCTGTATCACAGTTACGCATCACCAAAGACAAAGAAGAATAATCCTTTTTTTTTAACATTGCAAGTCTGTAATATTGGAAAGTTCTGCTCCTGCACGGGCTGTTAAAACAAACGAATATAGGTTACAGGGGCTTAGAGAAGGATGCAGCTCCCCTTGGGGCAAGTGTCCAGACTTCTTACCGAGAAATGACTCTACATTATTCATTTCACCTCTAATGTCTTTGTTTCCCAACAGTGCTTAAACCAGCACCACTACCTTGGCTTTGATGCTCTGGCTAATAATGAGAATCTGACAGAAAACATCAGAAACATTCAGTCATACTGCATAAGAACACAAAAAACAAAAAAAAACATAAAAATAGATTTGTTTTGTCAGCTGGAAATATACAATAAAAGTTCAGCTGTATCTCACCATCATTAGAAGCACCCACAGGGAGGAGGAAAAAGGCTTTTTATCATCACTACAAACGGTAGAATGAAACAGAACATATACTGAAGTCAAGCCTCCTAGTGCTAAATATGACTTTAATGAGTCAAGGAGTTGTTGGCTTTTAACCGAGGGTAAATATTTTTACCTGCCTTGTGGTTTTTAACCTCAGGGGAGACAGCAGAAACACCAGACCACATGTTGTTGGCCTGCTGGGTACACTAAAGACATATCTGCCGTTGTGAAGATGAGTTTTTTTCATATATTATTTTTTATTTTTTTGCACAACAGGCAGTTTAGAATGCAAATCTACTCTTATGCTACAAATCATAGCCTGGTAGCAATGTCATAAAATATTCATTTTCACAGGAACCCTATTCTGTGGTGGTGCAAAAAATCCTCTGCCTCTGATGGAGAAGTACAAAGATAGACTCACATATACCCTACAGTGTTCCTCTGCCATATCATGTACCTGTCAGGGAAATTACAAAGACTCGTGAGCTCACGTCAGATTTCAAATGCCTAACCTTTCTGTTTTAGGTTTGTGTTTCTTTGGCAGCACTAAATATGTGAGATGCCCTCTAGTATCTTACAAGCTTGCTGTTTTGATCTACAAGGTTGTGATATAAGCTTTGGTTAATAATTTATGTTTGGTAGGATGTCTCTTCAGCTCCTTCGTATGACTCAAAAATGACATTCCTGAAAATAAGAGGGGTCTTCTGCAGGATGAAATATTTCACTTTGTGAATTACTGATGCACTGTGTGGGAGTTCCCATCCCCTTCTGGCTGCCTTATTATTGTGCAAAGTTTGGTGTTTTTTGAGTTCGTCATGGCCTTTAGACTAAGTGAGGAAAGGCTGGGATGACCTCATTAGTGCTTATTCTGTAGGACTTGAAGCTAGTGATGTGTGTCCTGAAGTTTCTATCTGTATGCTAAACAACAGAAGCGACCTTCTCTTTTTTTAACATGTGTGTCTCTCTCCATTACTAATTAAATCAGGGAGAGGGGGACCGGAAGACACCTGCACTGCAAGGTGAAACATGCAACATATTGCTTTCAAAGCTGCAGCTAAAAGGTGTGTGAGCCCAGGTCAGAAGAATAATTCAACATTTTGGGCAATGAAAAAGCTACCTAAGAAGACTGATACCACTCCGTTGTCAGCAGGAAGTAAAGCATGCTGCAGGCTGCAGTTAGGGAGAGCCACAGTGTGAAAAACAGTGTTATAACAGCCTGTGTCCTTACCAGGAAAATGTAAGGTCAATATTTCCGTCCTTGAAATGGAACATGTGTAAGTATTTCTCTGGCTGCATCTTTACTTGTTTGTGTAGGCAGGGACTTGCCACTCTTGCAGCCACAAAATGCTAAGCACACAAGAACATTTTACCTTATAAACTGCTTCTAAATATATGAATTTATGTGTTTTAAGATGATCTTTACCTAACCCCATACCCTGTTTTTATGCATAACTTTAACCTGTTGTTTTTATGCTAAATTCAGCTTAGACTAAACAAAACTAACTGTGGGTAAAAACAAAACTTAACACCAGGGGAAACCAAAGCAGCTTGTGGTGTCAGGGTGACTCGAACCTTGGACTCCTGAGTGAAAGTCCACTGTGTTACATGTACCTATCCCCTTACTCTGAGTAATGAGGCTTTATTGATCCATGATTGGATGACATCAGGCAATGCAGTCATATGTTCCATTAAGGTAAACATAGTATAAAGTTGCAGGTATGTTGCAATATATACATATGTTTTGTTAGTATAAAAGTTAACGATGTTTGGCATCTCACATATGATCATCCAAATGTGGTGTTTTTTCATGTAGGTAGGTACTATTACCTAAAAAAGACATTTAAATGAATAACGTGTATGAAATTTAGGACAATATGAAATTAATATCCTGACCTCCGTGATTGGAGATTAGACATATTTAACTTTTAACATGAATATTCACAGAGAAGACACAATGCAGCTGACTCAGTCTGCCTCACTGTGCTGTGTTATTATTGAGGTCAAATTCCCACAACAAGCACAGCAACACGCAACAGTGTTTGGAATGTTTAGACAGAGGCAAGACAGGCTGCCTTTTACCCTTTTACCAAGCAACGTTGTAGTTGGGTGAGGTGCACTGGATTAAAATGTGACACATTACAGATCTCTGTCTGATTAATATGTCAGACCAATTGTTATTCAGAAATCGATAGTAGAGAGCCTTGGGTTTTATGACTAATGTCATTTGTAAATGGAGGAAACAGTTTGGATGGGCATATCTATAATTGATAATTACTATTCTGTGCGACATGGTTGCGGTTCTGCAGCTAGAGGCTGGTATAACTCCCTCTGTGCAGAAAATGGTTTGATTTATCCAGCTGAAGATTGACAACCAGATTTATGCTGCACATATGTCCCATGAACAGTAGAGTATTTATATGCGAGGTTATAACTCAAACGGTGTGCTATACTCCTATAGCAAATGGCTGTATCGATCTCTGAAGCAGGTCAAAGAAAAAGGAGAAAACACTTCAAGGAGGGATGTTCAGCAGGGTGCCCAGACTTCTGTCACTGCCACACAGCGTTTAAATGGACATGAAGGACTTCCAAAAGTTTTAATTACAGGCTACTTCAGCAGAACTTTAGACCTGCTGAGCCAACCATTCCAATTTTATATCTCCCAGATATTAATGTTTACAACCGGCGTGTCCTCGACGACAGGTTCAGGTTTTTTTTTTACTTTTTTTGCTCATTTTCAGTGCTTCCTCTGGCGTCCTGAATCCATCCCTCAGGTGTTAAATTTGTTAATCTAACAGTGGAATGAATCATTTAGCCTTCATTTCCCAAGGTGTCCATTTTTTATAAGAAAAAATAATAAAACACAAAGCAATTGTATGCATATGTGAGTGAATCTTTTAACCCAAAGTGAACTTCATCTCTCGTCTAGAGACAATTACTTCTTCCAAGCTTTTATCTAGGACACGACATAAAAATTAAATTTGTTAAAGGCTATACAGTCAGGCAGAGAAGCTAGCAGCACTAGTTTGTCTAACTGTAATGAAGAAGTTTCTAAAACACACAATTTTAAAAACATTTCATCTACTTGATAGGACGTAAAGGGGTGTTTGGTTAGCTTCCAAAAAAGGAAACCATTGTTGTTGTGGTTGCAATAACAGTTGAGGTATAGTTAAACACATCATATAGACATATTGCTCTACATAAGACCGACAAAATCCCATCATGGGACCGACAAAGACACAAAAGCCAGACTAAGGATATATGTTCAGGATATACACGGACTCGGCAGATTTTCACTTAGGAGTTTGAGGTTCATGTCCCCTTAACACCACAAGCTGTTCTGTTTTCACCTGTGGTTAAGTTCCGTTTAGAATTGTGGCTAGATTTGTCATAGAATCTCCTTCCCAAAGTGAGGAGTTTGTGTATCTCGAGGTCTCGTTCACGAGTGAGGGAAGGATAGAACGGGAGATTGACAGGCAGATTGGTGCAGCTTCTGCAGTAATGCAGTCGATGTGCCAGTCCATTGTGGTAAAGAAGGAGCTGAGCCAAAAGGCAAAGCTCACAATTTACCGGTCAATCTTCGCCCCTACTCTCACCTATGATCATGAGCTCTGTGTAGTGACGGAAAGAATGAGATCACGAATACAAACAGCGAAATGAGTTTCCTTTGAAGGGTAGCTGGACGCTCCCTTAGAGATGAGGAACTCACTTGAGAGGAGCTCGGAGTAGAGCTGCTGCTCCTCCAAATGAGAGGAGCCAGCTGAGGTGGCTCTGGCATTTGTTTAAGATGCCCCCTGGACACGTCCCTGGGGAGGTGTTCCGAGCATGTCCAAAGTGAGTGTAAGGAAGCAGGAGAGGTATGTTCTAGGTATAAAACAAACATCATCTGGTTGGCTTGACTCACTATGCCGTTTTGTGACTCAGTTTGTGAGTGATGCTAGCTGGTTAGCATGGTAAGTTCAGATTATTCTCTGCAACACGTATTTATCATTATTTCAGATTCTGTCGGAAACAACAACCTTAACTTTTTAAAAATAACACTCTTAATGTCTCATAAAACATACTTGTAGTTTTTGTGAGTATTTCTCCTACTTTGCATTTCTGCTCCACTGCATTTCTAACACCATATTAGAGTCAACACAGACAACGAGCAACATTAAAAATACAAAACAACTCAGCGAGTGTGTGTCAAATTAGGAGTGTGTGTCTACAGTATAGCATGGCCAAAAATAGCTCGAGCTGAGTGAGCTGGTGCCTGGCAGATTCGAATGTAAACAGATATTCAATATCCAAGAAGTGACAGTAAATAATAAATACCTCCAGTATGAAACAATTACAATCCTGCTGGTTTAGTTCCTAAGTGCTAAGTGCTTATTAGAGCCTGCTTCGCTAATAATATTTGTAGCTTATTGAAGTCCTCTGGAGTACTTCATGTTGGGCACATAATGTAATGCCAAAAGAAGAATTTGTGCAGGTCAGAATGTGCAGATCAAACACAGTAAGCTGAGGTAAGGTCATGCAACATGAATGCTTTCTGGTATAATTGAAATGAGGAAAAATGTGTGCCCCAAAGCTCAAAACTTTCATTTCATAAAATGTCCTTAAACTGTGTAAGAAATTAGCTCTTTTACATGCAAATTAATGAAGCTCTGCGATAATATAAGATATAATAAAGCTACTGCTGTGTTGCCCTGTTCACTGAAGGTTAAGCAAAATTTTAGGAAGGATGAAGATTAATGTAACAGTGGGGAGATGCTGTGGGGGGGGAATCTTGGGCTTATTAAATGTTTTTAAATCAGCATGTGCAGGAAGTGAAGGTTAATTAATTAAAGCTACTGTATATTAAAATCAAAATGAACCCCAGTACAGTAACAGAGGAAAGTATTTCTTATCCATGTTCAGCATTTCATACTTCTGTGAGTACATTCTGTAGCATCTCGTCTCTTCACTTGACAGGCCAGCAGTCTTACATCACATATTTGAAAGAGTAACTGACAGGTTTGTGATATCAAATGGATCCAGCCTACAGCATTTCACATGAGGTCAGAGCACTTAACCTGCAGCCTGTATTGCATTTCACTGTATCTCTCAACAATGTAATTGAAATCATTATTTGAAAAGGTGATTTTCTATCCCAGTGGCCCAGAGGTTGTGTTCAGCATTAATTGAAGTGGATGTCTCAGGTGTCCATCTTTAAATTGAGCTACGCTATTGCTACGAGTACGACGTTAACTTTTTTCCAACTTCTATTTTAACAAGTAGGTTAGGTAGATGTACCAAAAATGAGAGATCACTTTTCTATTGCAACTGCGTGTGGCCTTTGTCATAAAGACACAATATATTCAATGCTAAGCAGCAGCGGAGACAGATGTTATAGCTTTTTTTTTCATTGTTGGAGCAGAAGGGTGAGGCAATGTACTGTGCATGACTAATGTCCTGACTGTCTCCTTTTTCCAGGATCTGAGTAATCAGGGCAGTTGTGAAAGTGAACCAGACATCAGAGATGGCCCATACGGTGCTCCTTTCTTCCTGCACTGATTTCTATTTAATTAAAAACACGGAATAATCCATTGATGGCTGTCATCCTTGTTCCTTTGTGTGCTTTTCACAATGCCTGTTCACAAGTTCCCATCACAGAAGTAGGAGCTCAGGGAGCATAACGCAGTTTGTATTCAGTCAGTGTGACAGGCGGCAAAGCGGCAATCTTCTCTGTCGAAAGACAATGATTCCACTCAGCTGCCATGTTGCGCACACAAATGTGCAATACGACATCAGTCCGGAAATCTGTCACCTAGCAAAGTGAAATTTAAAAAGAGTCAAAGAGATCCTCTGCAGATATGTGTATGCTTTGTGTGTAAGGGACACTTTCTTTCCTCTTGTGTTCTAAATTGTGCTTCCCACAGCTGCAGTGCAGGTTTAACATTTAAACACCCCAAGCCTCCAGCTATAAAAGCTATTTACTGTACACTATCAATAACAGGCATAAGTACTGCAGTCATTGCACGTTTAAATGATTGCTCAACTAGTTTGTTGTGTAAAGGGATGGGTCACAGTTATGTACCCATAGTTCTTCATATGTACCCAGGAGTGCTATGTGTGCCATTGTGTAGTTATGGAGATATTGGATTTCTGCATTTTCTCCAATGTGATGGAATCCAAAGGCCCTCAGTGTCATGTGCACCATAAAATATGAGAAACTATATAGCAACATGCAAAATGTGCACCGTGATGCAAACGATGATGTTTTCAGGTGACGCCAAAAAGTGAAACATGTTGTTTAATGGTTATTACTGAAGTCTGCTTTCTGTCTGTGCTGTTTGAAATGAGCTGAAATGTAATTTGTTTTATCATGATGGCATTATTCCTCAGCCTTTCGCTTGTTATTGGTCTGTCAATCCATCCCAATAATCTGATCAAACACCTTTTTACGGTCTCTACAAATGTTTCTTTTCTTGTTTGTGTTACCTGAAGGGGTACCGGTACATATCAAATGAATGAAGATTGAACATGTTTTGTCTATTTGCACACGTTTTTCTTCAGCTCCTTCAGATCTTTGTATTTAAGTAATTTCTAAGCTAAAGGTTCTCTGCAGCTCTTCAAAAGTGACATTTTTTTCTGCATGTCCTTGATTTATATCACTACAAACTTTTTTCCCACTTGGGTTTAGAACTATTTTCTAGATAAAGAAAGTAATTTGAAAATGTCATATTACTCACTTGGATAATGTTGCAGTCCCTTTTCACCATTTATGTTTTAAAGTAATAGTTTGTGTTTGTAAAAGAAAATAATCAGGAAAAATTAATCACTTCAAATATTATTTGTATCCAATTTGATGAAGCGTGGAAGAGATGGGTGAAGAAAAATAATCCATACATCACTGTAGATGACTGCTCACACACACACAGTCATTAGTTTCTTTAGGAGGTGTTCTGCATTGTAATAGTTGGACTGTGTTTCTGGTTCACATTACAGTCAAGACTCAAGCTTTTTAGTCAGTGTTCTCTACATGATTGAAATTCTCAGTCAGCCATCAATCTGCATTATAGACTGGTTTCCCCTTGTCTGGTAAGGGCTAACTGAAACAGATTGAGACAGCTCTTGCTCACTGCATCACTAATGGCTGGCAATGAAAGGCGTCTCTGTGCAGTTGACCCGTATGTGGAACAGGATCACGTCGCAGCTCAGAGCGATGGGGAGAAGGCAGCTCAATATAAGGAGTCTCTTCGGCATCAGTCACCAGTCAACAGCATCCTCATCCTATTGACTAAATGTTGCCCAGAAATAGAATCTAATCACGGGGTTTGGACAGGCTCTAGTTCTCCTAATGGTTTACCATTAGCTGACTGGAACAAAGCCCAAACTATTGAGAAATATAACTATATATTCAAGGGGGTCTGCATAGCATGACAATAATGGCTTTCCTATTATTACCATGGCACCTGCACTCTCCTCTGGACTCACACACAACAGTAGATCAGAGGACGTTTGTAGCAAAAACTACTGCTCGCTCATCTCCCCTTTGAATCTGTCTCATTATTTTCTGTCACACAAACCTCCATTAACCTGAGAAAAGGCCACAGAAAACAAGAGCTTGAATGTTTGGGAGAATATGCACAGAAGTGCAGCCTATTGTGAAACCATTTTCTACCCATTTTGTAGGCAGGCCACAACAGAGTCATCACCTGCGTGGCATAATTGACAGTGAACACAGGCAATCCTGTTAATTGATTACCAAGACCCTTGCTAATGGAAAATGCAAAGCCTCATTGTGTCTTCCATAAAGCCCCTGTCAGTAACATTAGACGACCAGACACAGACCCACTAATGTTTCCAGATGCTTCCTTAGGGACTCCAACATCTTAGGACCTGTCAGGCTTCTTTTAATTCTGTGCATAATCACCTATAAGATTAATATCCGGTTAAATGTTTCATATTATCTGGCACAAAAACATAATAATCATCCCTAGGAGAGCACGTGTCTCTACAGAAATATAACTTAATTAAGTGTAGTTGCTGCTGGTGTTCTTTTTTTTTTCATCCAGGTTGAGATGAGGATGCGGGGGTATGGGCCCCGCTCCCCTCTCTCGTACAAGATTCAGCCTCCAGCTCCTCCTCTGATGCATCGTTTGCATCAGTACTTGGGAACACTTGTCCGCGCGCTGCTACTGCTGCTGCTGCTGCACCTCCCCACAGTGCATTCACGGACTCCACTCTGCCAGGTGATGACAGACACACGCTCAAGACTGAAAATGATATGCTATTAACACGCCCGAAGTCGGAATTTAACGTAGAATGGAGACGCGCCTCGGTCACTGCCTTTTTATCATTTTCTCTGAGTGGGTTTGGCTCTTCACCATAACTTCCATCCAGGGCGGAACAAAAGCGGAGGTGAGGTGCATCCCTTCGTGCCAACTACCGCTCCTCGCAGCCTTTCCCCGGGAACTCTCAGAGCTGGATTTGGCCAATTTAGACGAGACACCTGCTGAAGAATTTGTTGGATTTATCGATGGCTCACCTACCACCGGCGGGGACGGGAAACACAACGTTGCGGATTTAACCGCCAGAGAAGAAAGTTCATCCAAACTACAGGAAAATAACCAAATAAGTTGTCAGAAGGACACACTAAACCAAAAACTTCCCCACCCTTCCGGTAACGCAGTCGAGAATGACAGTGATGAGGGAGAACACAACATGAAAAACAGTGATGTGCCTGTTAACGAGGACAGGGATGTGCCCAGTTGGAGACGAACACGAAGCGCGAGGAGCGCAGAGACTTGGTCCGGATTTAGTCCGGAGGGCGGGGAGGACGCCTCGGTTTCGGACCAGGAGGAGTTTGAGCTGACAAGTTCGATATTTGCACTGACCGAGGACACGGCTCACAACCAGGCGATGGTGCACTGGTCCGGACAAAACAGTAGCGTAAGTAGTGGATGTGCTCCAGATTTACGCACGGAGCCCTGTTTTTGACGCAGTGTGGTCAAGGTTCATTCACAGATGTTATATGACAATCAGAGTCATTCAAAGCCTACAGTCTGACCAGATAACAATTAAAACTGAGGAATCAGCAGCAGGAGATTCATATGTCTTGCTGTCTTGTCTTCCACCCCCCCCCCATCTCTCTCTCTCTCGACTTGTCAGGTACATGGCTGAAATCTAAATGAAAGCAAAGTTAAGCTTAGATTACATAAAGTTTAATGTCCTGCTTATGTCCTGTTGCACTGCCATTTCATTTACTCATATTCTTCACACAAAGGCTGCTTCTGCATTTTTTTATACATCAAGGATTTGGCTACAGGCATATAAATGCATCAATAAGCCTGTCAATGAAGGACCTTTCTTCTTACTGTCTGCCATGCATACAATGAGAAAATCCCCTGTGAATGGGCAATCACAAGGGCAAACCACTAGGTTTATATATTATTATTATTATTATTAATAATAATAATTATAATAGTAGTAATAGGATAGCCATGTATTTATTTAATATTTTTTACTAAGAGCAATAAGGGCCAGTGTCAAAACAAATAAATAAAATAAATAAGTATATGCCAGCTGATAAGAATTCCAGGTTAAATGCCATGCTGTACTAAATGGATACACTGTAGCATGTGCTTCATGCTCCTCTCTGGGGTTGTCTCTTTAATATCCAGGGAGACTTGCATTCTACAGTTTGGGAAGAGCCGATTTTGCTATGTGCTTCTGAAGTTCAAACAGTTCAAAGTGGAGGATGAGTGAATGTGAAGGTGCTTAAAACAACAGGGAGCCTCTCAATGATTTTACAGAAAAGAGGCTTTAAAATCAATTCTGAAAGATGTGTGGAGCCATGTCAAGTTCAGCTCCAAATCAGTTTACCCAGTGCTCTCTTTTTCCTGTTATCGGTCAAGAGGCAAGCAGGAGAATTTAAATTATTAGTAGTCTTGAGTGTAAATACAATTTTAAGTAATAGTCTACCAGGAGAATAGGAGATTTAGATCTTTGACGTGGGGATATTTCTGAGATGAAAGAATGCTGACTTGGATGTGTAATTGCATACGATCAAAGTCCAACACACTATCATGTAACGCCTGTAAGCTTGATCTGGGGAAGCAGCAATCCGAGACTTTTGGATTGTGGCCTCGGGACTAAGCAGCAGTATTTATGTCTAATTTGTCTTTCGTTGAGTTTAAGAAAGTCATCTATTAATGAAGTGGATATGGGATGAGAGTTAGCTTGTATGATTTGGCTGCACAGATATTTATAATTCTGTGTCATCAGCATAGCTGCGAAAAATTCACAGCAGGTTACTTCAGTTCCATCAAAAGGAGTGTCACATTCCTTTGAAATGTTCACTTCTCTTAGTACACTTACATGTAGTACAGTCTGTATGCCATGTTCTTACTCATGTGGAGTGAATTTTGACAGGGTGGTGTGGCTTTTTTGTGCACTCACAGGAAATGACAAGCCACTTCTCTTTAGTTTTCTACTGAGTTTTCCTACTTGAAACGCTTTACTACTTTAAAAAAATATTTTCTTTTTTAAGTTTTAAAGTTTTTGGCTCTGCAAATTTTAAAAGAAAATCCTCTCAGTAAACATGAAGCTTTAGAACAAGCAGGGAATTGTCCTATTTTAACATAAGAAATTGGAAGCAGCAAAAGGAACAGCCAACTAAATCGTACTATTAATGTTATTAGCAAATATAATGGGTGATTTCTAGAATGGTTTTGATGGTGTTATGCTATAACTGTTTAGGTACAAACATATCACATGTAGGTGTGTACGGAACAAAGTTTCATGCAGGTACAATCTAATATGTGTTTTTAATTAGTAACAATCATGCATAAGTTAGTTACACTCCTACACCTGATAATTAAATCTTTGTCTTCGTTTCACCGCCGGGTGGAATCACTTTCACAGCTACATGCCCCCACCCCCCCCCCCCCCCATGCACAGTCTCACCCAACCTACTCACTGTTTAATGTGTTCCCACTTCTCCTTCTACTTGCCACACCCTCTCTCTCTCTCTCTCTGTGTAACAAACATATTTCCAATGTGTGTGTAACCTTCCTAATACAAGTGTATTTAAAGCATCTATCTTTAACTACCAGTGTTGTTTATTCTTAATTAAATGCGCGTGTTTAACAGCTACAGTTCAATCAGAGGGGCTTCAGCCAGCGTTGCTTGAGGAAGACATTTAGGAGTCAGTCACACATCAGTGAGCACCCTTATCTTGCAGGCTGGAGCATAACAAAAAGACGGTTTGTAAAATTTCAATGAAAAAAAAAAGAGGAGAGGAGCTTACAGGCTGATAAATCATTGCAGCGTATGTACATGTGCACGTCATATCTCCCGAGGCCTGGACATGTGTGGGCTTTGACACTTCAGGAAGGTGTTGTCACGTTGACTTTGAAGTTTTCAGACAGGCTGTCGTTTCCAAAAAAATAGACATTTGTTGTTGGTTGTGTTTGTTTCTGTACCAGAAGAAAAGGTACTTTTTGAGGCATGTTTTCTGATCTTGTTATTGACTTGATATGAATTTTTCCTGTCTAACAACAGATTTAGAATTTGTCGTTTGAGGCGGAAGCCTGGTTGGGTGGATGTTACTTTCCTTTTATCATTTATTCCAATTAGCACACTTTGAAAAGCAAAGCTACAATGTCATTTCAGCTTCTCATTCAACATGAAAAGCAAGGAAAATTCAGTGCAGTTGAATTGAGCAGTCAGTCCTCGTGCTGCTACCACGCTGACACATGTTGTCTGTCACATGTAACGTTTCAGTATCAAGTTGAGCCTCATTAGAGCTGAACAATTCAACAGCAGCGCTTTAACACGGGGCTTCAATGATTTCATTACAATGAAAGAAGTGAGAAGATGTATTTATATCTTTGCTTTAGTTTCAATTCTACGATGTAGCACTCCTACTAGTACATCAAAGATCTGTTTGGCCTTTATACCCAACAGACCCACAACAGGGTTTATAAAACGGAGGAAGTGCATAAATATCCAGAGGTTGTTATAGCATGTACCGGGTCGTTAGAGTGAATTATATTTGATTTTGTTAGGGTTGCATGAGGTTTGTCACCTTTTATTTCACATCCGATCTACACTGTGACCGAAAATATCAAACATTTTATTTCTGTTCAAATAGAGTGGAAAGCAACAAATAACTCTAAGCAAGAGTCAGATGAAAATAATGTATAGTCAACACATTGCCCCAAACAAGTGACAAAACAGGTTAATTGGCAATTATTCATAAAAATTACATATTTGGTTGTACAGTTAAGATAAATCTATGAGGCTCAAACCTGAATGTTTTTCTTTTTGGAGCCATCCCGTAATGACCACTCGAGGAACTGAATTTTAGGTAGTAGTTTCTACTTGATAAAGACGATGTCCACAAACAGAACATGTGAATGTCTTATTGAACTCCAGAGTTAGCATGGCTGCCTCACAGCAAGGAGGGTCCTGTTTCCAATCTGCTGGGGTCTTTCTGTGAGGTTGCAGTTTCCTCCAGGTACTTTTTTACTCACACATACAAAAGATGTGCATGTTAGGTAAACTGGGGACTCTAAACTAGTGTGACTGATTACTCTCGCCCTGTGTTAGCTAACTGTGTGTTCTGCCTCACAGCTGAGATAGGCTCCAGCCCTGGGGACATGGGTACAAAGTGAATTGAGTCCTGTGTTGGTCCAATAGCAACATTGTCTCTTTGCTTTAATTTTTAGTCCTTGTTTGGTTGTGTTTAGTTTACTAAAAGACAGACTTCTGTTTTACCATGGTGACAAGCCCTCAATGACCGGATGATGTCACATGCACAGTGCACTGTTTCCACACAGCCAAAGGAGGGCACGTAGCTCTGTAAACACACCCTACTGTCTTCCTGGTAAGAACAGCCTACAGTCTACAAATTGCCTTTACTTTAGTTTGAATGAATGAGTGTTAGTTTTAATGGTTTTGAGCAAGTGGGATTATATTCTGGTGCTCTACTTTCCCCTCACAGTCCAAAGACTTGCAAGGTGAATCAGGGAGTCTAAATTGCCTGTAGGTGTGAATGTGTCATTCTGTTTGTCCTGCGAGCCCGTCAAACTGTCTTGGGTCTTTCCCAGTGCATGCTGGGATAGGTTTCAACCCTCCCTGACCTTGAAACACATCTGTCTTATGTTTGTTTTCACAGCTGGTTGTAATGGTGAGTGATGTTAATTACTTAAAAATCTACACAGACAAAGATGTAGACATATTGCACACCATTATTTACTTTCTGGAAAAAGGCACTCTGATACGTGAGCTTCAGCGTGCTCTTCAGTAGTTATTTAATCAATTGAAATGACTTCTTTATTGTTTATGGTTGTCCATTTGTCGCTAAAAGAGCTGTCAGCAACCTTTGCCTGAAGCTGAATTCCCCGCTTGTCAGAACCTTCTATGTCAGGAACATTTGTTGAGTTTTTGCATCAGCTTGTGTGAAAATGCACTTTTCTCTGCCTTGAGCAATCTTTAAGAGCAGCTTCTCAGTTTTGCCCCCTCACTCTCACACCCATTGAATGAGCATGTCCTGCTACTTGTCCGCTCAAAATCCAGTTTCTCCAGTTTCTCTTCATAGATCTTAGTGCTTCATAGCTTGGTGCATAGGTTCTCATCTCCTTTATTGAGCTCTTAGTGAATTGTCTCATCTGTTTCTGCAAACTGGAGGCTGGCCAGGTACGCAGTCAGTAGTTTCATCTGAATTCTTCTCTGACTCACTGACTGAACAGTTGGAAACATATTGTATTCTGTCGCACTCTGCAGTTCCACGTTATAATTTTCCTGAAATTGTCCTTGAAAATGTGACAAACGTGAGTATCATTTTGTGACATTCATGTATTTGATCCGGAGTGAATGATGAAATTAGAAAAGCATTTGGTGCGTTTCCTGTCTGTTCAATGCA
Source organism: Parambassis ranga (assembly GCF_900634625.1). NCBI lineage: Eukaryota > Metazoa > Chordata > Actinopteri > Ambassidae > Parambassis > Parambassis ranga. Next base: position 9,459,643 of record NC_041035.1, read on the forward strand.
AACATTATTATTATTATTTTATTATTTAGTCGCACTGTGTTGTGGAAAGTGAGAGGCCACCATGCTTCAGCTACACAAACACTTAGAGCTATGAAGACAAATGTCATCCTGTTATTAATGTAATTACTCAGAGACATTTAAGTTTGTGAGCACCAGTGTCATTAGTCTGAGGCAAATGATCAGTTATAGATCAGACAGAGCCGACGTTATTACAGAACAGAGGAAAAGGTAAATCTGCTTCATTATGTTTCCCTGGTCTGTGCCAGTGTCTGCACAGAAAGACTGCAAATATAACTTAAACGACTGCACAGTGTGCTGTGAAATGTCAGAGACTCTTTAGTCAGTGATGAACTGAACTGTGTTTTGATTTGAAGCAACCAATGCTAAATCAAATACAGGCTAAAATAAACCGTGTTACAGTGTTATAGTAAATGTAAATGACTACAATTGAAGTAAGGTTGCTGCAGAAAAAAAATGAATCTGCAGGGCTTTGAAAAAACTTGAAAGTCACATCTTCTCTCTCGGCGACTTGCAGACTGTTTTTGACAGGTATACCGCAGTCCTGGCGTCACAGTGAGAATACTGTATTAGGACAGGGTTGTAGCCATATCGTGACTACTAAGCTGGCTTTACTCAAAGACTAAGTGTCACACTGAAATGTATAAAAATGCAGAATAAGATTCAAACATAAAATTATAGTTCGAAGAAAAAAAAACACTGTATACGCTGCAAAACCAGTGTGATATATATATATATATATATATATATATATATATATATATATATATATATAAACACAGATATTAGCTGGGTTTTATTACCCTGTTTTTATGTATTGCACCAGAAAAGTGAGATGGAAACACTAAAATCTGAAAATACAAATACAATTCTGATGTAGCTAACATTGTTGTAAGATGATGCTTTAGTCCAAGTTAGTGAGCACAGCTCTGACAGTCGCAGATGAGTTATAGAGTCTGATGGCAGACGGCAGGAATGACATCCTGTACTGTTCCTTAGAGCAGTGGGGAGTCTGTTGCTGAAGCTGCTTCTCAGTCTGTCCACAGTGTTGTGGAGAGGGTGGGAGGAATTGTCCATGATTGTCAGCAGTTTAGCCAGCACTCTTTCCCTTGCCACCTTCTCCAGGTTGGCAAGCTTAAAACCAACAACAGACTCCACCTGCTCCGTAGCACACCACAGCAAAGAAGATGTTGCTCGCCATGACAGACTGGTAGAACATGTGGAGCATCCTGCTGCAAACACTGAAGGACCCGAGTCTCCTCAAGAAGTATAGGTTGTTATGCTCTTGGTTGAGTAACTGTCATTGGTTAGACAATTACCCGTCTTAGTTTCTTAAGAAGAAAGGCACTACATTGGTAGCCTTCCTTTCTGGCAGCAGGGTGAAGATGATTTCAAAAACAGCTCCTGTTTTCACATAGTTCACTTTGAAAGAACCTTTCTAATGTAAGCTGCTAGGTGCAATTTACTTCAGTTTATTAAATGTTTTCTTGGAGAAGGCTCTAAACTAATTGCAGTTTGTACAAAGTGTTGCTGCGTGAATGCTGTTTGCTAAAAGCCAAGTGTATTTTCTAAGATGATGAAACATTCCTTAAAAAAATATAGAAAAACAACAGCAACACAGAAGGCAGCATATACATTAATCTTAAATGAAGGAAACATATAATCAATAATGATAGATAAAAGCATCTTATGTGCAACCAAATATGCATAGGTCAGGTGTAAAAGCAGTTGTGAAAGACATTTCAGCTTTGTGTGACATCTCATTTGGAAGATGTTGAAGCTTTAGTAGCAATCATAACAAGCTTTTATCCTTTATTCTGCACTTCTCTATTGTAGTTTACTGAGAGAACATAGGACATAATATGATCAATACCTAAATTCCACTTTCCACTATTTTATCTCACCTGATTCCACCTACTTGATTGATTGACTGGCCTGGTCAGCACACCTTCACAAACATCTTCTGGACACACGTGGAGTCCTTCGTGCAGCACGTTCAGCTCCGTGGTCGTGCTGACCGCCACCAGCTCCCCTCTCCTCTGGATGGCTCTGATGGACAGGCACACACAAATAAATTCATGAAATACACAATGATCAGAACAGCAACAGCCTGACTGAAGCTTAGACAACTAAAGACAAAGGGTGTATATTTGTGCAATCGCCTACACTGCATGGATAAACAGAGGGTCTTGGCTCTGCACAGAAACTGCTGGCAGGATGAGTTCAGCTCTGCCAAGCCACCAAGCCTTCCTGTGGTGAGGTTCTCAAACGCCTTGAAATCCTGCTGAGTGTGTTTTTTATCGGCAAACTCTGTTAACCCTCCTGGGTTTCCTTTCTTCTCCACCAAGTGCTGTCTAGCAGAGCAGAAATTCCAAATAAGATTTTATGCTATACAGCAGGATAAAGTTAATTTGCTAGCAACAATGCATAAAGAGATCTCACTTCCTTTCTTTGCTTCTTTTTTTTGTCACAGGCACATCTGTGTGTTTGCATTTCAAATCAAACCGTGCAGGTCCATATTTTTACTTTTGTCTGTTTCCTCTGTGCCTGGCTGTTGTTTCAGGGACGGACCTTAAAGCTTCACAATAGTAGCAGATGTTGAGCAGTATGTGAAGACATATTGCTTCATATGTCTTGACAGTTTTTGTGCATTCATGTAATGTCTAAATAATTAAAGAGCTTTTACATGAACTGCACCCATGTCACGACTGCTAACTGGAGTGTTGGCAAACATTTTGTTGCAGGAAGTAATTGTGTGCAGAAAAACAGCAGATTATTTACTTAGTAACACTAAGCCAGACAATTTACCGATCAGATCAGTCATTGGACTTGAATTTTAGATGCCATGAGCCACGTAATGAGTATTTTGCTGTAATTGACAGCTAGCAGCTAGTGTTTGGTTTGATTGATTTTTACAGAAAAATCAGTGCAGAGATTGAGAGGCAACAAGGAAAGATGGAGAAGGTCTCATTTTTTATATTAATCTATTGACAAACAGACCATAAGTAATGAGTAATGAGCATCTTGATTTTTCAAGAGGTGCTGTGATACCGTTCACCTTTGGATGTTGTCCTTCTCACTGTGTCCATACCAACAGTCTATTGTACACTAGCAGCGGTCTAATGCTGTGATTGACTGAACAGAACTCAGTATTTGGCACAGCCATGTATTAAAGAACCTGAAAACTCATTTTTAATTACAGCAACTATGTTTATTTTTAAAATTTCATTCATATTTCCAGGAAAAACATTTGGCACCATGAGAAAAATGTGTTCATCAGGAGCAGGTGAATGTTAGAATTACCACCATATCTTTGAAATGCAAGTCCGCAGCTGCTCCGTGAGTCTCTGCACTCAATGAATCAGAAACACTCTTCCAGTTGGTTGCTGTTGTCAATATTCTTTTGTTGGCCATTGCTCAGTTTGCACCTCATTTTGTGCTTCAGAACACTCTGATTTTACAGCAGCCACCTGCAATATATGAGTTATACCATCTGGCCGCTGTAAGAAAAAGCCTTACATTGAAAACCATAACTTTGATTTGCTCAGTCAAGTTCTCCGTTTTGGATTTATAGTGATGCGTTTTGGCAAACAGAAGGTTTCAAACACAGTTGGTGAGACTAATAAGACATATGGGTGGGAGAAATCCTTCTGCAGCATATTTATCTAATCAGCTGTTTTACTTTATTTATGTCTGTTGGAATGTACTTTATTAAAGAGTCCGGGGAGCTGTTAGTTTGTCAACATGCAAATAATCTTCTACCATCTCACTCAGCAACTTCCAAATTTCAGTGTGAGTGCTGAAGATTTAAAAGCAGGTTCAGAAAAGAAAAGAAAGAAAAAAACAGTCCCTGCTTGCACAGTGTGGGTACAACTTTTTGGTTGGATAGAAAAACTCTACACGCTTGCTGTCTAATCTTGCCGGCATTGATCAAACCTCCTCCTCATGCACGCCGAAGCTTCCAAGCTCAGCGGGCCGCTGTGGCCTAGCTACTGAACTGGCCTGTGCTTTTCATTTATGGCGAAGCAGCAAATGATGCGGGGATATAAGCCTGAAGAAGGAAGTAGTTTCAGATGACTTATCAACCGAGGTTTTACTTCGACACAGTGCTGTTGTCTCGGTGTGAGTCAGTCCAATAAAAATCAGACACTTGCTGTTCTGCTTGAAAGCTGCAGCTGTAACATGAAGTACCTGCTCCATCTCCATTCAAAACACTGTTTACTTGATGTTCACAGATCAGTGGTGTTACCGTCAGTACACCATCAGTCACATTACAGCCAGACTTCAAGAATGACAAGAAAATCTTATTAATACTCAACAATTGCAACTGCAAACCCCATGTATCCATCCCTCGTTGTGTTTATTTACCACTTTCACCAATAGTTTATATTGTACAAAGTGATATTATGGAGGTGCTTTATAATTTATGATTGCAGTGACCTGCTATCCATGGGGGCACCAACAGATCTGACTTCAAACAACCCAGCTTCAGGACAGCATCTGGTCTATGAGGAAATGTTGCCTTTGTTAATGAAGTGATATAAATTGATGTGGCAGACAAAAGCCTCTGTGCATCATGTGCCTCACTCAGGAGGTATTGAAGTGTACGAAGGTGTGCGCTCTCACGCCGGTTCTTGCCCGCCGCAGAGTAAGTTGCAGGGCAATAAACAGTGCAATAGGAATAGACAATTCTTTCTTTATTAAAGGTGTTAAATGATGCTCTTTAATGTGGGGATTTTATCAACTGGAGTTTTATACTTTATGCTATTCCAGCCCCTGAAGGGCTTTGAATTTGCTCGCTAAAGCTGTGTTTTTTCTCTCTCTCTCTCTCTCTCTCTCTCTCTCTTCATTCTTTGAAAAGCATACGCTGCCACATTGTTAACACTTCTGTGGTGTTGATAACTTGTAGGTAGGTGTTCTCACTTTTCTTCCTCCAATTAGTCCGTCTTAGTTGCAACATTTAATGTCACCGATTATAACACCTCCGGATATATTTATTGCTCATACCGAGTTAAACCAGGGCCTGTCGTAACACATGTGGCCGGTCTTCTGATATGTCGTGTGTGTCTTTATTATTAATATTCCAGTCAGTAACTAATGTAACAATTGCTTTTATAGAATCATCCATCTGTTTAATTGCTGTGGCTAAACGTGATGACAGTTTTATTGATGAGGCAACTTAATTCCAACAGCTGATAAGGCTGGGTCAACGGGTTGGTGAGAGTGGGAACGAATTCCAATGTGTATTCATTTCATTTGTCTCAGGTGCTCATCCTTCAATAACAGCCCCACCTCCCCCACTCCTCTTCATACAACACCTTCATTTCACACAAGTAATCTCTTCACTCTAAGCCCCCTTTAAGTCATCATTAAGCCTCCCATTCCTTCTTACATAATGATCGAATTCATCCCGGTCCATTTACCTCCAAAGGTTTAAGATTTACAAAGGATTAGAGTTGAAAAATCAATTTGCTTGCTCTTGGATGTCAAGTAATCCAGTTTCCAGATATGTTGGTGCCACTGCAGTCTAATGCGCTGTGTGCTACATGGTACCTGACACCAAATGTGTGACACCTTTGTTGAAATTCAAAGGGTGAGCTCCGCTAACACATATGGCATTAATTTTTAAATTCAGAGAGCAAATTTCCATTATCAGGCCTTTCAAATAGCAATGTAATGATATGACACGCCGAGCTTCAAACACCTGTTTGACACAAAAAAAGCTACAAAGTGCATATTATATCACTGTATTGAGGTGTTAACTGCAGCCATAAAGCTTCTTCTTATGCTTTCAACATCCCTCAGAGTGCAGGAAACTTTTTTCCGGGCAGCTGTAATGTGGTTTGTGACATTACGTCTCGCTGTAATCCTGGATTGTTCCCAAATAAATGCATAAAGTTAATTGACATACAGAAAAGAAGGTTGTGTGTGTAATTTGTCCTAATTCTTTAGGGCTCATGCTGCAGGTTGTTTTATTGTGCATGACAGTGTCTATGAGGGTAAGACTTTTGGAAGGTATAAAGGCCACTTTATTAGAAGACCATAAATCTCCTCGCTATCCAGTCTGGACACAAAGGTAGAACAAGCTGTGTGGATTATCTCTGAAATAGCTCGAGTAGAAAGAATTTCAGGTATTCAGCACAAGGTAAAAGCAGGGTTAGAGATTTCTATGGTCAGCCTTTTCACACAGATGGAACACTACAGGAAATAAACCAAAAACTGTATAGTTTTACCTCTTTTACTGCATTATTAACACAAAGACAAAGTGTGGTGTGGTACTGAGGGATTAATTATTCACAATGTAAAGAAAGAAAAGAAAAAAACAGCCCAGTGCATGAAACCATTAGTCATTTAACTAATTTGTGCACCAACAAAATTAGAAGCAGAAGTGTCAAACTTAATATAAATCAGCCAAAAAAGCCCATCAGCAACATGGAAATCTCTCAATATGTCACAGTATACAAGGGCTTTAACTTGTGTTTGGTACCACTGGTGAAGAGAAAAACACAACGAAAAGTTCAAGAAAGGTTTCTGATCCTCAAAATGAAGAAGAAAGTAGTTTAGAGAAAGGATCACAGTATATATATATATATATATATATATATATATATATATATATATATATATATACATATATATATGTGTGTGTAAGAGAATGGACAGTGAGGAGAAATAACTCTACTACCTCTGAAAAATCTCAGGCTTAAGCTGCAGGGATGATGCATACACTCTTGTTGTCTCTTACACACAATATACTTTTGTCAGTCACTCAGATTTGCTTTCAGGTAAAGACATCTGGCACATGAAACAGCACTCAGAATGTCAGAATGTAATTTCAAAGACGATTTTATTATTTTATATTTTTGGCATATTATTTCAGGTCAACACATGTGGAAATAGAATAGACATGAATATAAAATTTTATAAAAATGTGAAGATACCTGTGTGATAATGAACTGCCATTGTGTTTTTATAACGCCGCCTGTATATTGGCAAACAAGTTATTCTGACTAATTAAGCTTTAAAATAACCTGCACTACAATTGATTTTTTTAGTTTTGTTTCGATGTTTACTGTTTTGATTCAAGCCTGTTTATGTTTTGAATTTCTACAAGCTGGGATTTAATGACGGAAGTTAAATTTCTTCTTTACATGATGAACTTCGCACTTATTACAGAGAATGTTCCCCAAAACACCCATAACACTTGATAATTAGAATGTATAGCTATAAAAAGCCGAACAAGACGCCCATAGATTGTTCCCAGGAGAGCCAGTACAAGGTGCAGGTTTTATGAATCTGCAGTGCAGGCAGGTCAACACTTCAGCAATTAATGTATGTATGAAGCATAAAGGGCACAATGTGAGGAACTTTTCTCTTGGTTAATTATAGAGAGTGAGATTTTATTTTTTTTAAAAGCATTCTATTAGGCTGAAGTTACTCAAAAGGAGGATGCAAGAAATAACAAGTCGAAAGCATGTAAACACCACTTCATGTATCAGTAATTAGCTTCACACATAAACCGGCACCGCCCTTGATTTAGGTCCTGCTGGTTTCATAGGCAAACACAAGCGAGCTGTTTACTAATAATAAATTATAAGACGTCCTGAAGTCTGCAGCTTTTCATAAATTGCATAAAGGTTTGTGAATTGTAAACGACAGAGGAGGACTCTGACGCATTTTATGATACTCTTAAAAAAATACAAATAAAAAACCTGTCCATTAGATTTACGAGCATTCACTTATTTATTAATTTAGTCATAGCTCACCACTGGTAGCACTTGGCTGCTTTTTTCTAAAGAGCATGATAGCATACATATAGGTTCAGATTATCTCCGGAGAATATGCACAGTGAGGCTTTGCAGCAAAGAAGGTGGTGTGGTGACATGCCATCACAGTTTGCTTTTTAATAAAGCATGGAGCTTAGAAGAAGAAGCGCCTCTTGAATGCCTCTGGCTTCTCTATATGTGACACTCCGACTGATGATCTGTTTCATTTGTTTTGTAGGTGATTCTCATGTTGACAAAGTACTACGACTTCAACTCTGGCAGAGTGACAGAGAGTTCTTTATGGAGGTAAGCTCTCCTGTCTGATATCATATCATCTGTATACAGAATATTTCAGCATATGATTAATCCATGTATTGACACCAGATTAATTGATGACCCCGGTAACAGTTGACAGGACAGATTTACAGTTTCAGACTAATCGACATCGTCACAAATCAGTTCCAGGTAGAAAGCAACTTATCCTAAAGAGAGGAGCAGCAAATAACAGGGTGTTGTTGTACAGTAAATTACATGAACTGCAAAAAGATGAATAAGGCTGGGGCTTTTAAAACACACAGTGAATAATCCATTGGCCAACAGATTCATTAGCTTCTTGGCTCATCTCACAGTGGCAGGTTTAAAAAAAAAGTAAAAAGAAATACCAATGATAAAGGACAGGTGAGATCAGTACAGGTGCCACGATGAAGCCATGAACTGCATTAACCTCTGGGAGATGCATATTTCCCAAATTCTTCTTTGTCATAAATGTAAAACAAAAAAAACAAATTCCACACTTTTTAATCATGCTGTTTTTTTTTTAAAAATAATATGTCGCCAGGCAACTGAGACCAATATCTACTGTATTCTACAATAACTGACTTCCAAATTAAATCTGCAAAGTGGCATCATTTTACGACCAATGGAATGTATCATCATGCTGTATGTATGGATACAGAAATGTCCTCCAGAATCATAAAATATTAAAGTGTCAATAATAACAGTAATGTTAATAATATCTTATCCTCTAGCTGTGCACATCAGTCAGTATTTTCTTGTTTATTTTCATAATTAAAAAAATCTCCATTCATCTAGCAAATTGCTTCATGACTTCTGCTGTTGCAATTTTCTGCTTTGCTGATATGCTTAATGATACCATCAGCATCTTAAGTAGTAGGTGTTGCCCCAATCTCTTTTTACCAAAACCTATTTACTTTATCCTATAATTGAATTTTAGGTCAACTGATTATGGGACCACGTATGAAAAGCTTAATGAGAAAGTCGGAATGAAAACCATACTGAGCTACCTGTACGTGAGTCCGAACAACAAAAGGAAGGTAGGTTTAAGACGTCTTGCCTGTATGTAGAATAAATAAACATATCAGTCATTATCTGTGCAGCAGAGTCGTTTTCACTACACAGCAGCTCTGCAGGAGCTTTCAACATGCATTTATTCCAAGCAGCGTGCTGTACAAGCACACTTAAGCCCTGTGGAATGGATGCTAGTAAGGTGGCCTGCTGATCCCCCCCCCCCTTATCTGTTTTTTTTTTTCATCCCAGATCATGTTACTGACCGACCCAGAGGTGGAGAGCAGCCTGCTCATTAGTCTTGACGAGGGGGCGTCCTATCAGAAACACAGCTTAGCCTTTGATATCCTCAGCCTGCTTTTCCACCCCGAGCAGGAGGACTGGATTCTGGCCTACAGCCACGACCAAAAGGTAATGTGCTGCTGCCACACAGCATGAAGTAAGAACTGAAGATGTGATAGAAAAACAGCTCGGTGCGAGATAAATCTCTGTTGTGTATGGCTTACGTATGCTTTTGTTTACTCGGTTTGAGTGTTTTGCTAGATTGTTGCACCTGATATCTGTATAAAATGGTTTAAAAAATAGGGTTAGGAAAGCATTCATTTTGATAATAGCTAGCTTTCAGGACCTGCTTTTCATCAGTACAGACGTCTGCCCCTTAGAGTCAAGGCTGAAGTCGCCAAAGCTGATCACCTGCGTGCCTAAGTCATCAGGCCTGGCTGCAGACAGATTCGAATGGATGTGTCCTAGCGCTGTGGAAAGTTAACAAGGGAGACACACCCACACAATCCACAAGCTCTTTCTCACACTCACACACACACACACAACACACGCTCACATAGACACCTCCCATTACTCTGTGTGAGAACCCTGCTGTCTGCTTTACTCACCACTACAGACATCAAACTTGGCCTCCACAGCCTGCTATTGGAAGACTTGATTTTCAGAGAGAAAAACAGTCAAGGTCTGAGAAGTGAGATAAATGGTGCAGGGAGCAAGATGAAAGCTTAGTTGAGAGCCATCGACGGGTCAGAATAAAGATGCTCCAGTGAAGTTTCCCTTTAGGTCATTCTGTATGTTTTTGTGAAGCTGAATTTCTGTAGTTTTTTCCTTTATTTTTTATTGCTGCTAGAGTTTAATGAATCTCAGCTCAGATCATTTTTACATTTATTGATTGTCTGTCATGTCTTTTGAAAGTTGTAAGTTCTTAGACGAGTCAAAATGATGCTGCTGATGTGTGTGTAAAGCTGAGCGCCTGAGATATAAGACCACCGACTGAACAAGAGAAAAATGGCCTAATTGAAAAAAAAAATGACTCAGTGATTTCATAACGTCAGATTAAAATCCTGCAGAGATTCTAAGCATGATAAAATCTGATTAAAACCCAGGTGGGTCCTTTGAGCCAATCAAAACAAAACATTAACTATATAACTTAAACAGTTACAGTATCAGCCCACTGCTGCTTAGACTTATATTAAACACAAGTAGCTGCATTTAGTTACAGTTCCAATTTAAATAGATGCAGACAAATATAAGACAAATATATTGGCTGTAATATAGAGATATAAGGTGCTAAGTAAATACAAATAGAGACCAGTGGAGGGAATGACAGTGGTACATGACATGATGACATGATCATCTAGCTCTTCTCGCTACAGAAAGGGGAGGAGTTATACAGTCGACCACCTGTGGCATTGTGTGCTGCCATAAACAAAGGCTACAACACAGCAATAAAATAAAATTATTTAGAAAAAAAATCACACTTTACACAATAAGACCCTAAAAAGTATTTGTTATTAGGAAAATTACCTGACAGTTTATGCAAATGATCACTTCATCAGGATTTAGTTTATCTGCAGCTATTTTCATAATCATCTGGAGCACCTGTGACAGTATTACTATCTATTTTCACATTTTCATAAACCAAGCAACATAACAGTTTGTTTCCTATACACAACATCAATACTTTCTCCACCAATGACTACATGTTTGACTACTTTCTGCCTTACCGCAGACTGTTTTAAATGGGAGATGTAGTTCCTAATGTTTGTACCAAAACGTCAACAGATGCTTTCTCCTTACAAATCACAAACAACCATTATAGTTTACTGTATATGCTGCCAAATAATAATAATGCCAAAAAGACACCGTAGTCTTTATTTAGCACATTTATTCAAACTTTCAGTATTTACAGTTTGAATAAATGTGCTAAATAAAGACTACGGTGTCTTTTTGGCATTATCCTCAAGTGGGAGTGTTACAAAGGGGTCGATCCAATCAAAACAAAACATTAACTATATAACTAAAATAGTTACAACACTGATACTGATACTATATTAAACACAAGTAGTTGCATTTAGTTAAAGTTACAATTTAAATAGCTGCAGACAAATATGATTTAAACCACTGGTAGTAGTTAAGGTGAATGACTAATTTTCTAACTGTAGCCACTTAAATACAACTACAAACTCCACTGCTGCTTCATAGTACAGCTGGATATAATTCTGCATGTTGAATGCTAATTCTTTTCGCTGTATGACACGCTGTTCTCATTTCCATTTTTCAGCTCTATGTCTCCGTTGAGTTTGGGAGGAGATGGCAGCTTGTGCATGACAACGTCGTCCCCAACAGATTCTACTGGTGAGGTTAACAATCCATCATTTGCAGAGGAAAACAAAAATACTGTATTTTTTAGCATTCTGCTTACAGCACTAGTGCACAGGCGGAATGATCAGTTAGCGGCTCATTTACAGTTATGTTTAGAGTCTTCTTAAGTGAATGTGATGCAATTTAAAAGAATTAGCCAAAGTTAATATGAATAAATGAAACTCCCTTTCTATTATTAGCAAAAGCAGAGCTAGGTTTATAGTAAGTCACATCTTGTGATTAATAATGTATGGCCTCTTTTCTTTTTTTATCTTTTACATAATGTAGAATACTAAGTGTCTAGTTTACACACAGCGATGAATATTTCATGCACCGAATGCAGTCTCTTCATGAAATATTGTTGACATCATGTTGGGATACAACACAGTGTGTTAAGAATCAAATCATATTCAAACTTTATCCATCATTAATTTATTCATTCATTTATTTTGAATGATACCTGATGTACACTGCACAGAATCAGAGCTGATGGATGTGGCAGACAGCCTCTGGGTGTCTCTCTGAGTGTTTTAGCGTTATTAGCTCAAGGGTACAGGGATTATGGCCTGGGATAAATGTTTAATTTATAACAGGTTTTATAGTTGTTGGCTACAAAATCCTCTTCACATTATTTTCACTTGAAATGGCAAACAAAACTAGGGACGTCAGAGTGACCTACAGCTATAGGGATACATGTGTTTTTGAGGCTCGACAAACAAAATCACTGCGACTAAAAATCCTCAGGAAAAATATCACCACTCAGTAGATTTAAGTGAAAGTCATAAAAAAATGTGCACTGCACTGCTTAAGGAGGCTGATGTTTTTATTCTCGCAGGGAAAGTGGATGTGTAACGCTCATTTCTTGTACAAGTCGAAGAGTAAATTATAGCATGGTGATTTGTTTTTCTTAATGAATAAATAAATACATGCACTGGGACAAACTTTGAGTACATCAGTTTGTCTGGAACATCTGGATAAACTAAAACAGCTCTGTGTGTGTGTGTGTGTATATGGGTGTGTGTGTATGTTAATATTTATTTAATTAAAGTTCCAGCCTGCACAGCATCGAAAGACATTAAAAACATAGCTGCAGTGGTGACATGGACACTTGAATAAAAGCAAACAAAGAATTGCTGTCAAATTAAATCTGCCATAAAAAAGGCTCAAAGGCTACAACACAGCAAAAAAATAAAGATTATTTAGAAAAAAATCACACAAATTCACACAATAAGACCCTAAAAAGTATTTGTTATTATGGAAATTACCTGACAGCTTATGCAAATGATCACTTCATCAGTATTTAGTTAGTTTATCTGCAGCATTACTATCTATTTTCCGATTTTCATAAACCAAACAATATCACAGTCAGCTCCACCATGACATAATATATATCATGAAATAACTGATCCCTACAATCCCTATGTTTAGCTCTGCACCAAAGAACTACTGCAAGTTATCATATACATTTTTTTCCTTATAAACAACATCAATGCTTTCTCCACCAATGACTGCACATTTGACTAAATTCTGCCTGACTGCAGACTGTTTTAAATGGGAGATGTAGTTCCTAATGTTTGTACCAAACATCAACAGATGCTCTCTCCTTACATATCACAAACAAGCACTATAGTTTACTGTATATGTTGCCATGTGCTTCAGAAATAATCACCAAATGATGCCTTTACCTTAGCAACACAGGGGTATCCATGCAAAGTTAAAAACAAAGAATCTCTCAGTGTTTACAGTTTGAATAAATGTGCTAAATAAAGACTACGGTGTCTGAATTTTTGGCATCATCCTCAAGTGGGAGTGTTACAAAGGGATCAATCAAGTACCACATTTTTTGATGTTCAAATATGTAAACACTTCCTTTTGTCTTCATGGAAATACACAAAAAATACTTTCCTCACAACACCACAGATTCACAATGAAAGACTTACTTTCATCACATCCTGCTCTGCGCAACTAATCTAAATAAAAATCTGTCAGACATGGCTCACATAAACATGCTAACAGGGCACCCTGCTTTTGCAGCAGTATGCGTTAGTTCTATAGGCGAACACAGTGTAACATTGCAGGGGTTTATTTAAGAGCAAGGGCTGCTGTTCACTGATAGAATTGGATGAAGTATTTGACAGAAAGTCCATTAAAAGAGATGGAGCTGTGAAGCAATTACAGAGTGCTGAGGGAAGCAGGGTGGGGGGGCCTTTTATATTATAGTTCAGACACAGTATGGAAAATGAGAAGAAACCCATCTTCTGTCACAACAGCCACTATAAATACAACAAGTGGTCACTCCTGTCACTCTGCACTTTACAGCTACAGTGAAGAATCTCTGGTCAAAGTGAAATGGCTAAGTACACCTTACACATAACGAGCAGCAGGTCAGACGTCCTTCAGGCCAGTGTTTAGAGACAAGGTCGCTGCATTGTAACCATAGATTGTATGAATATAACCCTGCAAGCTCCAGCTGCACTCAAAAGTTCTAAACTATAATACAAATTTTACCTACAATAGAAATATTGTAAATGGTTTAAGGAATTGCTTGAATAGCAGGGTCCTTTCCTGAGTCCTTATTATTATTAGGACCTTAGTGACACTAACCAGCTAAATACAGTGTGGAAAAATGTATTTATTAAACATAGTGAATATGAATTATGATAATCCATGTGAAATATGATGAAATATGCATCATAGATAGTGTTACTGTTACTTTCTGTGGACCCTTGCAGGTCTGATTTTCAAAGACTAGTATAGCATAAAGAGATAATGGAAGAAACTTTAAATCAAACATATAATATTAGTCAGTTTAAAACATAGCATAGTGGTCTCTGGCTCTGGCTCTGGCTATCCAATGATGTACCACAACAGCCTCCAGGACTTTTAAAAAAGTGACTTTCATGACTATGATAAAATCACATTTATAAACTGTACTTCACATCTTAACAGCATCCTCAGAATCTTTTTGCTGAAGTCTCACATTTGACGGGGCTGAAAGGAACTGTATGCAAATGATTCAGCATTTGCATACAGTTGGGCAGCAGCACAGCAGTTACACCTCTGCTACTGTAACAATACAAACCTATGTAAAAACCAGTTTATGTGGTGTGTGTGTGTGTGTGTTCTTGGCAATGATATAAATATTAGATGCTGACTTCCTTTTAGAAGGCATTTTTTAAAGAATTAAACAATATGAAAAGAAGAAATCCATCACTGGCTTGCTGCACGACCCATCTCTTCAGCAGGTAGCCACAGATGACACTGATTCTTCCTGACTGTGACAGCTCTAATATCAAGACGCTGGTCTGTAAGTAAATCTAATGTCTCTTAAATGTCTGTCATGGCCTTACAGGTCCAGACTGGGTTTGGACAAAGAACAAGGAATGATTCACCTGGAAATAAGTGTCTCTGATGGACGTGAGTCATAACTCTGTTACCTTGGCAACACATAGATGTAGATTACATTTTTTTAAAAATAAGGGAACAGATTTCACATTAAATGAGCAACATTTGTTGTAATCCCTAAACCTGAATTAGGAACTGCTGAGAGATTTCTGTGCTGGAACTCTTTCCCCCTCTGAATTGGCTGCATTGAGGTTGCTTCATACGATTAAGCTAATTCATTTTTCAAGGGCCGTGCTGTGACTTGGCTCTTTTCTTGGCCACAGTGCAGAGAAGAGAGGGGGAACTTCCATAAGGCCTTGTGTGTTAATGCCCTGTCCCTGGGGAGACTGCCTCATTTGGCTGACGTTAACACACAGGGACAGCTCGCTCTACTTTATCTATTAGTGAGAATAAGGATTGGCCTCCAAAATTTTACCTCTATGGCTCACTCAATACTCCGAGCATAAGCACTGCTAAGCTTTGATTGTGGACTACGGAAGGTTGTTTGTTTCTGTCTTTTGTTGTATTTTTAGCAGCCGTTTCTTGCTTACCCACAGGGTCACAGTACATAACGTGTAAACTTCAGAATTGCTCTGATGGAAACAAGGGCAAGCCTTTCCCTGGATTTATCATCCCCAATTCCCTCGTGGTTCAGGATGAATACGTTTTCATCCAGGTGGGTTTTTACTGCGAGGACTGGCTTCATTAAAAGACAATTAAAAGCTGTAAAAACCAATGCATTCAGTCACATCCTAATGTACAGTCATGTTTTTCATTAACTAAAAAGGGGGCCATTATCCTTTGGAAAGAAAAGGGGTGGGGGTTATGTATGTCCCACACCACTCTGCAACAATGCACAACATCCTAATTAGCAGTAAACCAGGAATTTAGATGGTGGTTTAAATGATTTGACGCAGCTTCTTGTACAGTAATGAATATTTATCTGATCTATGATGCCCTGGAAATCTGCTTATATTGCTTTTGTAGGTGCCAGTGGGTGGCCAGACTGTCCATTATGTGTCCTATAAAAGAAGTGCTTTCTACCCAATGAAGCTGCCCAAGTACACACTGCCAAAGGTAAGGATGGGATGTTCCACATACAGAGGAACAAACAGCTCTCTGATTTCTATAGGAGAGGACTCCTGCTGTGCAGTATGCTTCGAAACAATAGATGTAATTTGGATTTTTTGCAGTAGAGTTATATTTAACCTTCTCTCTCTCTCTCTTGAGCGCCCTCTAGGTGAAATGCAGTCAATATGAAGGCATTGATAGAAAGTGAGCAGGGCTTTACAAGCAGCATTAATTGAACTGTTTTTTTTTCCTCAGGCAGTGTTGTGGTATCATGACGGCTTCCTGTGGGTTGATGTTTTTTAAGTAGGGTCGTTTCCAGTAAGTCGTAACATTCGTTGACAAACCCATTAAATTGTTTTGCCAACATTATTATTCTCCTGAAAAGTGATTCAGTTATTCATAATTGCGTCCTCAGATCTCCGTTCATTTAAAACCTCTGCACGGTGTTTCAGTTTCTCCCTCCTTGTATCGACAAATGAATCTGGAGCTGCACAGCCGGTGGTCCCCAGAAGTCCAAAGAAACTTCTGGAAGCAGAGAAGTCCATTTGCATTTGCACAAAAGTGCACTGATTTATATTAACTACAAACAATGTTGGGTGGCTCAGTGGTTTGAGAGACCGTGTCATAACAACAGGAGAGATTTAATGCCCACTGTGTTGTTTCGATAAATCTGTCTGACTGTGCATCCAGCTGCGTTTGTGAATACCTTATCGAATAGGGCGCATATCACCCAACCAGCTTCACTCTGGATAAAGGATGTGGTAGAATTAAATGGATCCTGTAGTCATTTTTAGTGGGTGGCATGAAACGCCTTAGGTCTAATTGCCGAGTGAAGTCAAGAAGTGACAAATTGGTAGCTTGTGCGGCTACTGTGTGCGCACAACTGTGTGGGTTCTTAAAATTAGCTCTCAAAAATCCTGTTGGCTGCCTGTTTGCTGACTAACCCATCATGAATCCCATATATTTAGGACTTGCAGATAATCAGCACAGACGACAACCAGGTGGTGGCAGCAATTCAGGACTGGCACCAGAACGATTCCTACAACCTGTACATGTCTGAGTCCAGAGGCCTGTTCTTCACGCTGGTGCTGGAGGATATTGTGAGCAGCGGAGGTCCAGAGGGAAACATCATGATTGACCTCTACGAGGTAAGCCGTGATGGTGCTGTCCTCTGACAGCATGTTTTCATAACACTGGGGTGTGTTGAGGTGGACCACTGTCCTGGTTTTGTAACTGCTGTAGGACACCGTTGATGAATATTCACACAATAATTAATCTCATGCTACTTGCTTCTTAAAAATTCAACAACTAATTTGAGGAAATGAATTTGAGCAATGATCAGTGTTCATGCTCACATATTCTGTATCTATTTTACATTACATTAACGATGAAAGTAGTGAATGAGTGGTTAATCATTTGACGGAAAGTCAGCCACACAACTTTGATAACTTGGGGCCGCATTTACAAAGATTCTAAGAATCTTAATCACTGAGAAAGTGATTAAGAACATTCTCAGAGTGACTCTGACTGAAAGTTTAGGAGGGTGGTTGACCCCTGTTGCTAAGTGTGAGGCATTATATTAGACGATGTGATGGGTTGACAGAAAAAATATGAGAATCTGTTCCTAATAATATAAACAGCATAGACTGGACAGTGACATGGAGTCTTGTAGTCTCAAATGATGATGTGATCATTAACACAAATGACTTGGATGATATTAAATAGAGGCGCTGGTTGGCGCAGGTAATGGAGGCAGTAAAAATAAAGTGAAAACCAAACTGGATAGAGGAGCGATGCTCAGTCTGAGCACAGTTAACTGACAGGATAAAAAACATTCTAGGAGCAAAGCAGGTATTACGGTACAATCTAATCTAAGAGACAGACATGAGAGGACAGAGCGCAGCACATCGACATTTCCTTCCCACTGGTTTGGTGCACAAGGGAGGAGTGCAAAAAGCGATGGTATGTCTTCGATCTAAGATGAGGTCAACCACAAACATTATGCCCGCTCCATCTAATCTGCAGCGTTTTAATAGCCCACTGTCATTCATGGTTTGGAGGCTGTTTCTCCACTCTCTCTCCTCTCTGTTTAAGGAACTCCTAAGCCTCTTTAAAGTCCTCCTCTCTACTTTTTAGTTTTCTACCTTTTGACCTCTTTTAGGAGCGCTTTAGGTATTTAGTTCACTTCAGAAAATTGGAAAAAAATTGGAATGTATGTGTTTCCTAGAGATGAGGTTGATGTTGTCAGACTCCTTGTTTTATTTGTTTTATAGTCCAAATTTATCCAATTTATGTAATGTTGAAATTTGATTTTTCTGTTGCAGAGAAATGTTCTTACAAGTGTTTTTATATACTTAGCTAAGATTGCATTGTGATTTTACATTGTACTGAACATTTACTGTATAGCATAGCCTTGGATTAAATTTGGCAATGGATGGTCTCAATAATAAAAAGAACAGCTACATTGTCTGAATTCTTGATATAGTCTAGAGTCACCAGTTCCCTTATCCAGCCGTGTTCTTTTTGTGAAAGCACAGTGGATGTAACACAGAGAGAGGCCTGATTCTGAGAGTCTGAAAGCACCATACAAATTTAAATTCCTGGTTTGGGAGCTTTCTCAAACAATAAAACTGGCTCTGACAAGTAAAGTACCAACAGACAGCCTCTAACTTTCCTCAGAGTTCTTCATTTTGTGCTGTGTCTCTCTTAAGTGTACCCTGCTCTCAGACGTCTCCAAAGTCCTCACTATAACGGAACAGATGTTAGAATAGTGCATTCATTCGGCAGCATCAGGGCGCCTCTTTCACATCGACTTTCAGGCTACTTTTGTCATCTTTTTCATGTGACAATATTGCTGCAGATACACAAAACAGACACTTAGTATGTTCAATCTTTAGATACCACCAGAAAACACTGGTGTCACTTACTGCCTTTGGTCGCAATGCAGGCAAAATAACAGCTTTAACTTTGTGCCCTGAACATGTTGTATCTGTGCTGACAGACCTACTATGAGACTGCAGCCACTGCACATGTATGCATCACTCCAGATTATCTTCATCCTTAGCCAGCAGAAAAATCACATCATGTTGCTACTAACCTAGGATAGCCGTCAGCGGGGGTTATGCTGACCTCCACATATTTCATGTCCAGAAACATTTAACTACGCTGACCGAAGATATGTAACGGTCATTCTCCCCTTTGACAAACATTTCTCAGTATGGAAGAGAGATGTGAAGCAGAGTGATGGCAGCACAGGAAAGTCTGCTTCTCTGTGCACATAAAGACAAAGAAGAAGAAATATCTCAGGGCTACACCGTATGTTATTTTTGCTTCCGAGTCCTAC
Organism: Parambassis ranga; assembly: GCF_900634625.1. Lineage (NCBI taxonomy): Eukaryota > Metazoa > Chordata > Actinopteri > Ambassidae > Parambassis > Parambassis ranga. The sequence continues at coordinate 9,479,176 of NC_041035.1, forward strand.
AGATGGTCCAAAATAGTGCTCCATGTCAAAAAACCCTATCACTTTCAGACATCTCTTCCCCCCCGAACTAGGCCTTCAGCTTTGCTTAAGTTTGAATAATTTAGGTTTATTTTTTTCCATCTCATTTTTGTTATTTTTCCCTCTTACCGCTCTCCGTCTCTCGTGTTTGCAGGTTGCTGGGATTAAAGGGGTGTTCCTGTCAAATAAACTTGTTGAGAACCAAGTGAAAACTTATATCACCTACAACAAGGGGAGAGACTGGCGTCTCCTTCAGGCTCCGGCAACCGATCTCCAGGGAAACAAGGTCTATTGTGAACAAGTAAGTGGGCCACAGACGAGAGGTGGATTTGGTTATTTGGATTTCTGTTGTTTGCTGTGCACTGAATAATGCTATACAAGGGTCAGAGTCTGGAAATACATCTGTTTCACAGCAGCAGATCTGATTGTGACTGAAGAGACCTATTATTTACTGTTCCATCATTTATGTAAGTTATGCTCAATATACCAGCAGTAGCATTACATATATGTATTTTAGTTGCATTTTTAACAATGTCTTGAATAATCAAGTCAAAAAAATACTATATTTTTCATTGTTTTGGGCTCATGAGCTACATTTGGTACATGCAGCAGTTTACCTAAGAGAGAGGAGAGAACATTACTAAAAGACATGGTGGAAAAAGGAGAAAAAGTAGACATAGAAGCACCTACAAAGACAGCATTCAATATCAATAATAAAAGAAAATTAAAGCTTATTATACAGAGTACATTGATAGTCTGAATAGGCACTTCTTCTATTTAATGAGACCAACAAAAAGGTCTCATGAGCAACTCCTATTATCCACAGGCCTTTAAATCTATCAAGCATTTCTGTCAAGCTGTTTTCCACTTCCTCAAATGAATACCGGATGGGAGTAATAACCATGAATTGAATGAATATGTACGTAGTTTTTTTTTTCATTTACTGTATTTTATCTCTACAGCCTCATGCTTATAAATGTGAAATCATGAGATTTTGGTCACATGGTCAGTTCAAGGATGAATTAACTAGAATTTGATGGTCAAAGGTTTTTGTACACATAATACATTAATTATGACAAGATTTGCCAGCAGTGTCTCAGAAGAAAAAATGGTCAGTTGTACTTTCCAAAGGGGTCAAAGGTCAACTTTACTTTGTCCTAATATTTGGAAAAATGATCATTGTTGCTGTTTTTCTTGCTTCATATCTCTGCCTGATATTAGACAATAGAATGCTCTAAAAACAATGATGGCAACATGATCAGTTCAGTTGCTGTGATGTCTTATATGGTATGTGAGTCAGGTCTGTCCCCAGACTTTCATTTTCACCTTTTGACTTCAGTAAACTAATCCTCCTTTGTGTTTCAGCCGTACTGTTCGTTGCATCTGCACCTCCACGTATCAGAGAATCCGTACACCTCTGGAAACATTGTCAGCAAAGACTCAGCTCCAGGAATTATAATAGCGTCAGGTGAAGAGGATTATTTGATTTGCACTTTCATTGGCACATTCGCACTGTTGTTTACACACTGCCTTACTGCTGTGGTTTGAACATTTCCCTCAGCGTGTGCAGTCAGATCTGTTCTTCAGTTCTGTTCTCAGCTGACAATCCATCTTCTTCCACACCTGCTCCGTGTTTGTCTTCTCTTACTGTGTTTTTCTTTTGTATTCAGGTGTGGTTGGACCTGAATTGACCAGCAATAACGTCAGTATCTTCATCACATCTGATGCTGGAAACACTTGGAGAGAGGTACAGTGGGTACATCTGATGATCCTGTCACCTGAATGATGTCATGTTTTTTACTTTAAAGCCATTTCAACTATCCAAAAAACCCACAAACCTTTTTTTAATATGCTGCCTTTTCTTTTGAACACTCACTTCATGTGAAACTCAACATTTAAAAATATATGACTTTTAGTCAGGCATTATGTGAATAAAGATAAAGAGAAGAAAACTGGGATTCTGAGCGTTCAGCGCCATCTATCATTTCTCGCCTTGCAGTTGTTGTGGTGTCATATTTGCAAAGAAATGAAGAAGACTGATTTGACAGCCAGCCTTGTGCATTCCTGATCTTTAAACAAACAAACCGAAAGGAGCATACAGATTTTTTGCCACTGGCTTTAAGACTGGAGAGAGCAACGCCTGCATTTGTTTATTTGAACAAGCTCAGACGCTTATGTAAAGAGCAGCAGTGGTTTTTACTTGCCTGCATGTTTTCTTGTGTTAGCATATCTGAATTTTTTTCTCTGCCGTGATAAAGTGAAAGCTGATTGTGTCTGCAGGTTTTTCAGGAAGAGTACAGTGTGTTTTTCCTGAATCAAGGAGGATCTCTGGTGGCCATCCGACACACACCTCTGCCAATTAGACACATTTGGTAAGGCCCTCCACGGATGTAGCACATCTTTTTGGAGATCGCATTCAATCTTCAAAACAAGCACTGCTTTCCTTCTGAGGCGTTTTTTTTTTTCTGCTCTATTTGCTGCTGGTCTGTCTGTGATCCACAACCATTGTTCTTTCCCTTAGGCTGAGTTTTGATGAGGGCAGAAACTGGGACAAATATAGCTTCACCTCCTCTCCGCTCTATGTTGATGGGGTACTAGGGGAGCCCGGAGAGGACACCCTCATAATGACGTAAGATATGATATATGAAGTAGAATAGAAAGATGATGCGTTTCCAGTTTAATTTACTACTCTAATTATACAATACCCAGATGAAGAGTTAGAAAACTCTGTGAATATGTGTATTGTCATCAGTAAAATTTCCTTTCATTTTTCTGCCTTGTTTGTGCAGGATATTTGGTCATTTCAGCCATCGATCTGAGTGGCAGCTTATTAAGATCGACTTCCGGTCCATTTTCCAACAGCGGTGCACATCTGAAGACTATCTGACATGGCAGTTAGACAATGAGGTGAGAGCGATCAAGTTGTTGATTAAACTCCAGTCAGTTGTTTTGATTGTAGTCACACAATAACAGGAAGAAGGGTGCAATGAAGACCAAAGAAGAAGAGGAACCTCTGAAATGTTTATGATGCATTATTGATCACAGGGTGAAGTGTGCATCATGGGGATGAAGAGAATCTTCCAAAAACTGAAAGCAAACGTTCGATGTGTCAAGGCCAGAGATCAGTATATTTCCCAGATGTCAGACTCCTGCCCGTGCACAGAGGCAGATTTTGAGTGGTGAGTTCCCTTTCTCTGCAGCTATACTCTTTTCACTTAATTAAATCCAATGCACAACTCTTTATCAATCTCCAGAGGCAGAGTCTGTGTGAAGCAAACCTAAGGCACAATGAGAACTGTATTTGAAGAGCTAGAGTTTATAATTCACAACTTGTTATTACTATTTCTGTTATATTTTTTGTGATGTAACTTGGTGGGAAAGAAACACATTCCATCAGTTGATTTAGTAATACGTAGTTTTCTAGCTTTCCTAGATGAACTGTGCTATTGTGATATGTGCCAAATATCTTCTGGTCTATATTGGGCTGACTGACAAGTCTTTTGCCTTACATAGGTTACATAGGTTAGTAGTCTGAAGGTCATGGAGTGGATCCTGAAGTTCAAATCCACATTCCTGTATGGAGCTGTGTGCTGGACCATTTCCCCTTTGGAAAAGCACTTGTCTCATTAGCTTCCCACACTAAAGCCCCTTAAATTTTCAGGGTTTAGTATTATATAATAGTGTAATAGTAAAATATCACCTTATCTGCAGACCTTTTTTGACACACAATAGTCTGCTTGTTGTGTTGTCTCTGGTTAGTAGTTGTAAACCTAAGTCTCATGTAAAGTGAGGTAAATGGCTGTAAAGGTCTATCAGGATCGGAATCAAACTGAAAAATTCCTGACAATCCCTCAAAAAGTGTAACTGCATGTGCATGTAGCAACAGATGTTTACCTTCTCTCCTTCTATCTTAGGCCATCAATCAAACTTATCAATCAGCCGGGGGGAGGGGGGGGGGGCAATGGCCCATATGCAGCTATTTAAAAAAGTATAAAAACTGTCAAAAATAATCACACTTATTCTTCAACACTCCACAGTTACATAATCTCATCACATTTTAACTAACCGCAGATTACAGAAAATATTGAAGCCCTGCCCTCACAATCAAACCTCTGAAAAACAAGTGCATTGCTGCATCTTTTAGGCACACTTGAATAGATTTACATAATGAATGACACTCGTGGTTTATTCCAGGCTCTGTAATAAGCTCTTTCCCATTACAGGTATTACTTTAATACTTTTAGCGCATCACTTCAGGCTGTCTCATACTTTCTTTTATCTCTCTTATCTCGCCAGTGCTGATTGAACAGTCATTTATTATGAGCTTAACACCATTTTACTACTAAAAGATGGTGTGGCTCCTGAGATTGCGTCTCCCTAATCTCAATGAAAGAAATATGACAGACTTGTCTTTGCCGAGGTGTAATTATTGCTTGTGTAAAACAAACAATGCTTTTTTCTGTTTCAGAAGTATGATACATAAAACATCAAACATGAGCCTGTGTTGTTATGAGAACTTTTCTTTCTCTTAGAACATTCAGGTCTTGGTAGACGGGCACTTTTTGATTCTATTTGAGGTTAGCGTGTCTGTTTGAGGTTTTAAATAAATTATGTTGATAAGACTTTTTTCCTTCTAACTGAAACAGTGACTATGGGTTTGAGAGGCAGATTGATGGGAACTGTGCTCCAGCTTTCTGGTTCGTTCCTTCAGCTTCATCCAGAGACTGCATCGCCGGCGACAGCTTCCTCAATACCACCGGGTACACCTCTTTGTTTGAACAAAAGAAGCTTTTCACAGATGTCTTTAGTTACTTTTAAGCTCTACTTTGATAACATTTTAAGTGACATGTTTTAAATGCTTTTGATTTTTTCAACATTATACCACTCTGAATACACTAATAGCAGTTTGACCAACAACTAAGCTACTGACACACAGGCTGCAGTCTGTGTGTACGTCTGCTACACTCATGCACTGCTCATCTGTGTCTTCTCTTTAATGAATTCCAGATATCGCAGAGCTTTATCTAACAACTGCAGTGAGGGAAGTATGTTGAAGTACAGCCCCAGGCGACAGAAGTGTCCCAGTCAGGCTCCCAGGGGCCTCCAGCTCTTCACCAGTGAGGGCACCCTGGTGGCAACACTGGGAAGGAATGTCACCTTCTTGGTCTTTCTGGACGAGGTGCTGACTTCACTTCAACTGAGTGTCCATTACAGAGTGACACTTTTTTTTTCCTCCTGTATATCAAGATGGTGTCAGAAGTGCAGCACGGGTGGGCCGGAGTGCCAGCACATCAAATAAATATGCAGTGACATGATTTACAACATGACCCGGTTCTTGTAGCTTCTATGGAAAAAGCTTTCTGTTGTGAGTCAGTGAGGACAGTAACAACAAACAGAGGTTACGGTGTGACTGACAGTGTTTTGCTTTCTTTTTGAAGGGCCTGGGCTCCATGACGAGTATAACTGTGGACTTTGGCGATGGAACCGCCATATCGTATGTTAACATAAGCTCCATCGAAGACGGGGTCAAGCATATCTACAGCAAAGTTGGCATCTACCAGGTTTCTGCCACAGCAAGCAACAATCTGGGCTTGGACAGGGTCGTACTCTACCTCCACGTCTCCTGTGAGTCAAAAAGACTTAAAGATGCTGCTGAAACTGTAACACTTTGTGGAAATCTCTTGACTTGAAGCTACCTGAAAGTGCTACATAATGAGTTGTCGAGGAGTGACTATAAGATCTGTGTGTCAAAACACTTCAACTCATGAGCCTTCAGAAAGCAGCAAAAATAAAATAAATAACACAAAGCACTTGAGCAAATAAACTCATTCTGCAGTTTAGATTGGCTCATTAATGTCTGACTCCATTCCAAAGTGTTCATCCCGCACAGGCCTAACAGACAGCTGTTTGTTGAGACGACCACCGGTCAGCTTGAATTCAACTCATTAAAATGGATTCCAATGGTGACATTTTCTTGGCCACAAAAATGCATCAAAACATCCACAGTCACTTGTCAAAGCACTCCTGCAGTGCAATCAGCTTCTATGCTGACTATCAATATGCTCACTGAGTTCCAGGGAGCTGCTTTTGTGCCAGAATATGGGAGGCTTCTGTTGAAAATGCATTATATTTATCCATTTTTTTTAAACAGAGAGAAATGTAACTGTGTGCGTTTTCTCTGTAAAGGTCAGCTCGAGCAGGTCCAGCTCTCGGCTCCTTCGGTGGTCGTCAAGAACAAAGTGGTGAACCTCACCACAGTGCTGCGCCCCAGCAATGTGGGAACAGTCACTTATTACTGGTGGTTTAATAACAAAACAGAGGCAAGTGTCACTTTCTGCGCCACCTGTTCACTGAATGACATGACGCATGGAGCATATGGCAGGCAGTTACACCTCATCTCCTGTCTGTCTTTTAGCCCGTTGTGACCCTCGATGGAGGAATGTCCTTCACCTTCTCCAAAGAGGGAAGTCACACTGTCACCGTTCAGGCGTCAGTCGGCAACACTGTCCATCAGGACCAAATGAAGCTGGCAGTTTATGGTACAGTATATCACACCATGCTGTTAAACAGTCTCTTATTATGGATTATCAAAATATAACAGTTACAGTTATACAGACTATATAATTTAGTGTTGAACAAATAATCCATGAATCCCAGAAGTTGCTCTAATTATTTGTAATTGTTCTTTTCTTTTTTAAACTTAAGTTTGTATTGATGGATATTTAAATGTAAACGTGCAGAATATATAAATCAAAACAAAAGTAATATATTTAAATGAAATTACAATTAGTTAGAAATTTTTGCTTCCGTTGTTTTGGCAACAGCTGATCATCACGTCTTGACTGTAGTTTAAATAATTTCAGATTGTATTCTTTATCAATGAAGCCCGGCTTCTTTAGCTTGCTCAAACAAGTGTGTGTCCTCCAGCCTTCGTGTGACAGGTCACAGGTCATAAGGCAGCCATCAGAGGAAGTGAACAGTATCACAGCTGCATTAACAGGTTAAATATTTCATCTTAATCACGATAATGTTCACTTAGATCACATTATAAAAACTACATTAACATTATTTTGCTTACACAAAAACTTGAAGGTCATGAAATATGACTGAAAGCGCCAGAAAAAAAACTCATTAATTACCTTGAAAACTTTTTTTCTAGTTTAATACATTTAAAGGTCAGGAATGTCTTTTTAATTTAACAACAGCTTAGCCTACAGCTTATTCTTTACTGTATTAAATTAGCTACCCTAAAAGTAGTTTCACTTCACATTTTAAATGGAACATTTTGTTTCTATTATAGATAAATTATATATTATATACTATCAGCTATGATTCAGACCTTATTAAATCTACACTAAGGAGATGAACACATGCACACACATACAAAAGAAGGATCTAAATATACATGAAAAGGCTGGAGTCTGTGAGTCCTGCAGCTCTGTTGGAAGCTGAGGAAGAACGCTTTCATCAGAGAGCAGCAGCTCATTTTCTCTGTGCCAATAATGCAGGATCAATATATTTCATCATGGGAACTCTCTTATTCATGAGTACAGAATAATACAGGTTTGAAATTTTAGCCATAGGTATGCACAGGGACTAATACCAAATTCTTTTCTAATATATATATATATATAGCGAGAGAGAGAGAGTGAGAGAGAGGTGTGTGACTGTGTGTCACATACACACAAAATGAAGTACAGAAAGATTTCATATCATGAAGGTTTCTGTTTGTTTTTCAGATTATTTCCGCTCACATGTTTTGGCATTTTCTTCTAATCTGGATGAGCTGAACCCCGGGGTGTCTGAGTGGAGGGAGGACATCGGCCGAGTTGTGAAGAACTGTGCTGTGCAGGTCAGCCCTTTAGCTGCTGTTATTACAAAGGCTGTAACATAATCAGGACTGAACTGAACTTCAGAAGACCTCATTTAGATTCTGACAATTAGACCACAGTGCAGAGAGAAACTGAGCTCTCTGCCTGGTAAATACTGCCCTCCTTAGTTATTCTCTATTTGTAATGTGTGCATGTGATCATGCGTCTCACACCACTAGTCACAGTGTGTTTAAGCGAACATGCTTTGGTGATTAGTTGTTAACCTCTGCGTGTTGACATCATCATTAGCAGTACAAGCTCTCGAGTGAACTTGTCACAACATTAAATGGTAAAAGCACTGATATGACAGCATGAGAGAACACCTCAAGTAAAGGCAGTCTGTGGTCGAGTGTGTCTGCTTTTTCCCTCTCAGACAGTGTGGGGATGACAAAAAAGCAGCAGGTTATGTAAAAGACCTGGATACTGAGCTCTATATATATCCTACAGTAGCCCTCAGTATGAAACACTCACTTTGACCTTCTGTCTTGTCAGATATTACCGTGGTTTACCCCAGGAAAGTGACAGCGGACCTCTGGTTACGGCATAAATGCACTAAAAGCCCTGGCCTTTACCTAGGACTGTCAAATTGAACTTGCATGTATGACTTGATCCATGCATTATGTCCTGACAGTGACTGGTACTTAGGCAAATGATATATGAAGCAGAATGCAGAAAGTATTTAGTCATTAATACAGACGACCCCCAAGGTTTAGAGTCATATCAAAGAGTCTCAATTTAAAAAAAAATAAATAGTCTTTTTAATGATGTTTTGTTGTTAAAGGTCACAGGAATCAGTGAGGATCAGCTCCTGGTCACAGTGCTCCCAGGTCTGCCAACCACAGCGGAGATTTTTATTGTACCTGAGAAGGGGTCGAGAGACAGAGCATCAGATGAAAAGTGGGCGCACCTGGATCAGGTACTGTCTCATCAAATCATTTTAATGGCCGCTGGCAGATGCTCAGTATAATGTGGCTTTCTGTGATCCAAAAAGGGGGGGGGGTGAGCTAAGGGAGATAATACGGTCTCTAGAGAGAACATCCCAGGAGAATACGTGCCTCACTGTGGAACCAGTTTATCAGTTTAAACAGTGTTATTGTGTTTACAAGGAAACACATTTCATGACTCTTCCATCTCCAGGACATTAAGTCTTATTTTGACATTTCATTTTTGTTGTTTACAAGCAAATTGGGTGGGCTAGTATTCATACAGTAACACATCTGTTCATTGATATACTGTTAGAAATAGGTTATTAGCCATTCTATACTATCCTTATCCTGATATGATATAAATTAATCCCAGATTCTTTCTCAGATTTCAGCTTTTTGAGTTTCATTTGTTCTTGTATTCAAGGCATATTTAAAAGAGAACACAGTCCTCACAGCACAAAATAGATCCATATTATAACTGAATAAATAGACATACAAGATACAAGACAGTCTGTATACCTCCATCCTTTCCTCTCACTAGTTCCTTTTTTACATTTACCTTCTTTCAGCTAAGCCACCATTTCCATTCATTTCAGTCAGGTATGAAAAGCCACTTGTGGGAGGCTTGAAACTTGCAAGCAATAAATCACAATGAGCGACATGTCTACATGTATTTTGGTCAGAGTTACATTATTGTTGCATGGTAACACCGTTTTAAGTGCAGCTTGATTCGTAAAGTCTGCACTCCATCGCCACGCAGCAATAAGGTTAACTCTGACAAATACAAATGCAGACATGATGCTCATTGTGATGGATTACCAAAGTCAGCCTGCAAATATATTTTCATACCACCAACTGCATGCTGGGTGGGGAAAAAAAACGCCATGTCATACTTTGGAAAAGGTCAGCAGTAATGAGGAGTGTAGGTTTTTTTGTGGTAATTGGGATAAAACTTGCACAAACTCTGGGGTGGAGGCGAGAGGAATGTGTTTTCTATCAGCTCTATAATTTCCATATAGTGGTGCATATTTATTAAAAAGCTGCTTCTTGTGAGTGTGTGTTTCACGATTTAGACTTTTAATGGCTAAATCATGAAACACACACTTAAATTAGCTTTGCTTTCTTTACCACCACATACACACACTCATTAAACGCACTCAGAAGAGAATTTATGTTTCATTGCTAAATAATTCAGTCTTTCTTCTCATGCAATTTGTAGTTCAATCCCTCCTGGGGAGCAATACATTACGTCAACACTAGAGGGCAATGTCTTCCCACATAAAAACAGGGACTCGGCATCTGTCAGAGCTCTGAAATAATACATCTCACTGCCACATGTAAGGAGTTGAGAGACTTGCATAAACCTTTAGATAATGATAATAACATTTCAAGGCAGTGTGTCTCATGGTTATTGCAAAAAATATGACTCCTGGAAAATTGATCACTTATCACGTTATGGAAAGCTATCAAACAGGTAAACAAAACAATGAAGCAGAGCTGCTTCCAAAGCAAACAGACTCATTTATCCATCACAGCAGAGAGGATGGCAACGTATCACATGTAAACACAATTTTACTGGCTCACAGTCAGTCTTGAAGGAAGTTAATAGGTATTTAATTACATTGATGCATCATATAATTGGCACCATCGAGGAAGGAGACAAACTGGGGCAGGCGGCCTGGATTGGGAATTAAAGAGATGTATTTATCTAAAGCCTGTCTGATTACCTGGCAGAACCTCACAGACAATAGGGTAATAAATCTTCAGTTCACTGTTCTCGTCTCTGCTGAGTGACTTGCAGTGCGGAGGCATTACGTGCCCACACATACACACGTGTTCAGTATGTGTGGAGCAGCTTATTAAAATGTGTAATAGATTTACTGACCCTGATATGCCACTAGAACAAAAAGTAATTATTCATACTGTGTAGAGCAGTCTAATTTTAACCAGTGGAAGGATTTTAGAAAGAGCAAGATGGAATTAGTGAGGCATGGCTAAGGACTCAAATGGGCACTATAGGAAGGCATTTTGGTCTCTTGTTAAATGACTGCTTCATCAAGGTATGAAAAGCAGGGGAACTCTTCAGGGATAAAAATTAAAACGCCAATTTTCTGATATTAGAAGACACTGATTTCCAATAACGTTGCCTCACTGAACTTTTAAATGGGAAATCACCTTTTCTTTAAAAGACATAGAGGTGAAAAATGCACGGATTTTTCTAATTCTTCTTTTAAATGTCACTTCCACCATAAGTAGAGTGACCTTTTACCTGGAAGGCTTCTTCCTCCTCCCATTAAAGCAGGTTCTGTGCATTATATCAATATTTGCTCCTCTTTAGAAGGAAGCAAAAATTCTGATTCATAATTCAGACCGGTTGGATGAAATGACTGCAGCTGAAATATTGATGACTGTGGAATATTGCTGCTAACAGTCTGCTCTGCTCTATCACTTCTCCTTTCCCTCCTTATAGCTTTCTCAGGTTCTGCTAAGTGCTCTGAACCAAGACCTCATCCAGTTCACACTCAAACCGGGGGTGCAGGTTAACGTCTACGCCACACGGCTGTCTCCGGGTGAGCCCACCGTGTCTGCACACCTACCTTATTACACGGCAGTAAGATCCATTTTGGGTGGAGAGGAGCATCGTGTGGTGATGTCCTTTGTGCACTTTTTGGGTTGAAAATGTTAATGGTTTAAAAAAAAATAGTTTTAGTTTATTAATTAAGTTTAGTTTATTTGTTTATAAATGTTATCCAAAATGTTGCATGGCTGTGGGCTTACTCAGTTCTTAAATGCTCCATTTAATTTTAATTGGATTGTTATATCATTTATGTCCATATAAGACAAAAATATGCATCTGTCCTGTTTGTCTTGCACTCAGTTACTTAATCTTTTTCTTCTTCAAAGCTCCTCTCGTGGACAGTGGCGACGGTGGCCACAGTGGCACTGCAGTCATCATGCTGGTGTCTGTGGCATTGATGGGCTTGGTGGTGTTTGTGGTGTACAAATTTAAAAGGTACAGCTTCCTGTTTGTGAAAATGAGTCCTCAGTAAGATTACATGTTGCCTTGTTTGTTTATGTACTTGGAGTCTATGAGCACACACCTCACTGCAGAGCTCTCAAAACTTTCCGCAAGTATTCAGACTCCATATATCTCCTTATTATGGACACCCACGACACAATAATAGCTAGAGGAATAAGACAATTCCCCTCTGTCTCAATCTGCAGAATATTACAGGGAATGACAGTCTAATCAATTCTCCCAGAGTGCTGAATGGGTGTCAGAGTCCTGCAGTTATCAATATTCATCTATCTGACAATGTGAGGGTTGACCTTTTGGAAATGCTAAACACAGCCATTCAAGGTGAGGCATACCCGGGCAGAATGGCAGGAAAGGTTGAGGAGATAAGTCCTGAGACAACATATATTATACAGTGAGGGGCATACAGTAAATAGCATCCTGTGCTGCAGGTAATCCCGTGCCAATCATCAGGAAGTGGTGCTGTAGTTTTACTCATTATAAAGTAAAACATTACTTAACTTTAACTTTCAGGGTGGTAATTACTGCATTAGGAAATCAACTTTGAGCTTCTTAAGCTCCCTCAAATGTCACAGCAGCAGCTGCAGCACGAAACCACAAGGGGAGAATCTGAAATTAGAAATGCAAGATGTTAGTTTTAAGGAGAATTGGGAATGCATCTGAGGGGGATGAAAAATTGATTGAAAACTGAGGTGAACAATATGAAAGTGAGGGAGCAATGCCCAGTGGAATGTAAAATGCCCTAGTTTCCAGCTTTCAAGCAATCCTCTCCCATCCTTAACAGTTAAAAATAGTGTGTGACACATTATGCTTAGTGGAAGCATTAGTGAAACAGACCTGATGGCAGGTTTCCATTAACTTGCCCTTTTTTTTTTTACTTCAAATCTTTCTTCTGCATGACCTACAGGAAGATCCCGGGCATGAACACATACACAGCAGAGCAGCCTGAAAAAGAACAAGAGGTCATCCCAACGGTGACCTCCATCGCTGTCCCGAACCCTGAGGGGGACCAGTTAACCTCCCTGGAACGAGTGGATGTACAGCTGGACTCAAAGAGCAGAGGTATTTCTTCTTAAAGCTACAAGGTTTACACTGGAAGTGTGTTTACTGAATGTATCGGTTTTTAAAGCAACAAAATACATAGCCGACAACTAAACTGTTGGTGAACTTGTCAGTAACACTGTACAAAGAATGGAATTGCATTGCTAACGCTGCCAGCAGTGACAAAGTGACATCTTATTTCTTATTTCTTATCTGAAACGATTTGCTGTGAAGCCATAAAGATATGGTCACATTACAACTCCACCATCTTTACTGCATGTTTAACAAATTCAAATATGCTTTTTTCTGGTGCAGCCTTCTGATCAGAACATCACATTTCAAAAGAATGACCTCGTATAGACCTTAATCTTTTCTCTACTGGTCTTTCACTGCTAGTACACATAATGCAGTTGCTGTAATATATATATATATATATATATATATATATATATATATATAAATGCAAAAACATTTAGAAGCTCTAAATCAGTAGAGCTAATGCTGCCTCATTGGGCAGCATGAAGTCAGTCAGCTGCTGATCATTGCTGGCATAAGCTATGGATTTGCACAGGTGCATGGAGGTGTTTGGACTTTCCTGAGACATCTGTGGAATCCACGGTTTGTTTGGCTAAGGTGGCAAGTCGGGTTGGTTTGGTTGAGGGTTGTGGGTCAGGTTGCAGGTCAGTTTGTGGCCCGGGTCAGTTGGCAGTTTGGTTAGATCAGGTAGGGGCTGGCAGGTCTCAGGCCAGGTCAGTGTGGTTGGATGGTTGAATTTGGGTGGGCTGGTTCAGGTAGCAGGTCAGATCAGGTCAGTTCTGGTAGGGTTGCAGGTTGCAGCTGGGTCAGAGGTCAAGTTGCAGGTCAGGTAGTGGGTTAGTGGGTGGTGGATCAAAACGGGACGGGTCACAGAGTGTGTCGAGGTGGTAGGTGGGTGACGGGTGGTGAATTAACCCTTCTTTTATCAGTTGATTGTTGTGGGTGGATGAATTAAAAGCTGTATCATCAACACACTGCATCACCCGTGAACACATCTTATTAGTAACGTAAAGTAAAGTCCAAATTATTTACTGTAATGCTACCCCCTAATTCACTTCCTTTGTGTTTGGGGTGTTGCATATCTGATGTGTTTTTGAGCTTCAGCAAAGACAGTTGTCACAACATTTAAGATCAGCAGCCAGAAGCTGAAGCTCACTGACAGCAGATATATTCATTAAATGTTAAGTGCTGATGCTGGGTCTCCTCCCCATATATTGCTGAGATACATTTATTACCATGTGCTGTGTATTTATGTACCTCAGCCTGAGCAATGTATTAGCATGCACAGGTAAGTGAGGCACAATCAAGTGATGAGAATGTCCAGGTGAATTATTTGACCCAATAAAATAATTAGTGCATCAGGAAAGTAGCAGAGCAGTGAAAGCATTTTCATCAAGAAATATCTATGAAGTTCCAGTTGATTTACCTCCACCGCTCCACAGCTAAACAATCGACCCATCCAAGATAAATGTGTTTGCCTGTGGAAAAAAAAATAAAAAATACACCCTTATGCAAATAGCTACATAAAATTCCTCCTCTGTCTCTTTCCTTTCTTCTCCCTTGCCAGGCTACCTGCCATCTCACACAGACATCAAGCTCTCTGATGAAGCGCCCCATGTGTTTTAATGTTGAGAGTCTATGACCGACTCGAAAGCAATACATCTTCTTTGGCAGTTACTTCCAGCAAGCTATGAAACCACGGTCACAATGAATGGTCTCGAGTGTTTTGCTACCCATGCATGGATGGACCAGTTCACACTGTGCTGCCTAATCCCTCCGAGGAGACTGTACAGATTTATACTTGCTTCTTGAAAAGGAACGCTTTTTGACTGAAATACTTGTATTTTTGCAAGGACGTTGATCTTTTTATGTAAATAATGTACATCCATAATGGAAGAAGTAAACGTTATTTGTCTCAGCTGGTTACAGCAGCTGCGTCCGCTCAAACTTAAGAAAAAAACATCACATGGCAGCACGGGAGCAACTGTGTAATAATATCTCTAAAAAATGATTTCTGTTTTCTGGACTTGTGTTTGTGAAGTTATTATTTAACTATGTGGAAGCAGCTTATCTGGGTAAGACAGTGAGGCAAGCAGATTCATTAAGCTCTGTACAATCAGTAAATCTTATCAGCGGATTCTCATCAAGTGAAAGCTTGCAATATCCAGGAGATGAAGGAGGAGAGCTCCCCAGTCCCACATCTGTGTGTTCCATCAAGCCTGCCTCTCTGCCGCTCAAAAACCATAACAACAGTAACAACAGAGGCAAATCTTATTTAGGGGACTCAAACTGGTCATTGTAGCGACAGTGAAGGCAGCATACACCTCCATTATACACCGTTCCTGTGGAGCATTACTGCAGCAGCTGATTGGTCCAAATCAAAGTAAGCTTGTGCTTCATATTTATTTGATGTCAGCAGCATTTCTTGTACATTATGGTTTCTACAGAGAGAACAAAATGTGAATTTATTGAATAATCCCACCAGTAAAAGTGCTACATTTGTTTCCACCACAGCACCCTGACACTGTGAAGGTTGTGGTGCCTTCTTACAGGACAATGCTCCATCTTATTTATTCTGGAGTGTTCTCTCTCTCTTTCTCTCTCTCCGTCATCATGATGATACCAGCAGCTATACGCATGGCGTTTCCTCCCGTTTACAGTGAAGCAGAAGGAGCCTGCAGTCTGTTCTCGGTTTGCCCCCAAGGACTCAGCGGACAAAAAGGCTGCAGATTTGTTCATCTCCTGTGCTGCGAGGGACACAGAGATAGAGAAGACGTATCTCCTGTCAACAGGGCTCAGCCTACGCACACAGCTTTGGTCAGCCACTGTCTCTTTGGGATAAGTACCCAAGTTCTTCTTCTTCATCAAACTTTTACTTTTTAAGTGTTGTCAGCATCATATGTCAGAAAGACAAATTGACTGGAGGCTCCTCCATACCTCTTCCCTCCTTCTGAGCCTGAAGCATAAATAAACTCATAAACTCGAACTCATTGTCTCTCCGTGCGGCCATCAAAAAAGCTTTACTTTGTGCTTGTTATTTATTTGACATTTTCTAAATAATTAACCTGTGAATATGATTGTGAGCATATTTGCATGATGTTTTTTCCCCCTATTTTAAGCTACATAAAATGTCGTAAAATGAAATGTTAGAAATGTGAACTGCAGTATTTTCTGTTTTCTCAAGAGACAACTCCTTCATTCCTGGTGATGTGATTATACAGTGGGTTGTTACTGTGTTTTCCATTTGATCTTGCAGAAATAAACATGGTTGCAGAATATAGCAGAAATAAGAATAAAACAGTGCAGCTGTTTGTTAGGGGCCGGCTGGCCTTCTGGCAGCATGGTGAAGAACTCAGCCACTAAATTAAAGAGGGGCAGAGACCATGGATAAGATCCAAGATGATCCTTGGTATATCTCAGGACTGTGTATTAGCAGTTGTCCACTGCAAACCAATGTCAAATGACAAGCAATCATAAAGACATATTTTTAACAATTTGTATCCATGAATGAGACCTTGGCCCAAGCAGAGGCCAAAGAACAAAAGAAACAGTAAAAACACTCAGTCTGCTGCTCTATTCTGAGCCAATTGTGGTCTGCAGGCAAGGTGATGCCTCTATTTTCTGGGATGTGAGCGGAGTACTGCTGATGGGCTTCCTGAGAAAGGGTCACACTATTACAGAGGCCTTCCACACTGATCTCTGAGACAGCTACAGGAGAAAATCAACAACGTTCAGAGGGAAGCAGGATGAGCTGAGTGCCCGAAACATTCCAGCCCACAGGTTCACAGCGGTGATGGCTGCCATCCACGAATGCGGATTTGGATTTGCCCAGCAACCAAACTTTCACCTGATCTGGCACCATCAGACAAGAGCTCAATGATGTGTGACGGTGAGGATGATGTCTTCACTGCAGACAAACATGGAGCAATGTGGTGCCTCAAACAATCTGTCACATGACCATATTAATCCAAGCAGTGCACACAATTCTGTGGTCACAATAAAAAACATCTGACATCAGGTTCAAGCTGGTGTCAGTGAACACAAACCAGGACAAAAAATACACCCTACTCAAGGTTGTTGCACTGTTGTTTTGAGCTGGACCAATCAGAAAACCACATGACTCCACATCAGCCTGACTGGGATGTGGTTTTGATCAACAGGCATCTTCACGTCGCAGATTTAGTTGCTTTGCATGTATGCCCAAAGTTTCAGTGCAGCCATTTGCATGATACAATAGGGCCTTGAGGGAGGACAATGAAAAGCACAGAGTAGCCTGGAGTGATTCTAATGGGCTAGCTGCTCAGCTTTCCCACTGCGCAACAAATTAATTATCCCCCTCTCCAGGAAATCAACACTCACACATACACCCACACACACACACACACAATCAACAAGGAAGATTTTCCCCAGTCTGTGCAGCACCTTGAATGAAAAATGTCCCACAACAATAACCCACAGCAATATTGTGTTAGCCACAGTGTGAAATTGATGAGTGTGTTTCCTTTCATTGAGTGCTACATTACAGTGTCTGGCTACAGCGAATCATCCATTAGTGATTGTCACCGTTCAATTTGATTGTGCACCGCCGAACATCCCAGGGCAGTTAGAGGAAGGCCTTGGTGTTAATTCAGACTGAGAGCAGGCGAGAGAATAAGAAGACTCTCGGGGCGTTGATGGCTGTTGGAGTGATGAAGATTGGTGTGTGATGTGAAGCTGTTGAAGTGGCAAACAAAATGCAAAACAGAGGAACTGCTGGCTGCTGATTTTTTGTGTGTGCACGTGTGTGCGTGTTCGTCGACTTATTTAAGCCAATCAACGATCGCAGTGCCTTCGTCCTCCAGCCGTCTGACATTTTAATGTGGCATGCTTTTCTCTCCTTGGACACAAAAAGGCCAGTGTCTGTACATCCTCTTAAAAAAAAAAAAATCATGTGTTTCTCATCACTTGACTACAGCCTTGGTAATTGTTCCCATTAAGCAGAATCCATCTATAACTAGCAACTTGAGTGATGGATTGATGAAGGTAAAATGAAGCTCAGTCGAAATGTCAGATGGGAATCTTCACATGGGTGTTATCACACTTGTGCCCATTAAAGCAGACTTCAGAGCCTCAGTGGGATCATTAAAAGTGCTTTGCCGAGGCTGATACACTGGCTTGCTACAAGGCACCTGTGTTACTGATAAGACAGTCTGCTCTGTCAACACATTTATTTTGGAGGTTTCACGTCAAAACATCCTGAATATTCTACACACACTCATGTGTGCATGCGCAATAGAAAAACATAGCTCCATATAAAAATACATTTATTTTTGAACATTTTTCAAAATGGCAATTTGTTCACAGTAAGAAATATGATTTCAAACAAGACTTTTTTTTTTCAATATAATTGACCAAAACCAACAATATCATAGATCATATCATGCACAACTTTTGTGGGCAAATTGCACAACTAGACTATCAGACAAGGTGTTTAATAATTTGTTTAATGTGTCAAACTTTTAAAATCACCATAATATATGTATATACACAACACTCGCTCATCCCATTATAGTCTTGTATCACAGATAAATAGGGCATGCGACTGTAAAAAATGAAATAAATAAGAGAACATACAGCTCTTTGTCGATGGAGACACACGACTGCCTACTCAGTGGGCTGACTCTACAATAAGATGAAGCTAGTGTACAGATTTTAATTTCATCATTTGTTTATGTACAATGTTGTGTTAGCATTTTTCATCTTCTGAGAAATGGTCATTGAAAGCCTACAGAGAAAAACCAACAACACATTTCTGTTTTTATAAGAAACAGATTTGGATTTTTTTAAATATTTACAGCTCACAGACCTCTGGTTTCAGGGTGTTACATTTACACTTAAAATAGCCTGTTATTTCTAATATAGTATATTTCTGTCATCTCTATGAATGTACAACATTCGAGATGTAAAGAAATCAAAATATGAGTGGTGATTGATAAGTTTGTGACTCATCACTGGCATCGCTGTATTAGAAAATCGACAACTCAAGGTCTTATCGCCTGAGGCTGTCCATGAGGACATCATTGAAAACACTACAGGGGGGCGCACCTTCTTACAGCATGGTGAAGAAGATGAAACCTGAACATGACGTCTTAACAGATCAACAAAGAACACAGTAGTCATTGCCACAGAGCAGGGGTATCTCTTACAAATGTGTCCTTGTTGTTACAACAAACTCAAAATGATCAAGGTATGACTTGCGGGGGTTTCTTGTAACAGATGAGAAGTGGATTCAGCACAGCATGTCCGTTATTCTGTCTGCAAATTTTGAGGCTAATCCATGTGAGAAGCTAGCTATAGTAGTGCTCTTCCATCAGTGCACAAGACACTGGACAAGTAAATGTGGGTGGAGACTAGGTTAAAAAACAGACCACAAACTTATCAATCAACCTGAACTGTAACAAAAATCATGACTTTTGAATTTGAATTGATCAAATTCTATCATTTCTTTCTGCTAAACTGTAAGAAGTTAAAACTATTTCACCATATTCTAATAAAGGATTGTTTAAAATATATATGAATATTATTAAAATACTCATCTTAGACATGTCAGATGTATGGCAGTGGTGCAGAGTGAGGGATTACTTATGTTTCTTGGACATTTTGTGCTGACTTCATTGACTTTTAAACCAGAGGCCCTGGAGTCTGGCTCAGTGGGTTATTGTAAACTAGATACTTTACTCTATCTTTGTGAATTAAACAAAAAAAAGACATGACTTTGAACCATCGCAGCTATCAGTGAGGAATAAATAAATAAAAAGAAAAAGCTAACAAAGCAAACAGCACAACACAACAATCTGTACTTACTCAGTGACAGAGCTCTAGACATTAGTACAGTTTGGAAATTCTCTTGTGACAATTCTCTCCATATTTCTTCCAAGTCCTCCTGAAAAGAATAAAGCACGTTAATACACAGAGGCAGTCAACTGCCCAATGTTAAAACCTACCAAACAAACAAATAAAGTTAAACCTCTAATCTTTTTATACAATTACAAAGTCATCAGCCGAGCATTTAGTCACATGGAGGAACATGGCTGAAGGCTGATAAGAGATCATGGCTGTGACAAAGGGGGGGTCGCTCAGTCTGTGCAGACGTCGTCACTCAAAAGGTGGAACCTCCATGTCTCAATGCAGGGAATGAGGAGAAATTTCATGTTCTAATAACACAGCAGCGAACTCATCACGGTAAAGCTCAGGCTGTCGGTTCAGATTTGTGAGAGAAATGATGATTTATGAGATTTAAATTGCTTTTACAAGGAGCATGTTTTAGGACCAAATTTCTGATTTAAAAGATGGAGTGAGTTTAAAATTAAGATCTGAAACGTTAAATCAAGCACAAACTGCTAATCACACTAAGCCGGCAAAGATCTGAAGAGCCTGGTGTCCGGGAGGGGAGACACCAGGGATAAAAAGATCCTTCACCTTCACTCCAACTCAAATTAAAGCTACACATCACATTTCGGATGGCTTAAAAAAGACAGAGCACACTCTTTAGAGACATGTTAACTTCTCTGATGAGCCCTTTTTGCCAGCGGCAAAATTTCTCCTCTTTATTTTAGTCTCATACATCTGGGTTAAGACCAGAAAGCTTTATTAGAATATGGGCAGGAACTCCAAACAAATGATGACTGCTTACCAATAATAGTGTTAACTGACAAACTGTAGGAAAGGTCTCCTGTAAGAAAGTGGTCAATTTAAACTACCTTGGTTTATGTAATTATGCTTCCCCTTGTGGTGGTGGCAGAGAAAAGAGTGGAGTAGCTTGTTGCAGATGGAGGTTTGCACAGTATCAGGTGTTTAAAGTTCCTAAAAGTTGAAGCCAGTTAAAGTAAAGATGGATTGATGATGAGCGACCTCCTGTTTTTTATAAAAAATTATATCTGCTTGAAGGACTTCACACAAATAAAAATGCAAATGACTGATGTTTTCTGCAAAGGCACTATGTAAAATAAAAATGAGAGGAATACAGGCTGGAGCAAATCCTTCGAGCTGATTGGCTGTTAACATAAGTGATTCATGCAATAAAAAGGGAGCTGCTCCTGTATACTGTAATGTTTTATTCCTTAGACTGAGAAGGCGTTTGATATTCCTAAGCTCGCTCTTTAGGGGAAACTGTAATTCTTAGATGTTTGATGCTTCTTTCTTTCAATCTATCTTTCAGAAAAAAGTTTACTTCCTCCTCTGTGTGCATGAATCGTGAGGAAGCTGACGGTAATCAGACAACTGACTGTCTGAGTAGATCAGTCCTGATATACACTACCATTCAAAAGTTTGGGGTCACTTGGGGGTCATTTGGAGAAATGTATTTTTTAAAAAAAAATGTTTTTTTTCAATGAAGATAACTGTCTAGACGTTAATGTGGTAAATGACTGTTCTAGTTATAAAAGGCTGATTTTTAATGGAATATATACAAAGAGGCCCTTTTCCAGCAACCATCATTTCTATGTTCTAATGGTACATTGTGTTAGCTAATCCTGTTAAAAAGGCAAATTGATTAGAAAACTCCTGTGAAATTATGTTAGCACAGCTAACCTAGTATGCTGATCAGAGAAGCTGTAGAACTGGCCTGGTGTATATCATAAAGACCTCTTGAATGATGTTTATTTTATTTGTATGTTTATTTCTATTGAGCCCACAAGAGCTGCTATTTTAAACATTCCATATCAACAAATCAATATATATGAAATCTTTTTTTCATTGAACCCTCTGTCAAATTCTGCTGTAAATATTCAGCCTTAATGAATTCTGACTTCAGTTAATAGCTGCAGCTGCAGTGTGATCGATGACTGTCAGCTTTTTCTTCTTCATGGAATCCAGCATACAGCCATTTGGCCTAAAATAAAGTCATATACAGTCACAAGGGTTAAAATTACATTTGAAATGTTTAATGTGTTGACTACAGCTCACAGCTAACTACTATTAAAATGTCAATTTGACCATTTTATTGTGAATAATATCCTCTGTTCCAGTTCTTTCAGGAACCAGTGATGTCATTGGTTTTTGGGACACATGAGACTGTTTCTAGCATTGATTTCTAGTTTGCTAGTTTAACTAGCCAAAAGGCCATCTTTAAATATGAATGTGGGATATGCAGAAAATGGTCCACAGCTGCAGAGATGTAGGGAGAGACAGAAACAGATACAGCTAGCAGAGACCATCTAGAAACTGAGCTGCTGAGAGCAAACAGTAACTGATGGTGCTCCTGGTGCTCTTATGTGCCAACAGATACAAATGTTGTTGCACTGCAAAATGAGATGTATCTGTAGGAAAACGCTGTCTGTCAATATAGCACATAGAGGAATTTATATCAGTTGACTACCATCAAGACAGATGGACATCCACATAAAAAGTGGCAAATTGTCCCTTTTAAATCCCCCTGTCAGCGTGTTGACATAGCAACCCTACAGATAAATCAATGAAGGTCATTTTTAAACCAGATGAATGATAATATTAATCCTGCAATAAGCTGGACGTTGACCCTGCAGATGACAGATTGTGATCGTATTGTTGTAAAATATCTGAAAGTGGATACGACTCAGCCATCGTTTGTATTTCAGACAAAATGAGAGCGTAGGAAAACCACACCAAGCTGCAAAACACAAAATGAAATCTTTAAACAGCAGGTTGTGAATTCATTTCATCTAGTGAGCTCCTAGATCAAAGGGTCCCACGCTGCTCTGCCCTTTTGTAAATAATCAGTCTCAAAAGCAACCAGAAAGGAGTTAATTTGTCTCAGATCAGCAAGGACTCAGCAAAGGTAGAAACAGCTGAGAAATGAAGAACAGCCAAAGTGCTGAGTGACCAGAAAAAAGGCCTGCAGCCCACATGTCTGTGTCAGGAACACTGCAATTTTGTCAAACAGTCCGCACTTCTAAAAGACATCACGGCGGATGTGAGTCACACCAATCAAAAAGTGAACTTGTCCTACAGATGTCTGCTTTCTGTGCAGATGCTGCAGTTAAAAAAAACACACACATGCAAAAAAAGAAAAAATGACACGGTGCAGAGATAAAGACGTTTCAGCTCCTCAGACGTGTACTGCACCATAATGATACAGGAGAGAGGAGCCATGTAAAAAAGGCTGCTACAGTGTCATTGTGTTTTATGTCTACACCAAATCCTGTTAAAATGTATTCAGATGTTCAGTGATGTATTTTAGGCAATAAAATGTTAATCACTATCAGTCTCCGCCAGTGACAGTCACACTATAAATCCTGTATTAATGGATCAGAGCGGTTCACAGATATTAACATTCAGTATTTAACTTTGTTTTGCCTGAAATATGACATGCCTGCTCTCACACACTGTAGATTTACACAGATCTGTCTGCAGCATAACATATATAATATATTCACTTAAGATCAGTGGTGAGACTTAATTGTAGAGTCATTCCACTGCTCCACCAGTGTTGAAAAGTAACTAGAGCACAGTAAATATTAAACAATACCTCTGCTCGTGGCCTCTAGCTCCTTTTCCAGCAGTTCTTTCTGAGAGGGAAACTCGCTGAGCTTCACCTTGGTCATGGTGTCGTTCTGACCAACTGTACTTATCACTTCTGGCTCCTTCTCGTGGCTGTCCTCACTCTGAACATGGATCCAGGGGATTTTTCTAAAAAATAAGAAATTAAGATGAGTAGTTTCATAGTTTACAGGTGATACTAACATTCTTAACTGAGCAAACTCACCTTTTAAACTTGTAGATGAAGAACGCAGCAACACCCACAAAAACCACGCTGAGCAGCATCAGCATGGCCGACCCACTGTGGATGGAGTTAGAATCCACAAGTGGTGCTGAAACGCAAACACATCAAACCAGCATCACTTTTTGGACAAAATAAATGTGTTAAGTCCTTTTCTTTTCTTTTTTTTTTCCTGAGCGATGTCTTTTTCCAAGGAGATTACTTTCATTACCCGGTGTCATGTACTGACTGCAGGTACAGTTTGAAGAGCTGCTCTGTGCATGTTGTCCCTCCGGGCATATAAAATGAACCTTTAGGAGGTCCACTGCTTCTCCCTGGGGTCCATCATGCAGGTAGCAGCTTATGCATAGTCATGGCTTTTTAAATGCTGAGATGCAATATTCAAAGTATTTCCCTTCGCCACCCATCTTTCTCTCCTTCAGAGAGGAGCCTATGAAGTCTATGACCTTTCTGGATCATTTTAAAGGCAACCCAGACCTTTGTATGCAGACACAAATGAAGACAGATCCATCGGTGGATGAAAAGGGTAAAGCCACGCCGGGTTGATCGACACGTTTTCACGATATGCTAATGACGGGGTGACCCTGCCGATTTCCTCAGTGCATACCAAATACCTTCTTTGTCAATCATGTCATTGATCGGCTGATTTGAAAGTGAGCGACTGTCTCTCAGCCTCAGGTACAAAACTGTCACAGTGTGAAGGATATTTAAATCTTGTGATGTATAGATTTATATAAATCTCACTCAGGGAGCGCAGATTGTCTTTGTCTTTTTTATTTTTTTTCTGGGAAAACTGAATGAGACATCTTATCTTTTGCACATCAGCGGAATATATGCACGGTGATGTGTCAAAATGCTGTACCAAAGTGGCATGAATTAAGCCTCAGGTCAATTTGAATGATTTTATTTTCATGTAGTGCAAATAAGTTTCAAGTGTAACACAGAAATTCATGAGCAGAAATCTAAAGTTAGAAAAAAAACAAAACAAAAACTTACCCAATGTTTGGTGAGTCATGTACACAATAATGCGAACATTCGCTTTCAGTTCAAACTGGACCTGGCCTTGGTTCAGGACGGTGACAAAAACATTCGATATCTGGTTTGAGTAACAAAAACACAGAAAATGGAAAAAAGGTCATAATTATTTAATGAAACAGTTTAATCAGCACTTAAAGGGCCAGTGTGTCAGATTTAGGAACAGCTTGTGAGGAAAAGCTACAGTGCCTGTTTATAGGTGCAGGTAGCTACTTCATCAATCACATCAGCCATCATATGTCATAATATGTGGTTCATTTCAGAAATGTTGTTTAGTATTTAGGTGACCATGTCACCATGTAAACCTCATATGTACACAAACAAACATCACATCCTGCCTAGGACACAACCTGATTGGTTGGTTATGCAGAAACTTTTGAATTCACATGATTTGAATCACTTATGCTTTTTGCCTCCATATGTTTCATCAAAGTTGAATGCAAATGCATTTGTCAGCCCATTAAATGTGAATGAGAGGTGGGAGAACTGACGCTTGAAACATGTATGTGTGAGCCCTGCTGATTTTGGCCAAGAGCAAATACAGAAATGTCAGACTGCTCCTTTAAGCTTCTTTTGACTTGTTTCTGATAATAAGAATGCACATAAGGTCATAATCAATTAATGTAGTGTTATTATTTGAAGTGCCATATTACTACCAGCAGCTGTGAGAGTTACCATGATAACTACCCAAACATTTCTTCATTTGATCACTCTTACCGTCTCCAGAGCCTCATCACTGCGCCTCTTGTCCTCTGTTGATGTGTGCTTATCAGGCAGGATGAAGAGCTCTGCTGTAGTTGGAAGTCCTGGGTACAGAGAGACCAGCAGCTGATCCTCAGGAACACTGGACATCTGCAGCAACAGACATGTTAAACTCCACCATGGAGGTTAAAGTTCGGCCTGTTACTTTTTAACTTTGAAGTTCAGATCACAAAAACCGGCAGGGTCCCATTGCTAACATTTAGACATCAGCTTTACGCTAGATAAGAGTATGTAGTTACTGTCATGATAGATGAACTAAAAAAAGGATCACATAAAGCATCAAGACTGCCATGTCATTATTGTGCACAGGTATGAAATAGTAATGAGCTTAAAAGCCACGGGTGTCTGAGGAAAGACGTCTGGGGGCTGGATGTACCTGTGACAGAGCTGTCCGCACCACACGCCCTATGTCCTCCCTCCATTCAGGGATGTCAGGATTGTGCTCATCAAGTGCAGGTGAAAACGACAACAGCAGCGACCTGAAGAACTCTGAGGAGGAAAAAAAAAGATGAAACCATGTCTGTTAGAATATGAGTGCTACTTCTGGTTTAGGTTTTGATTAATCTGATGTGCAGTTTTGTCTTTTTTCATTTGGAGGCATACGCCTTGAAGTTAATTGCTCCTCAAGATTTAGTGTTCGCATACCGTGACATTTTATTCATTAGATGAGTCCACATTGACACCAACATGGCGCAGCTTTCAGTGCTGACCGAGAGGCATCACACTTTCCCAGAGATAGCATATTGCATATTCATGTAACGTGCATTTCTCCAATTAAAGTGCTTTGAAGACTGTCTACCCCACTCACCTTTAACAGTTATAACTTTTGAATCCTGCATTACAGTGCTCCCTGAAGCAACCTGGACCGTAACCTTGTTTTTCCCTTCCCTTGGAAACGTGTGCGAGATGCTTCCTTCCAAGGTTATAATGGGCTGGATATCAAAATAAAAAAGAAAAAGGAAAAAAACACAAAGAATTTCTGAGGAAAAATCGCATCTTCTCAGCCGAATATAGACACACTACATACATGCAAGCCCTTGACACACTGCATAATGAGCTGTTGCTGCAGTGAGCCCCAATCAACGTGATAAATAAAAAAGACCAGCCATTCATGCTGGATCCTTACAGGGCAGTCACGTGCAGTCACATTTTACATGATTTGTGGGAAAGCTCTGTAGACATACACTTTTTAGACTGTGAACAACACAAGGACATCAAGTGAGGTGCAGGAGAATGGCAGAGATGACAGTAAACACGACCAAAAGAGCGTGTGTGGAAGAAGAGTAGGAGGAAGAGGCGGAGGAGGAGGAGAAGCTTCTCACCTCTGAGCTGTTGTCAAACCACCAGAAGAAGGTCAATGTTCTGGTGTGACTCGGCCAGACCACCGCAGTCAGATTAGCCTCCTTCCCCCAAATGGCTACAATAGGAGCGGAGAGATATACACGCTCCACCGGACCTGAGGCAGCCACACACACACACACACACATCACATTTCCATACATGCATTAGAACAAAAGCATGCAGCAAACACCAGGTTTTATTGTGATCACAGCTGATGTACATTTAGCTCCAGGTGTATGCGTTTGCATTTTCCAGGGCTTAAATGCATAACAGTAATACAAGCATAACTGAAATGGAATTCAGCAGAGAGGGAACGTGACTATCCATGAAAGAGAGGAAGCTCTACGCTATATGCACAGCTGCAGGAATCAGTAATGATGTTTTTTATTCACATACTGGTGATGTGTAAAAACAGTGCGCTGCTGTCAGATCCGTAGCTGTTCTCAGCTGAAGCTGTCACTCGGTAAATCCCAGTTGCTCTGTAGATGTGCGTGATGCCATCATCGGTCCTGCTCAGGTTAGAGTATGTGATTTTGATGCCGTCCCCAAAGTCGAGCTGGATGCTGGTCCTCACCGAGTCTCCCTGTGGAGAGGTGGTAGGACATAGCATCTGTCATCACGGTTTACATCAGAACGCTTCAGTTAGGCCACATACAAGTGAGGGAAGCTCAGTCTGCTGCTAAAGTGCTGGGGCTGAGACGTCCTATAAGCTGTGTCACAAACACTTGGTAGGTGTATATGAATGGAAGGAGACAGATATTCAACTGAGAAAACAACAGGAAAGTGAAAAGAGAACTATGGAGGTAAGAAAGTCATGGGAAGCCCCCAAAGTAAGAAGGATGACTTTGAAAATGTTGTTTTTCCTTTCCATAGTTACAAAGGTATCCCAGTGTTTTTCACCCAAATGAAAAAAAATGTGTTTAATTCAACAAGGTTTTGAGACTTCTGCATCTAAGATACAACCGGTCAAATGAACTTCTGTTATGTTGCTGGACTGTTGTTCACAGCCATGAAAAAAGGCTGTAAAACTTAAGTGATCAGAGGATGTTCCAGGGTAATGATATATATTGGTGATCACCTGACCATTGTTCTACTGATATCAACCATGAAGTATATATATTTGAGAGAGTGGTTAACAACTTTTTTATATCCACCAAGACATTACCAAATGGTGTTTGGACTACTGTTTTTTAAGCCTGGAGTTTTTACATTGTGGCCACAACAATGTAAAGGTTTCTTGCACTGTATATGTGCAAAACTATGATGAAGTTTGTCTATTTAAAATAAAGCCAAAAAGTTGTGGTTTCACATAAGATAAGATAAGATAAGATAAGATAAAACTTTATTAATCCAGAAGGAAATTCTTGAAAGATGTGCTCTTTAGCAGAGGATGAAAGACAATGAATGAAAACATTCACTAAACTAGACAATATCCCATCTCACACATTGACACTTTTCAAACCTGATTTCTTGATGAAAGACAAAGTAATAAAAGAGATGAGGATTAAAACAGGTGTGGACATAGAGATCTGTATTTTGGAAAAATTATGTTTTACATTGACAAACATTGTATTTAATACAATTAAACCTTTTTGAAACTGGAGGGGTCACCTCCTGGTACTTATAAGGAAATGTTCTGTATAAAACTGTCAAAGCCATCAACAAGATAACAGTTAGATAACTTCATATATCACCATCATCAGGTCACAATTACACTTACAGAAGCCAATGCTAGTGTGCTAACCTGCTAAATTTGTGACAATGGTAAATGCTAAACATCAGCATTTTAACAGTGTGACTGTCAATACAGTTTCATACAACAACAATTAGAAACAAACACTTTGGCGACTTTCAGACGATGTGACTCACCTCATCCAAGTACAGCATAAACGTGACGTTGCTGCCGACGGTTGCACTGAGCTCTCCATGACTGGTGGACAGCCTGAGGCCTCGAGGGGGTCTGGGACTACACGCCTCCCTCCTGGGTGAGTACACATTCCTTCCTCCCTCTTTACAGTTATTAGACAAAACCTTTCGATATCTTCAAAAAACAAGAATTTGGCCATTACACACCAACAAACTCAACCGTTATGTATTTGTGTACAAATAAATATTTTCCAAAGATGTAACCAGTTTTCTTGTTGTGTGTTGGACAACAACGTCAATCAGCAGTGCACAGATTTAGCATGCATACTGGCCTCTGTGGGTATCCTTAATTTTGTCACTGAACACGGCGCATAACCAAAACCTGCTTTGCATTATTGTGTATAATGGAATTGGGACACAGTGTACTAGGTGTCACTCTGAGCCAAGAGGCAGTAAACTATTATTTCCTGTTTGTACTCTGGACAACATGACAAACAAGGTGGAATGGAATAATATCGTCATGTGATGGACTGAACAGTGGGGGCCACTTACCCTGTGCTGTTAAGGAAGCTTTGGCTGGTGCTGCAGCTTTTAGCTACACCATTTGGATTAAACCAAAAAGCAGGAGAGCACTTTCCATCTGCCTGGCGTTCCCATCCATAATCACTGCACCAGAGAGAGAGAGAGAGAGAAAAAAAAAACACTTCACCACTTCATGAAATGATAAACACTGCAACTCAAAATAATCTAGCTTCTGCACGCTTTTGTAGAGGGGCAAACCCCTTTGCAGTTGGCATATTTTAAGAGCATAACCAGAGACATGATTGTCAGACAAGCAAGATCAAACAGAATTTCAGACAGATGGATAAAAGATATTTAAAATTCATTTAACGATTCATTATTAATTGAATTCTAATAAGTCACTTGACGTTATGCAAATTAGCAGCATGATGAAAAGTTCTTAGCTCACATCTCCATTTTTCAAACTATAATTAGATTCAATGAATACAGCCACATTGATTATCCAGTAAATATGTAACATAAAATGAATATTAAGTTCTGCATACTGATACTTTTGTTTTTTTGTCAAATGTCGACAAGCAGCAGTAATTACGTACAATTGGATTAGATGTTGGAAGTGGAGGAGTAGTTTGGTAAACATGTAATGAAAGAAATTAAGAATCGCTGGGGATGCACATTACATTGTCATTCCAGTTAAGAGACGAAGCCATTACCATTCAAAATCATAGGATGTGCAGAGGCATGGCTCTGAGGAATAGATCCTGGAATATTCCTGGGCCAGCATGCAACGGTTGCCTGGTCTGCGCTTCATATAGATTTGCTTCTCGCCCATCACACACAGCTCTCCCTATCAAACAGAGAAAAATATGGTTGGTCTAGTTTCTCACAGAAACTCTGGAAATTAACGCTACAGTGTGAAACTTTTTTTCTTTTCTTTTTTTAAAGCATGTGTTACATCTAAGGCCTCATCAAAGGAACCACACAGTGCTTATTAAGCCCAGCAACAGCATGTAAATCTCTCAGTACTTTCCACTGTACTGGAGCCTAAAATGTAGTGTCTGTACTGACATTCTCTCATTCTGGTAGCAAATACAGGGAAGGGGGCAAATTGTCATACAGAACCCTTCGGGAGGTCTACCTAGTAAACACCTACTCAGCAGGTGATTGGATAAACTATCTATCAGTCTCTTCTTTTAAAAGCTAAATTTAGCCAATTAATCGCTGAAGACAAAACACAACAAGACACAGAAAGGTAGCAAACAGCTGTTAGGTGTTAGCTGTAAGGAAACTGTGCTTAAAAGACAAACACATTTTTATAAATATCAATAAATCATATATAATTAATATTCCTGTCACCTTGTTGTGCAGGTACCATGTCTGATAATCTCCATCCATGCATCTCCTGCTAAAAAGGCCCTTGTAGTCGATTTTGATCAGCTGCCACTCTGACCGATGGCTGAAGTGTCCGAAGAAACTGAAAGATGACACAGTGGATGCTGTGGATCTGTCAGGTATACTGACAGACAAGATAACACTTCCCTTTATGAAACATTTTTGTCCTTCCTTTGTTTACATAAACATAAGTGCTTAATATTCAAGCCTGATAT
Organism: Parambassis ranga; assembly: GCF_900634625.1. Taxonomy (NCBI): domain Eukaryota; kingdom Metazoa; phylum Chordata; class Actinopteri; family Ambassidae; genus Parambassis; species Parambassis ranga. The sequence goes on from NC_041035.1 coordinate 9,509,973, forward strand.
ATGTTTTTGTCCCCGTGTGAGTCTCTGCTTACGTGATAATGTGATTGTCAGACTCTGGCTCCATTAAAACTCCATCCACATACAGAGGTGCCAAAGAGAAGCTGTGGCGGTCCCATTTTTTTCCTTCATCTAAACTGATCCTGCATTTAAAAAGAGGAAAAAAAACACAACTGTCTATCCCAGTTTGTCTATTTGTAGTGGGTGTAACATGAGGCATTGAAAACAAGGATATAACAAAGAAAAACAAGCAACGGAGAAATATGATGAAAGATCTGAGGTCATTCCGCTTTTGCCACGGGTGAAAAATGAAGCACCTTGGATTCTCTTCAATGTGAAAAATTATCTCGACAACAGGCTGTGATATAGGACAAATGCTCCAGAGCCCGGCTAAATTCTTAAAGGTGACAACACAACAGCCAAAAAAGACAGAGATGACTTCTAACAGAAGAAGAAACAGATTTTGGAAGGGGGGGTTCAAATTACCTTTCTCAGAGCTTAACCACTTTCAACAGGACTGTGGTGTGCGGGGACATCAAAGTAGATAGTGTTACAAAGCTCCACAATATGAGGGACTTATGAGGGCATTCTCTGTCTCATATTTCCACTCTACTTCTCCACGTCTCATTTACATAAAAGCACTCAAACCACCAAGAGTACAAAGCTGAAACACACTCTCTTCTGTTGGAAATGATACAGACGGTTCTGAAGCCGCAGTGTCCATACAATAATCATGCAAACTTCTATTTCAAAACATTAAATGTAATCATATACCGCATCAAGCACCCCCCCCCCCCCCCCACAATGAAATTACACCTCGGTAATTTGCCTCCTCACCTACAGTTCCTGTAATTATGGCGGCAGTTATTGTTGAAGGCACATACCATAAGTGTCGAATTGGCGTCGCAGCATGCAAAACCGCCAGCAAAGCCCCTCCATTGTCGAGGAACCAAATGTTGTGCTCCTCGTCAAAAATCTGGAAATAAACACACGTCCGCTTATTACAGCAAAAACTGTAATACTGATATAAGTACATCATCTGTTCAAGGTGCACCATGTACATGGCTCTCACCTGTCTCCAACTATTTCCTGCATCAGATGTTATAAACATCCCACGACTGGTGGAGGACAGCTCTGTTCCAATATTTCCTGATAATAAACATGAATAATTTCAGTGAGTGTGTGTTTACTCAGAAAAGGTTCACCACACCTACACAAAGCTGAAATAGTCAAGGGTTATTCTGTGAATCTCTTCTACTTTTCCAGCATTGGAGGACAAGTATTTACCAATGACACATATTTTTTTCCACATATGATTTCAATCACACATATGATGAGGTAACTGTGCAATTAATTTAGTGTGTTTTTAGTGATTATGCTGCATTTGCATCCACCATCCAACATCCAACATCCACCTGTACCTGTGGCCACAATGATTCCAGGCACAGACTTCTTGCTGGTGATGGGTCCAGACGTATAAGGATTCTCAGACATCTCCAAATGAAGATGCAGCGAACAAAATGGCTGTCAACACACAACGGATTCGCATGTTGAGACAATTCAGATCTTAACAGAGGCAATTATAATTAGCCTCCCAATTTTCATTGGAACATTTTCAGAGACCATTTATAAAACAAAAGATTGTTCCTCTCATCTTCTCCTGCCAGAAAAAAAGAATAGATGGCTGAGAGGACACAAAGGGCATTTGAATTGTTTCATTCTAAAGCAAACAAGGCATGTAATTAAAATTCCCAAGATGCACCGATAAAACTGGCAAAATTGATTCAAATCATTTCACTCATCTCTCTCGCTAAGGCCTGCTGAAAAACATCAATAAGGCTTTTGAAGCAGCTGTGGTTGGCTGAGGGGGGTGGGGGTGCTTTAAAGGGGGTCACAAAGCAGAGAAGAGCAGGATGGTCATTTGTACAACACACTGAAAGACTGTAAGCTGCTAACATATACAGAAAAGACTGTGAAGAGAACCTTGACTGGATCAGGTAGACATCATACCTGCTGAATAACAACAGCCACATAATGTCATTCAGTGTAATCTAACATTCATTAGTCCAGCGTGACTAAACGTAGTAAATTGAAATCACAGAGGTTAATGGGAAGTCTGGACCCCTGAAACTAAATGCAACCACGCGCTGTGCCTTACGCTGATTATTGGAATATCCCAACCAAGCACCTCCTCAGCCAGTTAGGAGGCTAAAAAGGCAAACTGATGCTGCAGCTGGCCCATGACCTCATCCAAACCGCAGGTCAAAACATCTGATTGAATGATATATGTCATTGGCTTCATTTGGTATCAGTGAAGAGCGTTCATTCACTGCTGCCTGAAGGTTCAAGCTCACCAGAACGCAGTGTAGGTTATTTCCAGCCACATCAGTTGCAGGAGCCGGCAGCAGGGCCCAGGTTTGTCCCTTGTTGTAAGTGATGAAAGTCTTGATGTGATTATCCACCAGTTTGTTGGCAAGGTACATGCCATTTATCCCCTCAACCTACAAACAGAATAAAACACATGTGGATCTCTACATCATGACATTATAAGATTTAAATTGAGCAAACCCTTTATATCATATGAATCCTAGTTGTAAAAGTTTTATGTACTCAAACTGACTGTAGATCAGATGTTTGCATAGTGATTAGCTTGCTTGGTAGCTTAGTGTGGAGACCATGCATTTTCACAACAATTCACTCAATACATACACACACAAAAATAATCGAAGATAATATTGAGGTTATTCTGAGTCAATTATTTAGTATGCTAAGCGTGCATCATGCATCATATTTTATAAACTGATGTTCATTGTGTATATAAGTTATAGGCCTGACTCTGATTTTAAGCACGCCAGCAGCTAAGATGACTGCCATGTCTGTGGCGTAACTAGAAGGAGAATCAGTGGTGCAGTGACAGCAGCCGTCCACAGACACAGCTAACTACACACCTTATAAAAGTCGACCAGCAGGTTACCGGCGAGTCCTCTGCTGGTTCTCAGATTCTCTAATGAAAGGATAAAGTAGACCCCGGGGGAGTCTGAGATATACAGGCTGTAAGTGTTGTTCTGATTCCACTCCTGGACAGCAGCTATTACCTGCTTCTCATCTGTACTGATAATATGCATGTCCTGTAGGAAAGAGTGGGACGGACGGACAGACAGAATAGATGAGAATGAAAGAAGCAAGAGAGCAAACACAACAGAGAAAAGCCATGTGCTGTTTTCTTTAAATAGCTCAAGTGTAGCATTTTTTCCACATGAAACAGTCGTACAAAAAGTGTGATCAACAATCATTATGAAGGTGCGGGTGTTTCTGCTTCTTACCTTTGGCAGACAATACTTGGGTAGTCTCATCTGCTTGAAGGACTCTCTCATGTAGGAGACAAAGTAGCTGGTTCGTCCTGACTTGGTTACCTTTGCAATGAAGTCAAAGAAGCTTAGTCACTCATCATTTTCAGACACAAAAAGTTAATTATTCTTATTTTAGCACAGTGATTCTTATTTGCATATTTCCACTGTAGCTGATGCTGTGGGTATATCCGGCTCCTACACAGACAAGCCTATATAGGCTGTCAGAAAAATTGACGTAATGGGATGAGAGGGTTTGACAGGGCATACAGTACTGTGCAAAAGGTGCTAAAATCTCAGAATTATTTTTGAAGGGCAGAAAAAAAGACAAAGGGGTTATTGAAGACTGTCTAAAGAAGAGGAAATCAACTTTAAAACCTGGCCCATTTATTTTATTTAGTGGTCGTGGAGCACTGCTACAAATTGAAGTTAATGTCTTGAAACTCAAGACAGTCGTCTACCACAGTGATTGTCAGTGTCAAAATGGCGACCAGTGAGCTCCATCTTCATTGTGGAGAAGTAGTGGACTGATGCTGGCAAACCAGGTGTTTTATGAGGTGAAATCCACATTTGAATGGAAGCCATCAGCACTATGAACTTGTGGGAAGGCGTGCTATCCTCTTGAGCGCTCCTCTTTTCAGCTTTCCAAGTTGAATTTTCTTTTGAATTTCCTCCTGTAGCAATCTCAGAGATCTGAAACCACCAGCGGTGGTCCCTTTACATCTAAGAAAAGATGTGTGTAGACCTCACTTGAAGATAGCAGATTGTCCCTTGACATGTTGTGCTGAACTATTCCGAGGAGTTTCAGGACTCCTTTAACATTTGGAGTTTGTTGTGGATAAGTGCATAGAGGCCTTCCTGGGAGACTCAGCTTGTTGTAGCTGCTTGTTTGTGATTAGTGCCACGCTGCAGAGTGAACTGAGGACCAATCAGAAGCCTCCCTACTAGTACAACATGGATAGGAATCTTAACATGTAAGACTTTACACAGTAATGTATGAGAACCCCTAATGTAACTGTGTAATGGAATAAGATGGAGGTTAAGATGGAGGTATATTAATTCACAATGCATGACTGAGCTGATAAAATTTTACTCTTTCCACAGTGTTGTAAGCTGACTAAAATTAACTGGAACTGGAATTATTATCATTATCTCAATTAGTATACCATTTAAGAGGAGCTGGAAATTATGTTGGCTTTATCTACAGTAGGTCTTGAAGATCCTAATGCACTACCACTTTCCCTTCCACTTACAGGCAGGCCAACACTACTTGATTGCTTATTTTCTAATCAACTAGAAGGATGGCGTTTGTCCCCCAACACACTACATTAGGGCTCTAATGGAATAATCTATCGAAAATCAATGAGCTGCATTTTCCCAGGCCACACTTTTGAGGATGTTGCACTTGGCTGTTCTTTCTCTCCCAAGAGACTTTGGAGGTGGTGAAGACTGCTTATTTCGTTGTAGCCCAATCGATAACCTCATTACTCTTTGTCAAGTTAAATCCAACTGCCCCGAGCAATGAAAGTCACAAGAAAGTCATCTGTGGCACCACAGCTCGGTTGCAGACACTCTCTCTGCTTGTCCAGTTATTTTCCACCAGCATCTTCCTTATGTCTGCCTCTGCCTTGACGGTCAATCTCATCTTGGGCTAAATGCAATTTGAGCATTTTATTGAATCACCATTTCTGGATGGCGCTGTGATGTATTTTTTTTCATACATCTTTCTTTCTTACATCGTGGCCATTCCAATCCAGTCTGTGGATTAAGTGTGTTGAAAGTGAAACTGGGTCACTGATAAAGTATTGCTGCTGCAACATCGTACCATATCAAAAGATTAAATCTGTGGATAAATAAATTAAAAAATGAACAGCAAACATTTAGGGGTGTTTATTCAAAATGAAAGCATGCAGCACCAGCCTGAGAAAACTACAATAATTTTATTTATTTTTTTATTTTTTATTTTTTTCCATGAAACTTAGCTGGAGTCAAATAAGGATGACCAAATGCATCAAGCCTGACCAACGGAGAGAAAATTACTTAGCTGAGGATGAAAATCAATGACAGGGGAGGGCATTTGAAAATTAAATTTCTAATAATGACCCTGACTGTGGCTGTCTAATTGGAGTCAAAGTCAGAGCGAATGGTAATAAGGACACCAACCTGTCTATTCTCAGTTCCTTTGCCGTGTGCTTTCAGCGAGCAAACACATTTTTCAGGCATGGAGTATGTCTGTGCGGAAACTCAAACACTGAGCGTGCCTTGACATGAACGAGACAAAACATAATCAAAACACACATCAGGCCAGTGGGGAACAGGTGCGTTGGGAAAAGCCATTATGTGGGTTTTGATGGAAAAGCATGGACTGGGTGCACAGGAGGGCAAAATAAACACAACAGAAAGTTCACAGAGACGGTAGCCTTTAGATGAAAAGATGAAGACTTATCAGTTTAGTCTAATCAAGAGAAGTAATCTATTACTATGCAAACCTGTGTGAAAACATATTCATCCTGCACAACTAGTGAGTTGGTGTCTACGTGTCCGGGGAAGAGGTACTGCCTGTTGCCTTCTGAGCATCGCTGGGCTCTGCACCTCACATACTGAGCACCTACAGAGAGGCGAAAGGAAATCAATCGGTAGTAAATTACCAACAATTTGCCTTTAAACTGTTTATATGCACCGAGGCTGCTTTACTGTATTCACAGTTTTTGCTAAATGGGCTCTGATTTCATGGTAATCGGTAATATTCAACTGCTAACATCAGTTCAGCTGGTACTTCTTAAATCCAAATTAACTGAGCCAAGACTTATTCAGTCAGAGCTCTTGCGCACTACAACAAAAAAGTACAGGAAGTCACTGTTTGAGATGAGAAGAGTTTCTCTGCAAATTTACATACAGATTTTCTCACCACAGGAGGACTGAGTATTTTCCCCAGTGCAGGGAATCCCCAATAATTGGTTTGACAGAGTGTACCATGCTGTTTAGAAAGGGAAAGCTGAGGTTTGTCTTTGAAACACAGGGGATAGATTAAAGAGAAGAGACATCCATCAGCCCACTAAAACTACCCGTTTTTGTCAGGAGACACCTATTCTGCTTTACCTGACAACAGGGACCAATCTGGACAGCAGAACAGGTCTCATCTTGCCTGTGACCTCGCTCTAAATGAGAGGCAAGGGGTCCTGTGGGTCTTGCTGCTGCAGCAAACTGAGGTGCAGTACTCACGGCCTTTTGCAATGCTCGTCTCGATGTGGACCACATCTGAGTCTCTGTCCAGCCCCATTACCGCCCTTGAAAGAATGGGAGAAGAGAACAAAAAGCGAGAATAAGAAGGAGAGGTTCAGTATTACAGCTGCAGATGGACATCCCAGTAACAAATTTGTTTTATGTTTTTGTTTTTTTGTATTGCGTAGATCAGTCAGTGCAGAATATGTGCCAGTAGCTGCAATTAATCTCAATTCAGCTACGCATCAACAAAAAGAAACAACAAAGCAGAGGTGGGATATAAAAAAAATGCTAGATATCCACCACAGTAAATGTGTGTTGTTATGAAATTGTAGGTGGCTGCAGCATCATTTTGAAAAATAACTATTTGACATAATGTGCATGAAGGAATAGCATTCAAGAGCACAAATAATGCATTATTTCAGGAGCTGCTACACCTGCTGTGCTCATCTTATTTATCAAACGTCTCACTGTTCATGCATGTGGAGAGGATGTCCTCCAACCTGATGTCCTTTTCTCCCTGGCTCAAAAAACACACTCGGTTTGACACATACCATGACAAACAGGGATAAACGGGCCCACATCAATATTCACTGCCTTTTGCCCGTGCAGTCAAGATTGTTAAATGACAGTGACAACAAAAACAGCATGTCATGTTTGTGCTATAGAAAAGAAGCAGAATATTCCTTGAGGTCTACGTGACGTGGATGTAATCAGTTTTGTGCTTGACTGCCATTAGGGTGGTGGTGGTGAAGGGGGACGGGTTTTGACAAGGGGTCACAGGATCATTCTGACAGCATAGGGTCATGAACACTATCATTATGTAAATTAAAATCAATCAAGTTCAAAAATAGGATCTACATAATCATACCAGTAGAATCTGCCTGGCATCACGTCGTCATGAACAAGCTGCCATTTCCTTCCAAAGTCCATTGAACTGTACAGCTGCAAAGACAAAATTAAACCCATCTTTAAAGAAAAGAAGGCTGCATCATATGGAGGGATTGTTTTATTTTATTCAGGAGCTACCTTGCTGTCGTGACTGTAAGCCAGTATCCAGTTCTCCTGCGCAGGGTGGAAGAGTAGGCTCAGGATGTTGAAGTTAATGGGATGCTTCTCAAAGCTCGCCCCTTCGTCTGAACTGATGAAAACAGCGCTCTCTACCTCTGGGTCGCTAAGCACCATTATCTTAAGTAGAGAGTGCCAGACGAGGGATGTAGCATTAGAAGTGGAAGAGAGGGAGGGAGAGAGAGAGAGAGAGAGAGAGAGAGGCAGTGATACTTTCATTTGGCTGCAATTTTAAGAAACTGTAATTTGATGTCAGGATTAAGCTTGTTAGGGATCAGACAGAGAGATAAAAGCAACAGGGGAATGCTGACCTTCCGTTTGTTGGTAGGGCAGACGTACAGGTAACTCAGAACTGTCCTTGAACCCACTTTGTTGTTGAGTTTGGTGTAGGTGCTGCCGTAATCAGTGGATCTGGATAAAAATGGGAAAATACAATAAAGCAATTTTAAAACACCAAAACAGCCAGCCCTGCTTAAGGCAAAGCAGAAGATGGTTGCTACTATAAAAAAATAAAAATAAAATTGAAACCATAATGATCTCTCTTTTTTATTTAATAGATAACAATAGTAGATCCTTTATGATATATGGACAGTTAAACAATTCAGTTTGTATTCACAATGTTCACTGTCGCTGTGTATTCACATGCTGTATATAGGCTACAATATTTCCGTCAATCCAATTCATTTTTTTATATATATAAAACACATTTTATAATCACAAATCTCTCTAGGCACAGAAACCCAGACACTCACTGATAACTGATTAATTACTTTCCTATCCCAATGTCAATATTCATCTAAATCTACGTTCAATTTTAAAAGCCTACAGTACAGCATTTCAGGGTTGTAGAATTCAGATCTTAAATATCAGGAGGATCCAGACACTAACTCTCAAGTTTTGAAGGAAAAACATCAACTTAACTAACTGAATAAATCATTTAGAACAAAAACAGTAAAGTAAAGTAAAGTAAAGTCAGAGTCAGTTCAAAGGCAGGTCTGGAGTGCGTTGACTTCAATGGGAGGAGTAAATGTGAGTCATTAAATTTAAAATCTGGATTTTGGTAAAGAAAATGCAGATTTTTAAACAATAATAATTATTACACTGCTAGTATGCTAAAATACAAATGTCTTGGATTGTTATTATGAGCATTGTAGCACACAGATGTTAGCATTTAGCTCTAAACATCATTGCAAGCAGAGACTGCTCATAAGACTTATGAACAGTACTTAACACCCATTTTCTGTATCAGTGTTACATGGATTTCACCACTGCTTACAACCAACAGGGTAAACACTGGAGCCACTTTTAACAAGCCAAACATCCTGAACTAACATGGTAAAACTACTGAGTGAAGACCCACCTGTATATAAGCAGCCCACTGACAAAACAATTGTTTCAATGATTAAATAAAGCAAACTTCTCAAGAAAAATCTGTCAACTTCACTTTTTTACCACAGGCGGACACATGGCAACACCACTAATATAATTTTTCTGCTGAGAAGCGTAGACAAAAGAAAGTACCACACAACTGCTAAGTAGTGTTAATGTGGATGTTATAAATGCAGCCATCACGTATAAAAAGGGCTTTTGCAAACATTTACAATGGAAGAATAGTCTATAAAAGTGTTGTTATGCACTAAGGATACACTGTGTACATTTGGGAAAATATGTTGTTGTGGTAAGGTGATGCATTAGCGCATGGGGAAGCATTAAAAGAAGCTCCGACTCTTGACAACAAGAAATATGAATACCAAGAGGGGTATGAAGTCAGTTTAGTGGATTTATGCAAAAAAAAAAAAGATTGGTATAGGAATAAGGTGCCTACAACAACAATAATAATGGAGCTTTGACAAACACACAACGCAGACAAGACTATTTATTTTTTAGTCTTTTTCATGCTACAGTGACATGTAATGAAACCAGTGGCTGTCTGCGAGGTAGGAAATCAATTTATAAAGTTCAGGTATGCTTTTGAAAATGCTCAGCAGTAATAGAAGCACATAAAATACATGCAGGGCTAAAACATCCAGCATACACATGGTCCTTGATCATTCTGAGAGATGAATACATTTTAGCCTTATAAAAAGAAACAATTTATCTTTTAAATTAAATACATTTTAAATGTCTGCATACTGATGAAGGAATGTTGAAGATGCCCCCTTCTTTTTCTTATTCTGGTGCACAGGGCAAATATATAGGACATTTGTTTGGTCTTATTAATTAAAGGGACACTTTACCACTAAAAAATGCATTCGCATATATAATGACAGACTTGTGAGTGACCCACATGTTTCCAAAACACATACAAAAACAACACAAATGGATAAATGCACTACAGGCCACAGGGAAGTATATGGGCTGAACTGTCCCTTTTAAAATCCTTGCATTTCAACAAGACACTCAGATCTATTGCAGTAACAGTAGATGTGTTTGCCATCTCAATCTCCATAAGTTTTCTCACCACACACAGCCAATCCATGTCCTCGGTTCTACCTGAGTGCCTCCAAATGTAATTTCGTTGCATAATTGGATAGACGCCCACCGTGCACGATCATTGTCTGCGCATTAACTTGAATTGTCCTGTTTGCTTGTTGACATTGTTTCCAAACTCTTACCCCTAAACACATTTGTATTGGAGCTTAAGTATTCCTTTCAGTGGGCTGCATGTCTGTGTTTGATTGTTGAGGCGGAAGACTTCAATGATGTCATTACATTATGGAGTTTCTTTAGCAGAATCAGGCTTAAAAACACAAAAGGCTTCTGAGACTCACCCATTGATCTGCACATTGTATTTTGCCACCAACAGAGGCCCACAGCCGTAACCATTAATCATTTATTGTATTATCACAGAAATCATTTTCTCTCGTTTCTTTTCATAACATTCAAATCAGTGCTTTTCTAATACCCATACTAACAGCTTTCAAGCAACCCCTCAGGTACACTCTAATTTACTCGTGGTGCTATTGTTAAGCAGACACCTTGATGATGGAAGACCTCCTGTACACAATATGGGATTTCAAAATGTGTCAAGTCGGGTGTAAATCTTGGTGGCGCCTCTGGTGAAACAGATATTAATTTGAAACTCTATGCTTGGTGGACTGATGGTCTCTTTTTTCACGTGTATTTCAGAATGAAATGAGTTCTCTGCAGGCTATTGGAGAGGTGAGAGAAAAAGCATATCAGCGGCTGGATTGGGCTCTATGGTATAATCCTTAATGAATTCCATTCTTATTTATGACCTGACAGGGCACTGTAACTCACCTCTCAATACATACTGAATGAAATTACTACGGCTATATAGTAGCAATTGCATGTCAATTGCTTCTGAAACAAAAGGTTACAGACGACAATCTATCAAAAAACTCCATCAGAAAGTTTCTAGGTCAGAGAAGAAGAGCAACACAGATTCAAACAAAGGATCCCTCAGATCAGTCTTCCGGTTTATCTTTCAGAAATAGCCTTTCAAAAAGTTCTCTTACTGATGATGGACAGAAAATAGGTTGGGCCTTTTTCAAAGAGGTTGCTGCAGTGTTATTTATGGGACTGCAGGAAGGAAAGGAGGACGTTTCAATCTGAAGTACTACAGAACGCTTTATTAAAACATACTTCATATTGGCCTCCAGTGAAACTTGATTGTTCATATCCTAGCAAGGCAGAACACCATAAATCATACTTACAGTGAGCAGCTTTCTCTATGAATACATTAGTCTTATTGTTTTTAGGCTTTTGCATTTTTATAAAATCCCTGCAATGATGCCCTTACCTTTCTGTTTAGATGGGGGGGGAGCAATGATTAAGAAAAAGACACTTACCTCCACAGAGAGCTCTCAGTAACAGCCCCCAGATTGAAGTCGTACAGCTTAGTCAAGATCAGGATCACCTACGACATAACAGACGTAGTTAATTACAAGGATCTAAAGTCTTTGCATAAGAACGTCGACACCTAATGACACGGAATGAATATGACACCTCTGCTACAGTTCCTTACTAATAAATATCAGCCTCATACAGTGTGTTATCCCAATGACAAGTGATCCTCATGTTGTCAGCAGATGACAGTTTGCTGTTCGAAGGATCTGAAAAAAAAGAAATCTATGTGTGCTGTCAGGAGTTGTGTCTGTACCTCATGTGGAATGATACCTACATGACAGCAAAACCAGAACATAATTGTTCAGTGAACAATGAAGAGAAATGTAGTGAGCGGCTTCACTGCACCAGCTTCTTTTTTTATGTTTTTATTTCAGCTTTGCGTTCACCTTCAAAATACTTATCTACAAAAGCAGTGACCGATGTCGGTCTGAACTGCTGATATTGTTTTGTCATTTTTTTTTTGCAGTTTGGGCTTTGCGTGTTCTGTGAGGATGGTTGGACAATGTGTTTCTGGGGAAACAAAAAATGTGGCCCATAAAAGCCTGCCAAGGCACAGAGGCCGGAGTGAAATGGTGTGCAAACGCATTATTGTCACTCCGATGGCATTATAAATGACTTCCCATGGGGACGCTCATAATTCAAAACGGGGAAAAAGGGGGTAGGGTAGAGAAGTTTTGGGGCAGGGCAAGAGCAGAGAGGGAGAAGGAATGACAATCAAGGAGTGGAAACGTGACATAATATGACAATTTTGAAAGGGAAAAAAAAACTTGAAAGATAGGTCGAAAGCTCAATTACAGTGAGTTTAAACACATTAACCTTATGGGACCCACGGAACGAGTCATTAAACCGTGAAAAGCCACACAGGACTCGGAGGAACAAAGACGTGCCTCTAAGTCTGCTTTGAAAATGTTAAAAACCCAATTGACCCACAATTTAGCCATCAAACAGCTACTGTGCATGACTGGGACTATCTGCATTACAGGTTAATTAACCAATCACACAGAGAGATAAGCATTTGCATAACTAAATGCACCATGTCTGCAAGGTCCAACACTGGAGTCTGAATCAATTTGGTGTACAGACTTAGTTAAATGGCTGTGATGTTAGGCCTAATTGCCTGCTTTGAAAATAGATACGAGAGAAAAAAAACTCTGCCAAACTGTTGATCGTTTGTCTCTCCAGCTCTCTCTCTCTCTCTCTCTACTCGCTAACAACAATGACTCTTGTGTCACGGGACGCAATAAATACGCCGAGGTAAATTGAATCTGGAATTGATTTTATCAGTGTCAAACTAGAGGCAATTCATTCTTAATTATAGCAATTTAAATACCAAGCAAATTAATTAAGCGGACAACAAATAGATGTTTCAATCACATGCAATATTTTGCACATGGATTTTTAGTTTAATCAAAGGTTCTCAAAATCTGGAATGGGATAGGGAAATAATATAAAGAAATAGCCCCAAATGGCAACACTTGATAAGAAAACGTCTCTGAGGCACCCAAGCTGTAATTGCTATTAGGAGCTCTCCCTTAACTGTTGTCATTGTGTTTGCGGTTGGCTCATTAACAAAAGCTGACCCTCTGAATTGGGTCAGTGAAGATCTACCTCGGGGACCAACAGACTACTGAGGCAAATGACTGTTTGGATGATTTGTCCCTAAGTGGATACATCAAGAGTACATCAGTGGGGACTGTGTGTTCCCACGTCCTCAAACATTATTGATAGGCTCTGCATCTGTGGCTCCTGTCAATAGGGAGCTTCTACCATACATGCAAACCGGCAGGGAGAGGAGCCCATGCTTGCATGAGCAACTCAACACCAAGAGATCCCGACAAATGAAGCTGCATTATGAAAAAAAATCCAAGAGTTTGTGGTGCAGCCTTGATTTTATGTAAATACGGGGATACAAACAAACACAAAATGGCTCCCAGAATTATTTTGAGCCTTCTAGGTAAATACAATTCTCCATGCATATCATTGCTCACTTGCATACATGAAATTAAGTAAGGACCCTGGAAGGCCAGAAGCAGTGCATTTATTCATGTTTATGTTTTATTGATGTGAGCAAAGAGAGCTTTGCCCCAGGAAAGCCAACCAATCATTTTTCAGATTGGCTCTCACCCTCCGAGGAGTTTGGGTTTAGTCACCCTTTTATCCTAACATTCTATTCTTGTCGCTTTCTTTCCCCTTCTTTCAGTCTCCCTTCCTTTGTTTCTTGCTTCCACCTTTTTAACATCAGTGCATACATAAAGAGAACAAAAAAAAACAGTCAGGTGCAGTTAGGCCATGTAAAAAGATTTTAAATGTTTCAGATGGCTGGATAGACAGCCGCCATGGCAACAAAGGTGTTACAGTCATAATGTCATTGTGAATATACTGCATCAGGTCAATGGGAGACCTGGGAGACATTGTAGGCAGTCATGGACACACACTGTTGAAGCAAATCATGTCTTCAGAAATTCCATATCAATTCATTCTCTTACATACAAAAAAAATAAAACATTTTAAGGCTTTAGTGGGTCGTGAGAGGCATCTCAACACTGTGATGGTGGGCAGAAGATTTTCTATCCAGCTTGCAATTTAGGCATGAATCATCTCTGTGTACTGTACTGCGATATGGCTATTAATAAAAATAAATAGACATAATATAAAATAGACTGTTGCTGCACATCAGCACAGTTTTATATAGTGCTTTCTAGCACCAAGCTTCAAATGGAACCTGTTGCTTATTCATCCCCCTGTAAAGCATCATTAAGACGGCTCCCCTCAAATATTATTTCTGTCTAATTGGGTAGTCAAGGGAAGAAATGGAACCCTCGTTTTAACTATCATACCTCCAGACTGTTGTTTCTTTTGTGCTTAGGAGTAACACAGCATGGGAAGCAGGAACAGTCTTTAGAAATGTGAGAAATACACCCACTTTCATGTAGATCTGCCACTGTTTTTGAACATAACCAGAGGGGACAACTGAAGGAGCTAAATTAATTTCCAAGGGACCACCAAAGTTGATAGCAGTGCACGATTACAAGTCTCCTCGTAATAACACGGCTAACGGCTGATGTTTCAGAGAAGCATTGCCTCTCTGTTACTTACCTTTATCATGCTCTGAAAAGTTCACTGCAAAAATTGTGCACATTTCCATTCTCATGAATACACATAAGCTTTTGTATATTGTACTGTAGGATAAACACGTCCATACACAGAGGCAGAGCCATGCGTCTCCTGGGAGTAAGCCCCATCTATTTAGCTTCTGTGAGTCTAACCACAATATCAAAATGTCTGACAACTCAATGGAATGTGTCAACACTGATTAAATCGCCTCCTAAATACAAGCTTTCATGAGCTGATTTTTATCCATATATGCCACCTTTTCCCTGACAGCTGTCTGGAGGTCAGTTTAGAGACCTTATGAGGTTTGATCAGGAGAATAAAGTCAAAGAAAACACAAGCCTATCTGTTGTTTTATATGCCCAACCTATGTAGATGCATGTATAGCCTACTATAAATGATATATTTGGTGTTATAATTACCTGCATGCCAGATGAATTTGAATTAGAGTGTCCACAAGAGGGCACTGATTTAATTGTATTTTGCACTGTAACACATCTTAATTTATATGTTAGTAGGAACTTTTAAAGCAGCCATAAATTATGTGTTTTCTAATGGAGAACTATGTAAAGTTTTAGAATAATCACATTGTTTATATTTCTACCCCACAACTGTACTTTTTTGCATCTTGCTCACAGTGTTTGTTTTAGCCCTAGCTGAGTACTGAATCAGTTTAATAAGCTGGCCATGTGCTGCTTACATGTGTTTTGTCTAATAATATTACAAAATTATTTTAGCTAAGGCAAATACTGTACTAGCCCCCTGCCTGCTAAAGTTTGCTTGCTATATTATGTCACCTACTGATGCATGATGTAGTGCAGTAGGGCTGCACGATATCAGGAAAACTCACGATATGCCATAACATTTAAATATTGCAATATGGCGATATGATTCATGATATATATACAAATGTTGAAGTTTAGTTTAAATGTATTTCTGCTTTAGGTTTGCTTTGTTGACAGCGAAGAGTGAATTAACACTGAGCAAAGAAAATGAAAAGGATTATTTACATTCTAACAAGCCAGCCATGAATGCATGTCTGTTTGTTGATCCCGACATTACTTTTTAATGTTTAATGTCTAGCTGGGGTACATATGGATCATTTAGCAGAGCAAAGAGACACAATATATGTCACAATCCTGGACGAGCTATGCACATTTCTATGTTGTAGATTAAATGCAAAGCATGACATAAAGAAGGGGCATCTGTATATTTGTGATGGGCACCAAATGCAGCACACTATGAGGCATAAAGTATAAAAGCACTAGCAACACTACAATCATAAGGACTATTTTAGAGAGCAAATGGAGTCTTATCAGCCTGGTTAGAGTTGGACCCAGCAGCTTTTACATAGACTCATACATACGTCTTACTCAGAAATTTAATCTCCACCACTACTGCTTTGAATAAGCAGCAGATAAACTGGTCTGAGAGAGGGACTGGGGTGAAAAACGCACAACACAGTGGGAAGAGCCAAGTCTACCTAATAATGCTGATCCATGGAGGCCCCCTAATGCATCCTGCCCATTACCAGACACCAAAAGCTGGCATATCAATGCGAGCAAGAGCAAGCTGGGACTCCATTGTTCAACTCACTATTCACAGTGCATTTCTCTGGTCTGTTCCCACAGAGTACACAAAAATAAAAACCTGTTTCTTTGTTGTTAAGCTCATTACATTTTCAACTTCATTAAAGGCAAGGAAGCTAGAAGCCAAGGGCAAGAAAGAGTTGTTTGAGTGATTTGAAAAACAAAGTGCTTTCTTTAAGTCAACTATCTAATTAATGTCCTAGATCTTCTACCCACACGGACCACATATAAGGTCCATTGGGGACTATCACTTCTAATTTTCATCTTTTTTGCTACGAGGGGAAAAAGATCTTCATCCAAGCACAAGCAAAATATTGTTTGTTTCTTCTGTTGAGGCAAATGTGATTTAAAAAAAAAACATGCTTGAAAATGTAGTGCAGGTTAAGATGTAGATCAGAATCAGGTGAAGCGTCACAACATTTTACAGCATAGTAATCACAGATTGTTACTGCTTTTTTCCCCCTCTTAAGATTAAAGATTAATATATTCATGCATCCATTAGAAATTATCTGATGCAAACACCTGCGGAGAAAAGAAATACAGTATTGGTTGCAAATTTACATAAATTTCTTTAAGGCTTGACAGCAGCAAGAGCAAAAATCAAGATGCACTGCAAGTGGGCGGAGGGAAGCAAAACACAACGTCTTGATTGTTGGCTGTTTGAGGACGTCTCCAAAGTAGAGCACTTAGAAGAGAGACAAATGTCTTATAAGAGAAATGGTATAGTCGAATAGAGGCCTTATTCTGTCCTCATCTTATCTGTGGACCAAATTGATTGTTTGTACTTTTGTGGGCGAAAACATACTTTCAGGGATGCTGCTTTCATCAAGTAAACCCCAGCAAAGACGTCCCCTGTGCATTAGGCAGTCGTCTGTATGTTTGCTTATCCGCCTGACTTCTGAGCTCGGGTCATATAACCCTGATGCTTCAAGCTTGAGAGGTTTCACCAATCAATTCAGTCCATTATGAGGGGGAAATTAATGAAATGGGCTGAATATAAAAGGTATTCACTTCAAATGGAGCTCTATTGTGAGGAGATTTTGTGCACATGTTCTTTTTTTTCCTTTTAGCAACAATACACAATAAAATGTACTGTTTGCCATTAGGGGGGTAAAAGATTGTGATTGGACAGCGTATTTTTAAAAGAAAACTAGGGTTCAATGAAATATGTTTAATGGACTAGCTATGGGATTAGAAACTAGCCCTGCTTCTTTTCCTTCGTCCTGTGTTTTCATGTTGAGCATTAAACTAGCATTTAAAGGACACATTTGATGGCAATTTCAGAAGCCATTTAAATGTTTTGAAACATTTGACAAAGTTTTAGTCACATCCTGTGCAATTTTAAAATTAATTTGACGCACTGTAAGCAGTGTGGAGAGCCAAAAATACTACATTTGCATTTTTCTTTTACACATTTTTCTTTGCTGTGCCTGTCTTGGTTGCTCATGTGTAGAGTTTAGAAGCTAAAGGTACAGTAGCATGGTGTGTTATCCTGTAATTCATTAAACCATGGACCACAACCAAGACTGAAAATTTAGCAGGGTGACATATGGTAATGTAAAATAAAATGAACTTTTTCTCTTTTCTTTTTTTCGATTAGTTTAATTCTGAAGAATTTTGTGCAGTCCACTGCCATTTAGACATTTCTTCCAGTCACTTCCGTTCCCTCACAGCTTTGGCTCCTAATGGTTCCACTTCTGCCTGTGGGGGTGGGGGTGGGGGGTTTCTGACTTTAAGCCAAAGGCGGTACTGAGTCCAAATTGAGATTTTGGATGAGAGGAGCCCTCCACCTAAAATGACCCCTTTCTCTGCCAGTGAGACTCACATCATGTGCTAAATGTGTTCCCATGTCCTGTCACTTATTTGCATCTCTCATATTGCAAAGAGGGAATCATTAAAGTTTGGTTAACGTCAGCTTTAATTAAATACATAAATTACAATTGTGGAGTACTTGTTTGTTTTGGCCAACTGGAAATGCTTCTTGTCATAACTGAAATGATAGCGTGCTGAGTTTTTCTTGTTTGTTTGTTTTTGTACCTTTGGGTGACTGTTCTAGGTACAGTCTATAGTCCAGTGAATACAATATTTTCAACTGCAGGAATTAATGAGATATTTTTTTTGTATTAAGGTTTGCCCATTTTTGTGTTTTCAACCACTGGGATTGATCTCTTTTTATATTAAACTTGGGGAAAAGCAAGTGGTAAGTGGTACTTCTAAACAGCCTTGAAAACAGCAGAAGGGTCCTTCTTTAATTAAAAAATAGCAACCCATTATGATCAGGACAAAACACAGCACAGAGAAAGAAGAGATGGAAGGCAGTGATTTACCAACAAGGTAGAGCAAGTGCTGTTGGCTTATTATACTGCAAATTGTTCAGTCTGATGGTTCTTACACTATAATGGAAACACAAAGGCTAAAAAAGACAATTAAGGGATCAGTTTCCACAATTGAACATACTACATACAGACATTCTGCAGTGGAAAAACACCTAGAGAACTGAGAGAAGATCCTTCAGAGGCTTCAAAATATAGCTAACAAAAGGAAATGTTCTCTCACTTCATCACATCAAGGCTGAAACTTTGCTTACAAGGCCATAGATTTTTGATAAAAGCCATAAAAGTTTCTGTTCATGCAAGTGATGACCTTAATATTGGTCAATAGTAGACAATGGCAGGAGTTTTCATTGGTTTTCGGTAACGTTCACAGTCACTTGTATCCCAAAACCCACAGGTTGGGGAGTTTAGGCAAACGCTTCGCTTCGGTAAAGGTAAATACACAACAATGCACTGTGTAATTGTTTAAGCACTTTTTCCTTCAAGTATGTAGCTGTTGCTTTGCACAGCAGAAGTAGCGTGAATGAGTAAATGTAAATATTCCAGCTGTGTTAGGAAAAATGGTGGAGAAACTTGTTTCTGATTGGTAAAGTTTGTGTGTTGGAAAATGGTTTATTTTAACCCAAGCAAAGATCTTTTACTAAACCAAAGTAAACACTTTTTATGGCAAAACACCAACACAGGACTCTAAGTCTTCTGGGTGAAAGTCAGGCAGTGGGTTTATGCTACATTTTGTTCCACCTCCTACAACTGGCAGATTTTGACAGATAATGGATTTTTGCAGTAGTAAAAGTAAATCAAATACTCAAACACTAGAAAAAATGAAAGGATTACATATAAAGGTATGAACAGGCAATTACAGGCCCCGTTCACACTGGAGAAAGAGTAGGATTGAATCTGGATAGCCTTCAAGCTGGATAGGTTCAGACCTATTTTCAAATCTGGTTATCACACTTGTGTGTCCACGCCAAGCGGCAGCCTTCGGGGCTCAAAGTTGAAGCCCATGCGGAAGTGTCAAAACTGGTCTCAGATGATAGGTTCTCTTCTAGTGTTAATTGTACGGGGGGGTGAAATTTTTTACAACGCTCTCATTTCAATTGTATTCGGACTTAAAATTACGCATAATTATGGGCGCTGCCGCTTGAGTGGCAGACAGTTTACGTATCACAGCGTGAGTTTCCTGCTTCCACGATCGCCCGCCCCTCTAAACCCCGCTCGTGCATATTTGGTGTTTTGGCGGACGTGATGCTGCCAACATGGCGGCGGTCATCACGTCCCGGAACCTCCCACGGAGCCTTAAAACAGCTCTTCAGAAAAAAACGGGTGACGTCACAGAAGCTCTGTCCATAGTTTTTACTGTCAATGGTCCATGCTTAATCCAGCTTAACTATGCTTGTTTGTTGTCCTCCAAACCGCTAGCTGGCGCCTCGTAATATACAGAGTCCGTTTAGGCAATGTGGCCATGCGTTGTGGGTTTTTTTTTTCGGTTTAAAAGCAGTTTATTCCTTTGTAGCCCTGTCTAAAATAAACTCAGGGCAAGCGGTTGTAGTTCAATGGTTGTTTACATACGGCTTTTGTACACGACCAGAAGTGAACCACAAGTATCATGTCACTAGCGGGATTCGCTAGCCGCATTTGCGTTCAGACCTGAGCCACATTTGAGCCAATCCGGTTAGATCCACCTCCGAGAGGTGGATTGAAATCAATCTGGCTAGAGCAGGATTGATTTCCCCAACGGGGACCAAGTGTCTTCCAAGTGTGTGGTACATTTGCTTAACATGTGATCAACTGTTATTTACATACTGTGTTTTTGTGTTTTTTTGCTGAAGGGATACATGTGGGGTGGGATACAGGTCTTGAACTAAGATGGCAGACTGACGTACAGCTGACCTTCCTCCAGTTGTACTCTGTCAGTAACATAATTTCCTCTATAATGATTCATTGTCTTTTATATCTCACAGTATCGGATCTTTAAACCCTAATCTGCTGTAAAGTAACAGCAGCTGTCAGATATATGCAGCTGAGTAAAAAGCACAGTTGAGCAAGACACTGAAAAATTTATTACTACATCACCAGAGTAAAGTTACAAAAGTTACACCACTGGCTGGTTAACATGTTATTCGATTACACGTTCACTGGAAACAAAAATCTGTGCTACACAGACTGAATAATGTGCCATTCTGAACCCTTGTTAGTTCTATTCTGTCGTTGTTTACTGAAAATAAAACACACAACATATATTCACACTTAAAATATCTGAATATTGGCACAAATGCAAAATGCCATGTGATGACATTTCAATTACCTATGTGTGAAAAATACAGCCATTTATAATCAAACAGCAATGAGACACAGAACTGAATGGGAATATAATCAGAGATGGTCATTTAAATACTCTCAACAGCCCAATTTAACTATCAGAGCGTGTCAAGCGGAAAATCACAGCATGAAATCAGGAATTAAAGTCTGCTTCAGCTTCAGAGGATGTGCGAATACGGCTGGAATATAGTTCATTTTTATTTAGTTGTTCAAATAATTTATCGTGACATTCATAATAATGAGCTCCAATACAATCATTAAGTCATGGAAATGATGTGTAGGTTCTGTCAAGTCTTGCCTCGCAAAGATTTTGCCATTATTTTAATCCATATTTATCCACTCATTTCTCATTTATATAGCATCATATTTTTACTATATACTGTATATATATTCTTTTTTTGTTTTGTTCAAAACACAAGCAGCCGGTTGTTTATGAATGGTTTGTTCCAGGACAGCCATTGAGAGACTACTCTGTTCTCTAAATGTGTCAGTTTGTGTTTGGAAGTTTTCCATCATCTCCATTGATTGCACATGTAGTGTGTGTGTGGTGCTTTAGGTTGTTTCTTTTTTGTATCTGGCAGGACAATTTTCACCCCTGTGACTAATACATTCCCGTCACTGTAAACTGCCACATCAAGCCATTATTTAAGCTGACTGCCACCTGAGCAATCCCAGTCATCTTTAAACATGATAGTAGCTGCTGTGTAGTTTCGGGGATAAAAATGTGCTTCTTCAAGGCCCACTGAGACTAAACAAACATGTTAAGCAGGGTCACTGGGTTTGCCTGATATCACGGGTGAAAAACACAAAATCAGCCGTGACCTTTAGGTGCAATAATTTCTTTCACAGTGTGTATTAAATACATGAAGATTAATAAAGTTGTCTCTCAATTTGAATTGTATGATTTTCCCTAATCAGAAAATGCATAAATTTGTTTTCATAACCTAATCACAGCTATACAATTTGCTTACCTCACTGCGACAGTGATTAAACTAATTAATCACATGCAAAACCTGTCAAATTCTGCACCCTCTTGGTCTGTTTGATTAAAAATTAAAACATAAAAGTGTGTGTGTGTAGGTTAAAAAGTTAGAAGCACAGAAAAAAAAAATCAAGCGATGACAGTGTGCTTGAACAGACAACTGATGGCAAGCCTTTATTTCCTACTTAAAATGCACTTTGTGAAGCAAAACTAAATTCTAAGTGCTGAGGAAGTGCTGAAGAGGATGTTGATGTGATGCATTATGGTCCCCGAGCACAAATGATTCATGAAAAAAAGGGCACACATGCATGTCATTTGAGGAGTAAAAACTGGGATTTCACTGAATTATTACTATTGAGAGGGTGAAACTTGTAGGCTGTCTGACATAAAATAAAACTGAAGCAAAAGAGAAAGTAGCAACGAGAAAAGCTGCCTTTTTCTTTGCAAATGCATAAAAATTGGCCATCCAGTCCCAGAGGAATATATTTTTATGTAGCAGCTAGCGACACAGACGTAAACACATTAGAGGAGTCCCACCTCCGTCCAGAGGATGGCATAGGAGCTGATTTGAGAAAAATATGAACAGTGGTCAATTGATACCAACAACCCTCACTCCCACAGCAGCACAGGGGACGTCACACTGTGGCACTGTTCTGAGTCTTTAAAGATGGCCACCATGTCTTGCCTTTAAGTCATCCAGCCACACAACAATGTGTGTGCCTGGATGTGTGATCCATCCAGATCAGGGTTGGGAGGGTTACTTTAAAAATGCATTCTGGTACAGTTACTAGTTACCTGTTAAAAATGTATTCAGTAACATAATCCACAAGTACCATAATATTAAAGTAATCTAACTTGATTACTTTCAATTACTTCTGGATTACTTCAACACCAAATATTCCAGTAATGACAAAGTAAAATAAATATTACAAACTTTTGTGCATTCTGTAAGACAACAGAACAATGTGACATAACAGAAACTGGGGAAAGCAGATTTAGACAGTAGTTTATAGTCCTACAATGAAAGTGCACAAGCCTTGACCACAGTATAAAGAAATCTGCTCCTTTTACACAGCAGACACAAGATGCTCTGTTCAAGAGCACTCATAATATTGTTTTAAACAAATCCAGTGCATTTTCAACAAAAAGGTATAAATCTACAGATCAGTATACAACAGGGTTCCTCATTTAACCAATGTATTTAACTGCAAAATTACCTGACTGCAAGCAAAATGTTCGTACTGTTAGTCAGCCTGGAATTGTGTTAGCAGCTAACAGCTACTAGTTAAGTCACTCAAGTGAAGCTAACAAGCTGGTGTACAGGTGTTGTGCCAAAAAATAATCATCTGCCAAAAATTGATTTCTGCCACCGGAGCACACACGGCACCTTAAAACTACATCACCAATTCTCATATACATACTGTTGCAGCGCAAATCGATACAGTTATAGCAGACAAATTAGTTTGTGAAATGGTAAAGTTTGTGAAACAAAAATGGTTAAGTGTCCAGGAAAGGTTAGTTTGTCATGCTTGTAGGCTTTAGCTTAGTTAGGATTTCTGAGGCTGCTGTGTCTAATAAATGTTTATATTTTGCAGCAAAAGAGGCTGTTAATGATAAGATCTGCTCATGTGGTTATGAAGGATAGAAAATATATTGTGGCTCTTACTTTCCTACAAAAATAACTGTATTCTAATCACCATCTCTTTAGAATATAACAGAATACAGTTACTCATATTTTGTATTCTGATTACGTAACACTGCTACATGAAATCCATTACTCCCAACACTGATCCAGATCAAGTCTTTCAGATCCTAGAGTGTGCCCACTGTGTCATCCATATATGCCACAATTAACCACTCGCTGTTCATTCATGCATGCATAGTCACTGGGTTACTGAAGAGTCTCAGCCATTTCTTACAAATCAGTTATACACAGAATAACCCTATACGACATCCAACTCTGTACGCACACGTGTATGATCCAGCTGCCACCCAATTGACCTAAATATTTCTTCAAATTCAGAGATGACGACTCATTGGTCAATGTGAATGTACAAGTCAGAAAAATGTCACACGCTAGATTTTTTCTTTCTTTCTCTTTAGAATTCTACTACTGGTGAGGAAGAGGCAGTGTGCCGTATGGTCTATTGGCACAACACACACATTAGCTGGTCACATGAGCTTAGCTAATGTCTGTTGTCTTTTCAAGCGATTAAACTGCTCTTATTTACCATTAACCACAAAATATCACATGATGAAGATGTATTATCAGTACTTTCATCACAGCTGTGTTGCCGTCACTCTGCTTTGCTTCTTAAAAATTATGTCTGCCATTGTGATTATTACTATGGTCATTACTTAAATCTGTGTTTTCAGTGTAGAACACTGACTGTATATGGCAGAAGCCAGAAAACCATAGAATGAGTATAACCTCAGAATAAGGTGTGATCACAGTAGCTGTCGTCACAACCTGTGGCTCTAACTTCTCTCCTCTTACCCACACAGCAGTTTCTATCAGCATCTTACAATCACATCAGTGGACAGCGTACCCCTAAAGGCTCCAGAGCGGCTGGATTAATGAACAGGCGTGCAGTGCTGACACCCCAAGGGACAAGCAGGTAGACGATAAAAAAAAAAATGGCTGGTAGAAAATAAAAAAAAAAACATCTTTACTGGCTACAACTTCAAAATCCAGATTTTGTAAACAAGAACCAGAAATTTAGCTGACCATTTAAAAAAAGGGTCATTAAAAAGACATATTAAAATAAAAACCATTAAAATGTGTGTGACACATGGAGGACATCATTTTTACTCAAATATGCCACTTTTGATTTTCATCGTCAAATAGGACCAGAGGATGATAAAAGAGAGCACGTCCAAAAGGCTTAGGAAGGTCACATACAGTACCAGACCCTTTGGCTGAGCATCATGTGGTTTTTTTAAAGCCACATGACATCAAGCACACACTGAATTGTAACTGCAAAAGCACAACAAATTTGCGTGTGCAGAATATTAAAGAGGAATGTGGGAGATTATCAAAAAAACACATTGAAACGTCTTCCTCTGTTGTATCTTAACACCTCAACAGTGGCAGCTTTTTAATGCACTTTTCATCATCGTGTTACAGCCTCAAACTCCGGTCAAATGCCTGTGTGAATTGGGAACTCATTCCATTTGATTTTATGGATCAAGGAGTTTCTGTGCAACCGGCTCTGGCATGTTAAATGGAATGTCTGTCTGTCTAATGAACCGGGTTTTAACACAGGTGTCCCCCAGGGCCATGCCATTTCCTCTTTTTTTTTATTATTGTCTGTTTATACCAATGAGATTATGTGCAACAATAACGGCCTCGTTCTGATTAAGAATGCAGACAAGATGGCCCAAGAGGCCCGTCTGATTCCCAGTCAGACTAAAATAAAAAACGCACACACACACAAAAAAAGACGATGTTACAGAACTGACAGATTAGTTTGACTCTCACCACCTCAGAAGAAATAACAAACAAAAACCCAAAGAGATTTTCTCTGCAGCCAAGAAGAACACCTGGCCTCATCAATGTCTGGCAGGTTTCTAATTGCAGGCCAATGATGGAGACAAGACCCTCATCCTCATGGTATTAGGACATTACTTACACCAACTATTGGGTCATTTCTGCAGCACATACTCAAGGGATGTGAAGTCAATAAGGATGCTCATTACTCTCCTTGTGTCCTAGTTTGGTCAGCTGTCTGCAAAGAAATGGTCAACCAGGAGCTTAGAATCATTTGGCTGCCAATAACTCCCTGATCATCGGCTGGCTTGCACACTAAGACTTTATCCTTCAAGGAGGGTATAAAGGAGGGGGGTTGGTGGTGCCTTTGGATTCCCATGAGTGCCGAATGTGCTGTAATGGCCATTTAAAAAGATTAACCAACATAGACATATCAGAGCCCGAAACACCCACTGAAGACTGAAATATTGATCTGCCATGCAGGACACACACACTGCCAAGTATTAGCTTTAATTAGTTTATTTTTCTCTTTTGGCCCATATTTATGGCACACATCTTTACAAATTATGAATCCTTATACCCCCCCCCCATTTGCATTCAGAACAGAAAAAAATGGGAGCAAGGAACGCGCACAGCCAATCAATACCACATGTAGTTAAGAAGCATGAATTTAAAAGGGAATTTGTGCAGTATATGTTTTATTCCCATGGTCGAGTCCAATCAATGTTATCTCTCTTAAAGTCAGAGAGCGATGACTCGAGGCTTTGATGTCTCAGACAATCACAGAAATCGAATAATAGTTTCAGACTGATTTGTGGACAGATTTGAGGTTTTTTTTTTTATACGATGAAATTCTTTATCAAATCTGAACTCTGTAGATCCCCCCCGTCGGCGCTCTCACCATCACCTTCTACATCTTTCTCATTTCACTCCCTGTGGGATTTTACATCTTGGCCAGATCACAGGCAAAGACTTGAAGTGAATATTTGATAGAACCACCCTTGGAATGAAGTAATTTTCCTTCAAATGTCCCTTTAAGATTGGATTTATTATCAGTCATTTACATCTAATACAGCACCAAGCTCTAACATCTAGTCATAAAATGCCATCAATTTAAACTGCAGTTTCAGTCGTACTTTTGGGACTGGCGGAGTTCAGACTGTATAAATCTCAAATGTTGACTGGGCTGCGGTGACAAGCCCATCAGTGATGATCCACTGAGCAGTGTCCTGCAGTACACAAAAACCATCGATGGTGAAGACGTCTCAAACTAACAACATATTTCATGATGCAGCTCCCCACAAAACACACTTTATCAGATGCACTTCTGGATTGTCCTTAAGCATTAGGATATCACAAAACAGAAAACGCACCAGATAAGAAAATGTAATTTGAGATTGATTTATTTAATCCACCCTAAAACATGACTGGATACACAAGGAAGTCTTTAGATGTGGCCTTTAGATTAATGTTTCTGTCACACACCCTTTTTGCCCGACAAACTAAGGTGATCTAAATTACCTGAAGTAAAAAACGCAGAGCAGCTCATTTCTTTTATACAAGGCTGTTTGTAGATTTAAGATCGTGGTGTCTGATAAATGCTGCTGCTTGCAAACAGTTTCGCATGCTGTATATGTAAAGTAAGAGATAACATCTTCACGCCTTTGTCTCTGTGATGGTAAAACGGTGTGCAACCACAAAGTGTGCGTGTGCGTGCAGCTGTGGTTGTAGGGTATATGTGTGTGTCTGTCTGAGGCTGTGAGAGTGTGTGTATGTAGGGGGGGGGGGCGGGGGTAATCTGGATGGTTCCTGCGCAATGTCTTGTCATCTTTTTTTGGAGTTGTGCACGTTCCAAACAAGCACTTTTGACGTGTTAAAGCTTAGAATCACTTTAATGACATTCATTAATGCATTTGGACAACTATCAACCTAGTGTGAGTCGAATGTCAATGACAAAAAAAACATGTTTAAATTGCCAAAAGGTCAAGCTGTGTCTCATCAGCATCACATGAAAGGCCAGGTTGGACACATCCTTTTTAATTGTAGCAACTACACTCTTCCTCAGAGGCATTACTTGATTATTTCATAAATAATTAATGTGTTGTGATTGCTGCCAAACTGCCTGCATCCACCCACAGCTCTGTGGCACATCACATTTACCTGTGGAATTAACTGTCCTTTTAAAGTTTAATTGATAAACTCTTGATGATGGGTAAAAAAAAAATCCTCTCCTACTATTTTGAAAAGCCTGAGGGAGTAGTGCATGTGCGCAGTCTTATCCATCGAGCGTCCACGAGAAGAGGCGCGCATTGCGCATACACTTTTACCCTCTATGGTGGCAGTAAAATAAAATAATAACCCCTTATTTAAAACGAGTAAATGCGTTGATGAGTTACATACTCTGTTAGAGTGGAGTTGTGCATGTACAGGACTGAGTTTTACCTAATGACGAGTTTTACCTATGGAACAGACGTGCGTAAAAATTGAAAAAAAGATGTTACATTTTAAAGCAGAAACTATTATAGTGTGATGTCATTGCATATATATATATATATATATATATATATATATGTGTGTGTGTGTGTGTGTGTGTGTGTGTGTGTGTGTGTTTATGTAAAACTGAAACTCACGCTGCTGTTGTGGCCGGACCAGTGCACCATCGCCTGGTTATGTGCCGAGTCTCCCGACAACGCAAAAGTGGAAGTGTCCAGGTGAGGCTCACTCTGCCTGGGGTTTGACCCTCTGGCTTCCTCTCCAGCGCGCCGGTACTCGGCCCTGGAGCCGGAAACACCTTGGACAGCCTCCGTAAACCTCTCTCTTGAATGCACATCTCCACTTGTACTCCTGTCGCTGTATGTTTCACCCACACTCCTTTTTGCCTTCCTTCTCCCACTGACAGAAAATGTGCTGTCGGACATTATATTCGCGTCAGCTCGACCCCGGCTGTCCTCAGAAACGGCACCGTACTTTTTATCAGGTGTTTTGACACCGTTTGGTTTGATTTGGATTTCTTCATCTCCCTTCTGTATTTCATTCCGCACTTGCTGGTCACTGTTCGGTTTCAAAGCACCGGCTGCCTCCGTTCCAAAAGCGCTTAAAACTTTAGTGCCATTGTCGACTTCGAGGGAGACTTTAATCTCCGTTGATTTTCTCACTACACGTGCTTCTAGCGGTGTTGCCTCCAGGCGATAAAATCTATCGAGGTTTCTGGGAAAACTTATTTCCGCTTGAGCCACAAACTTAGGGTGAAAGGGGTAGAGCAACACGGAAGCCAAAAGAGAAAAACTCCAAGAAGACCAAAGTCCCATTGTGTCCCTTTCAGTCCGACAGTCTACCAGCAGGGTAAAAAAATGCAGTGCGGTAAGGATGCTCAACTTCTAAAATATTCAAGGGATCATCTTTACGCGCAGGAAGCCATTCAGCAGACCCGCTCACGTCCAGGAATTTGTCAAAGTGAGGAACCAGTTGGGGAGGCGCTGCGCATCAGGAAAAAACGCACCGATGGAGAGTGACTGCAGGAGCTGTTAGAGCTCATTGTTCATGAGGACGTTGGTGGGAGATAAAAAAAAATAATATTTAGAAGATTTCTCGATTTTATTCCATCAGAGGGGAGCCGGGGAGGGGGGGGTGTTTTTCCAGCAACACATGCAGTTTATGTAAACATGTAAAAGTTATCAAAAGCAGCGTTTGATTGACTCTGATTTGATTGACAGCAAAAGTTATTTGTGCTATGGCGTGTCATCATTTTTGCCTCTGATATGACATGAGAAAAAAAAAACACATCATTTTCTGGCATCAATCAGAATCGGGTTCACCTGTCAGACGTGCACGCGCACGGCCGTGTGAGAGTCAGATCTGAAGGGAATTCAGTTGGACTTGTTGATAAAGATCCAGATTTACCCCTGATGTGTTTTTTTTAAGGTGCATGGCAGCAGGATTTTCTACCTATCCTCCTGACTCCATAAAAGTTTTTGTTTTAATTAGGCCACTAACACAAAGCGCCTCAGGCCTGTTACTGCACAACAGCCCAGGAAACAAAAGCAGCTTTGAAGTCATACTATGATGATGTTTGGCAACATCTTTATGACTTGTGTTACCACAGAGGCAACAATCCACCTACAACTTTCTCTTTTAATCTTGGCACATGTGCATTGTGTGTTATTCATTCATTTTTTAGTGAAAAATTGAGTTTGCTTCAAATCAATATGCTATTTGAAAAGTATTAGTTTCAATTAGTGGAGCCAAATGAATCCTGAAAGGCAATTCCCACTTCCTGCTGACATTGCTGTCTGTCCGTTATGGCTGAAAATGTACGTCTGGCATATTTTGGACTAGGAAAAAAGTTATGATGCTGTGTAATAATGAAACATAAACATACATTAGATCTGTGTGTGGCAGCTGCTAGACAGCTGCACAGGGGAGAACCAGTATAATTTCCATCTTCTTCAAGGGCGACGTGCACAAAAGCAGGAGGAAGAATGCAACCAGATACGTTGGGTTACATACAGAGCTTCCTGTAGCCACTTCATAACATCACATTGCATTAACATGTCAAACAGTTATTAGGCAAACCATAGAGAAGAGAGTATTCTGAATTCATATTTAGAACTGCAGCTTGTTACTGTACTGTTGCTCAACTCTCCAAGGCAAAATCATGCATGTACTCAGCTGTAAAACGCAGTGTAGTGGAGGGATCAGAAAATTCACAGTCCTTGAGCTGCACAGCAACCACAAAAACAATTCACTGGAAGGACTGACACTGATACGGGTTCATTGCTGAGAACAGCAGCTTCTGATCTTGCACACATTCACACACAGTGCAGTGAAAACAGCAATCAGAGGGCTAGCTACAGCAGTGGCCTCCTCAGAGAGCTCGCTTCTTGGTCACCTTTTTCTTTTTTCTTTTTTTTTGGCATGGCTGTACAAACAAATTGAGATTCATACAAGTGAGGGCTCCGGGCAGCAGGTGCTACTGTAGCAACTCCATGTGCACGCCAGACAGCTAACTCTCTCAACAGGCTATTCCCGCCAGAATGCCTCTGCAATGAGGGGGTAATTGGTCTGATCACACTCTGTTTACCCATTATGCTGGTAAAATGAAGTGGGTTGTTCCCAGACACAGTGTGACAGGCCAGGGAGGGAGGAGGAGCCTCCTCCATCAATGACACTTCTTTTAATTTGTGCTAACCTTGGGATGGGAGGATTGTGCGGATTTATTGTTTACGTCTTTATTGTGTGTGTGTGTGTATAAGAATGGAAGAAAGGAGAGCAGAGAGCATTAGTGTTTGTGTGACAAACTATCGGAGGAGAGTTTTGTTGTGTGTGTGTGTCCTACATCTCGTGTGTTCTTATACTATGACAAGGAATATTGCATATCTTCCTGGGTGGAGAACATCAGATACTGCATAAATCTGAGCTACAGTGAAGGAGAACAAGAGAAAATGAGAGGATGAGACTGAAAGCTGTGTACATCGGTGTAGCTCATTCAATATGTGCTCTTCTCCCCAGTGCAGATCATTAGCAAGATTATCAGATGTAATCATCTCATTCCTGGTGGCGCATAACTCAGACATTTGCTGCAAATGGTACCATCCCCTGTGCTGTTTCTACCTTCTAAGACAAGGAGCAAACTCTAAAGCTTTCAGGACAAAATCCCATTTGTGCATCCGCTGTCTGCATCCCAAGCTTGTTAGTTCCAACACTTCAGTGATCCCGGCGGAGAGGACGCACAGGCAGTAGCAGGAACCATAATGGCCATCACCCAGACAGCTCACACTCGCATGCAGGAGATGAACAGCAAGGTGCACTCCCAACTCAGCTATTAAAAAGAGAAACTTTCTTTTATTGCGGATGGCAAAACACTTATTTTGTACCTCCTTCATTGTCTAGATGAAAGAAAGGCATTTTAAAATCACAGTGGGAGGAGTAGTTTAGGACAGTTTGCTACTGCAATAAACTGGCCCTGTCACCGGATATATAGCTTTCCTCGATGAGAAATCACCGTATTACCATTATCCCTTTCATGTCTTTGTTCTTGAGCCTTTTTTTCTGCACATGATGAACACACTAGCCTGTCAGGACAGCAATATAATCTATCTTTCACACGCAGCTGGAAGGTTTCATTTTGCAGAAATGTTTCAGTCACACATAGCTTTCGCTCCTTCATCCAACACTCATTAACATATTACATTATTTAGTTTCCAGTCGATTATCACTTTGGATTGTTGTAATTGGAGCATTTTATCAGTGAAACTAACAAACACACTGCCTATAAGAAAATTTCAAATTTCATCTAAACCACACATTCTATGGGTTTTTCTTCCATTAAAAAGGACAGGTGCATTCAAAAGAACACTTTCCACACAATTGGATGAACTATAAAACAGGAGCTAACTTTAAGTAATCTGCCATAGATGAATCACAACAAGCTGCTGAGGACTGTTGAAAAAGATCCTTGAGAGGAAAATATGTGCATATATGGGAAAAGATAATAATAACACAGTTCTCGCTGTCCTTAAAAAACACATAGTGAGTCGTATGAGAAGGTAAACAACACAGCCTACAAGATATTGTTGAGATGTTTCACTCTTTGTAAGATCTGTACATACGGGGCAGCAGGAGTGAAACAAAACAATCATTTAACACTTGTTAAAACAAAAGCAGAAAGATGAAAAACTGGGGATGAGATTAGATAAGAAAGATTTTTTTGTGTGTCTGGAGTGATATTTCAATTGTCAACGTCGAGGCTTCAGCTACTTCATATCATCCTAATCCCTGGTGAATCTGCACGCAGCTGGGGTGATTAGATCCTGACCTATAAACCTGTCATATTACCAGATAATCTGAGCATGAATACTGAGTACATTTCTCAGGAAGGATAAATCAGTGGATAAATCGGCCCAGAACTCTTGTAGTCTGAGCCCAGCTTTATAAAACGCTGTCTTTTTTCTTAAACAAGGGCAAAATCTGAGTCTGATGGAAGGTTATATCCTTATATACTTTGTGTATGAGTGATGCATGTTGTTTTATCTGTTGTATTGGATATACATAGAACGCAATGTCAACAACCATTTCCACTATTTTTTTTATACACTCACAGCCTTTGGTTAGTTAAGATGTGAGTGATAGACTCAGTCAAATCAAAACCAAACTCTTACCATACCAGAGTGTTTTCAGAGTGCAAAGAGAGCTTTGTGTGCCTGCAATCCACTTAGAAATCCTCCCTTCTTTGACTTCCATCACAAAGGGAACAAAAAACCTGAAGTTGTTACATTTCCTCTCAAAACAAATTATTAGTATGTGCACATAACATCTGCATGTGAAAACTCTGCTGTTACAACCTTATGATGAAGAGTTTGGTTTGATTTTGCCTCTGTGATCATTTGATTGATACTGCATTAAAATTAATGACAACAAATAAATAATCCCCAGGAGTAAACTGAAGTGTATTATACCACAGTGGATTGCACTGTCACTTCCCACTGTCACAGGTTTTCTCCACTTTTCTCGGTACTGCATGGGTGGATGAATGCAGCACACAGGAATCTTTGTGCCTATGGTTTCTGTTTAAATGTGTTGGACTGATAACCTTTAACAAATCAGGGAAAAAGTGAAAATGGATGAACATTTTTTTTTCTTTTGCACTGCTGAGAGAATAATCATGTGTGGCTCATAGTCATGTTCTCGAAACATGTCAACACACTCTTTGCAGCAATTATGACCAGCAAACATAATCAATCAATTGTAAGCAGGTCTCTTCATTCTAATGAACATGTTTGTTTGCTGCCACTGGAGAGCAAATACAGTGTATAAACAGAAATCCATCCACAGAAAATCCATTTTTAATAAGTATTAATACGGATATATATAGTTATTATTTTAACAAAACTTATGTGCAGTGAAGCCATATTCCCAAAGGGTTTTTTTTTACTCTGTTTAAGAACATCTAGTTCAGCTGACTTAAGGTTAAGACTTCCTCATCATGTGAACAGGCTTTCTAGCTTTAGGACATATTTATGTTCACAAATACTGCTTAGGATGTCAGACCATACTGTGGGAGTAAAACATGCATAGATTTTTTCAAATCTATGCATGTTTTTTTTATATATGTATTCTGGTATGATTGGATGGCAAACAACAACACAAATAGATTATCAAAGTGATAAAAAAGCAGCCTGACACTGAGTTCATTCAAATCCCTCCTCTCTCTTGTTAGCATTAGTATGATGCTGGGGCAGATTTATAGTAGTATAACATAGCAAATTAAAAGGAACCAGTACGTGTTTGGAATGAGAATGGATTTTATAAAAATAAATAAATAAAAAACATCCTTTCCGTCTTCTCTGCTCCAGCATCATAAACAAGTAATGGTTGTATCAGTTTACTGTCCTGTTATATTTTATGCTGACAAGAGAGAAGCCAGGAGGATAGAAATGTCTTCCTCATTATGGATTTTGTCCCACATGTACACATCAGCTGTGTGGGCTATAGCTTGGACTTTTTCCTTTAGGCTTTCCTCGCACACAGCGAAGTCAATAGTGCTTAAAACCTTTGGCAACTTTTTTAAAATGAGCACTTTAGAACTCAGTCAAAGGTGATGCATTCTCTGCTCCTTTACCTTTTCAGGGGTCTGTTGGAAGCCAGTTGCTTACCACCGACTGTAAGTTTCCTCCCACCCCACACATACGTGGGGTGGGAGGAAACACACACACAAATTTCTCCTTTTTTGTCTCCCAGTCTTTCTCAGTCTCTTCCTTTCAAGTACATTCCCACCCCATAACCCCGCCCTTATTCTCCCCTGCTCTCCATCTATGTACCTTCACTTGCACTTCCTTGCTTCTTTCCCATCTCGTCCCTTTTGAAGTCTGAGACAGCTCAAAATCCAGTGTGTTTTTTTTTTCTCTCCCCTCTGGACAGCCAAGGGGAAATGGCTCAGAAAGAAGGGCTCAAGTTCGATTACAGCTGTTAATCAAAAATCTGCACTGCCCAGCATGGTGTGATGTGAGAAATGATTTTGGTTTCGATCTGCCAAAGACACTATATGTTACATGCACAGGCTCATATGAAGATATATTGCACACACACACACACACACACACACAGAATGAAAACTATTCCACAAAATACACTACTGTGAAGATATGCAAGAAAGGACAAATGAAACTGAAAACAGAACAAACACCCTCAAAATATCTGTGCTCAAGCTACTGTATCTGCTGTGGCTCAGTGCAACTCATTCCCCACACAGATAGAATATGATTCTGCAAACTCTGGATTAGGCTCTCTTTGTGTTATTGAACACTCATTCTCAATTGCCATCAAAGCCATGCTGTGTACAAAAACCACTGTCAAAATAAATAAATGACACATCCAGGGCCATTTATCATTATTTTTTATTATATAAAATCTGCCAGTGCATGACTGAGGCATCAAATCAAATGGTAGTTTCAAAGGGTAATTCACTACTGTTTCTTTTTTATATTGCACTTTGGTCTGTAATTATACATGCTCTTTAAAAATGCTCTCACTTGAAAAGTAATAACATACATTACATTACAGCAAATGTGACTGGTTATATCACTCACTACTTCACATTCCCTCAAGTACAACTACATCAAAGGAACCATTATACACCTGTAGATGTTAAATGCAAGATTAACGATGAGTTGACCCACGGTCGACTTATTTCCAGACACTCTGAGCCCCATCCGGACTTCCTCAAACTCTGAACCGAACCTGACTAAAGTCAAATTACAAACACACTAAAGTCAAAGTCTGAACTGTCAGGAAACGCTGGCAGACAAACTTCTGAGAAAGCCACACTGTGAAAACTCTCACCATAACATCCGCTGGTCCACTTTCACACTGTAGGTGACATTGTTGTGCAGTCTCCTCTGTCCTCACTAGATACGGCACTCTGTAGAAAATCTGACAAGTCAACTATGTGAAACCAATATCAGACAACTAGAATGCGCACTTCCTAAAAAGAAACTGCAGTGATGGCTCCAAGCTGCTGCTGGCTAGGATCAGTAACAAGTTTCTCACTATGATGAAAGTTTGACAGATTTAAAGCCGTTGTGTTTAAACAATGGTTTCACAATTTTAACTGACATCAATAGTTAAAGTTGTATGTTTGCTGTAGCACCACCTAGTGGTGAGATTAAACAAATTATTATAGTATTGCACACTTGGTTTCAGCTTGATAAGAGTGAGGCAATAAACAAATATATAATAAAATAAAACACCTCAAAACAGCCAAATTCTATTGTAATGCTACAAATAGGTGTTGTCACTCACCTCACCTCTATTTACAGACTGCATGTTGTATGATGACTCATTCGTCCCTGCTGCTGCAGCAATGTTGTCATGTTCTTGCCATGACATTGACAAGTGTGATGTTAATGAGATCAATAAACGATGTGCATAAATACAGTATGTGATCATGTCCAGCTATAAAACCATATAATCTGACCTCCAGAGTTCAATTAAATCTCACTTTAATTGTTTGGCGTCTTTATAATCAAAATGGTCTCTAGGCACTTTACAGCTAATAAACTCATCACCATCATCAGTGTCTCTGAGTGATGGAAAACTTTTGCAGGCAAGATAACAACAATAATTCAGCGGGATGTGAACGTGGTGAAAACACTCTGATACTGTTGAAAATGAGCAAACACTGGATCATGCAGCATCAGCTAGCCTCCTTTATTTGTTGCACCTGCATCACCATCCCTCGCACAACACGAGTGAAATAATTGCATTTGAACTTCTTACCTTCAAGTGGAGAGCAGAGAAAACTGCTAGTTGTAAAGCCAGGGTTAATTGTGGGATAAATGTGGGAAAAAATCTAATTAACTTAAATCAATATGTGCATAATAATAACATATAAGCATGTGGACACCTCTAGCTATGAAGTGAAAATGAATGAACTTTGTTCCACTTGTAAAGCAACAGCAGTGATATTGTTCTTTATAAACACCTAAACTCAGCAGTATTACATTATGTTAAAATTATGTTGTACATTTAAAGCATATAGACATAATATAATATAATATAGGAAACTGTATGGACCTGTTCACCTTAAACAGGCTTCTATAGAGGTAATATTTTCTCTGCCGAGCGCTCTGCCTTAGTTGCTGATTCCAGGTCATCACAGACAAATGTATTTAACAGCATTATTTGCCAGCAGAACATTCTTTATATTCAATTCATAATGTGCTCAAGGGCAACAACTTTGTGTGTGATAGAGGTGAATATTTAATTGTATAACTTCACGGGTACTGCCTGAGTGCTCCTTTAGTTTCGTCTCTGTGAGGTTAGACGGTCTCATTTGGGGAGGAGCTGCAGGTTCGGGCTAGCCTTCAGGCCTGTGGAAGGACACAGCTTTGTGGGCCATGTCCTTCAACCGATGCAGCCAGAGCCAGAGACGGTGTTTTTTGTCCTGCAGCTGTGCTGTTAAAGTCAAAATAAAACAGATGAGAAATATTCTGTAGCCACTAAAATGAAAGCCATGCAAAGCATCTAAAGAAAAGAACAAAGAGAGAGACGGTGAATTGGAAAATATAAAATCACTTCCATCTGAAGTGTGCTTCTCTGCTCTTGACACAGAGAATACAGAAGCCATTAGTCTTTGTGCAAGGTTTTATTTCTTTAGTTTGATCAATTTCCTGCATAATGACTTAAGTAATCTATCTGCCTTAAGTTGATTTACCTGTAATTCATATTGACAAGTGACTCTAATGGAATGAACATATCAAACTGCATATAATTAATACTCTTATGATGCAAGTGCTTTCAAGGTTCATATAGCTGGCTCTGTTTCTGTAGCACTGAAGCCATCTGGATTATCCTTTTTATTATATTTTTGTATGTATTAAGACATAGCAGATAGAAAAAAGGTCTATAATAAAAAAAAGTGAAAGTAAAAAGTCTTAATCCTGATGCACATTAACTGTCAATCCTCCATACTTTTCAAAGCTGTATAATAATAATGATTAAAATGTATTTGTGTAATGAAAAAAATAATTCAGTTTCCTTTAGATCTATAAAGTATTTTTACCGTGTTTACAGTGTCATAGTCTCAAACTCTACCTGAACCACAGCGTGAGGACAAAGTTAGCCACTAGCTCCTGAACACAGAGGTGTTTGTAGCAGCTGAAGCGCCTGACGTTTCCCTCAGGAGGGCAAAGCCAAGCTGAGAGGAGACTGAAAATTGAACTCGTATATGAGGGTGACACAAGTATGACTAAGTGAATACTAATGTTGCTACATTTGGGTGACTGTGTTAGCAACTTGTTCTGCTGCCCCCAGGTGGCTAAAAAAAATCACTTAATGAAAGTTCAAAGATACAATTTGTTTAAAAACAATGGGTCCTTTGTGCCATTGCTGATGATAATATTGATTTTAAATGGCATTTACCAGGCTACTGTAGCATAATGGATATGGTCCTTCTCGACCGTGTCCATAGCAACAGTCTGTTTTTTTTTTCTGAAACACAAGGTTGTTTGTTTTCTTTGTTTGCTAAACAATTAACCTTGTATATCTTCACCATATATTGTCTGAATCTAGAGCAATCAGGTTCATACTGCCTGTAGTGTATTTGCCCGAAGCATCTAAGACGACTTCATCAGAGACCCATTTGGAAGCATGCCCTCAACATGCGTACAAAAAAAAAAACTCATGAATAAATGAAGAATCACATTTATTGTGCCATTTTACAGAAGTGCCAACATTGTCATTGCAAACTACTGAAGCAAAAAGAATTGGTAGTGCAAAGCTTTTCAGGCTAAGAGTACAAACACAGTATAAGAGTCTATTGGGCATTCATAATTTCAAAGTTTAAACTGCCTCCTGTAGGGCCACGGGCTGAGCATTATCGGGGATGACATGACGTTTTGCTCGCTGGATCCCCCAACTTGCTCTCTGTTGGTAACTCTAATACTTTGCATTTTTTCTCCTGGGTGTTAAGAGGAAAACGTACCAGTTGTGCTTCACAGTGGTTACAGAGCAAGGATACTGGCAACAAAGGTATAACGTTCTTACCCATTACACAATCACTCCTCATCACAGCAGATCTGATGGAGGCGCTGTGAACGATGCGAGAGGCCAACGTACGGCTGTGACGCTTCACGCTGCGCCCTCTATCTCTTGTAGGATGGTGGCTTAAAGCTTTCTTCTGAGACTAAATTAAAGGATCTTCCCCCTTGCGATCCAGCTCTTCTGTACTCCTATCCCTCTCGGTGGGGTGGCTTTCACCACAATGAGATGGAAATGTGACACAGTTAGGTGGGACTCCTGCCTGGGCCTGAGTGGAGGTGTGTGTGACATATTTCCAGCGACTCCTAGCTGCTCCCAGAACAGCTGCTGAGGACTGTTATGACAGCTTTCCACTGAGAGCACAGGAATCCATCTTCTCTCCACGACACTTCTATTCCAGTTCAGTCACTCTCATTTTTCCTTTTTCCACAGTTTTTGCAGTGCTGTCATTCAGGCAGCCTAGATTGGGTTTCTGGGGGAGAGCTGAAAAAGTGGTGGAAAACATTCCTTCTTTTTTTTTTGAATAACACTTGGCAGGTATAATTACTTACTTTCCAAATGCCCTCACTACTTAACAACAGATATTAGAAAGACAGCCTCTGATCTCTAAGCATCCTTTCATGAGGCTTTTGACAGCTGTATGAAGAAGAAGTAATCTTTTGGGAAAGGTCTGGAATCAGATGGAGACAAGAAACAAGAACCTTTGCATTTCCTTTTCAGTTCATGCCACTGTACAGCGCTTTAATTTGGTATTCTAGGTAAAAAAAAAAAAAAAAAAACATGTTCTGTACTTTCCATGAACTCTGTAGAAAGGAAAAAATGTGCATTTCTGTGCCAAACACTTCACTTACTCTGCTGTATAATCTCAAAATGGCCACCTGTTTATCCTGGCTTTGCTGTGCAATACCAGCAGGTAACCAGGAGGAGACATGTTTTCTGAACAGCAGCTTAAGCATAAGCTCTGCTCCAAGACACAAAAATAAAAAAATGAAAATATTTAGGGTAAAAGAAATACCTAAAAAAAAAACAATAGAATAGGATATTTGTCTGCATATGCTGGGAGTCATTGGGAGGGCACAAGGCAAAATTTGATTTCTTTTAATAATCTCACTGAAACAGATGACATTCATGTTCCAGTGATATTGTCTAGCTGTGGGTTAAAGGCTGAAATATTAATGGGATGGTGCATATGTATGAGTGCAGATGAGTGAAGAAGTAGCTAAACAGTGCACCGCAGGGCAGGCAGTCAGGCAGGCTCGCAGCTAGTATGCGGTAAGAGAGGGGATTTGTTTTCAATCAGTGAGTAAGTAACTTGACTCTATTTAATGTGGCAACCAATAGCACACACATACACAGTCGTATACAGAAATCAGTGGTGCCTAAGTCACCAACGGTGGAAAGGTTCCCAAAGAGCCAGCAGTTAAAAGTTTGTGTTTAAACCATTATAATAAACTGTATATTTTCTTTTATCTAAAATTTTGTACAGAAACTTTGTTTATTTTGTGGTTTACTCAAACTTTGAGGCTCCACTGCTGTGGAGTCAGTGAAGATTCCATCCCCATTGGTGTCAAAAGTGGTATGCTGTTTGAAGAAAATTACTTAGTTATATATACAGTATATGTGTTATTTTGTGTCTATTTAACCTGGAGAGCTAACAAACATTCTCGTAGTTACTGTGCTATTGAATGTTCCAGTCTTGTCTTGAGTTTTAAAGCGTTTTTTTTTTTAAATCATTTGTATAGGTTTATTATGCAATGTTAAAAGTTAGTTCCTTATAAATTAGCAAATCAAAAAAGGGACAGGCTATAATGATGTGATAAAAAACAAAAAAAAAAGTACACTATGCTCACAGAAATACATTATATGTGTTGACTTGTTAATTCAGTTACTTGTAGTTACAGTAATGGATGAAATTGGAGGAAGCCTCTGTGTATACCGTATATATGAAGGTCCAGATTTATGTGCCACTCCACTGCTTACATTCACTGACTGCAATCAATAAATCCCAGTTAAATACAGAAACCAGGAGCTGTGTCTGCAGATTGTAGCACTACGTATTCTTCCTATTTTCATCTGATACACAGCGGCACGCCTGTGAACAATTCCAGCTGCTGGAAATGAACCGGTGTCGCGTATGGAAATGTTGGTGCCATGTGCGGAGCTCTCACTGTTGGATATACGAAGATAAAAGTTACACTGGAGAGCAATTTGTGCTTTCCAGAGAACAGAATTAAAATGTGGTTTTGGGTGACCTTGCATTCAGGTGAGGCAACACTTTGGCAGCTGACTCTAAATACTGCTCGTGAAGGGAGCACATCAAACCCTGCCTAAAGCCTCTCTAAGCTCCAAACTCTCAAATCACCGCTTCTCAACCAGCAGACCACAGTGCGTGGCCTCTCCAGCTCCTCTTGGCTTATGTGTATGTATTTCTGCCACTTTGTTCTGAGCCTTTATGCCTCACACCATTAGCAAGCCACCTCTCTCTCCCCCTTTCTCTCTCTCTCTCTCCCTCTGTTTCTTGCACACGCTAGCAGGATTTAGATGCCCTATGTATTATGGATGGGAAAAATAAACAGAATGCGCCAGCCATTTATATGACACACTTGTGAGATCACAGGACAGAAGCGATTAAAGTGGTCAAATAAAGCTTCAGTGGGAGCCAGGAAGAAGAGAAGAAACTGAGAGATAGAGAGTGCATCTTGTAATATGTGCTTCAATTTTTTTTTTGTGACGCATCCCTCTGCATGTCGTCTTGTAACCAATTACATTAAACCACCACTCCCACACTTGCTGGAAGTCTATTAAAGTGGGCCTTAATTTAATAGAGGACTTATGCATGTGTTGTTGTGATAATTATTCCTCTCATTGAGGGTGATAGCACCTTCATCAAGCACAGCCTGGCTCCGGCGGACCTCCCCATGCACAACTAAATTAAAATAGCAGCGTTAGGCACGTTGTCATGCACTGCAGAGAACAATCATATCCAAGGTTAGGAAGGGGCACTTTACTATTAAATGGTCCCTAATGTTGTGGCTCAAGAAAATATCCCCCCAGCAGTTAGGCTTGTGTGGGTTTGACTGGAGGAAATAATAATGATGATGCAAAATTGCTGGTTGTTTTGACAAAAAGAAAGAAGAATGCAGTTTTCTCCTTCTTCACCTCCATGTAAATACATTTACAGCCTGGTAAAAAATATTTTTTTCATCTCTAGATATAATTTCCACATTCAACTGTATGCATTAAATTAGGCATGTAAGATTAAGAGTGTGACCAATTTGACCAACAAGTGGACACCTGTAGCAGAAGATAGAATGTTGATGATTTTGAATATATTGTTCCTAAAAAATACATTTACAGATATTTTTATAGTGAGCTAAACAGATTATGATCTCTTGTTTTCAACTATGTACACCACAATATTTGTACTTTTTCACCCTTTTTACAGTTGGAAAATTTGGCCGGACAGTCGACTGCTGCCTAAGGTGATTTATCATGCATTTGGAAGAAGCATCTCAACTAAGAATTCAACATCTCCGAGATCATCTCTGCACTTTATTTGTAACCTGCATACTGTCACCGTCACATAACACCCTGCAATACTATCCAGAAACAATTTGCAGTAATACATCAAGCAAAAAACTGCTGCAAACTCCACAAATTACACAGCACACCTCTGTGGAAAGCACACACAAAACCCACCTTTCATATCATGCTCAAAAGTTCATAATATCAAAGGGCACTGGCTGATGATAAGATATCCAGGAAATGTGAAGGCCTGCAGAGAAAATTACACATACCCCAACAGCAATATCTTGGCCAAAATGAAAGTGATAAGTGTGTAACCAAGGTGGAAATAAAGCTATGAATATATCAGTGAGTTAGGGGGCAATTTTTCTGATTGTCCAAGTGGATATAAAAGCTCGTACTATCAACGGTATTGATATGTATAGAAAAAGACATGTGTGACCCCTGTTTGCTAAATATGGCTACGGTGTGATGGATCAGACAAGCTCAAGACAATACAACCATCAGTAAGGTGCCACTGCTGCTCCAAATCCCATCCTCTCTCTGTAAATGTCTGCTGAGCTCCTCTGTATCTCTGTAGACACTTCATCTGGTATCACAAGCTTTGTTGTCACTTTACTGTTGTGCAGAAAAAGGAAATTCAACTGCAGCTGCAGCCTGGAGTATCAGATAGGAGACACAGTGTGTTAAAAAAGAAATATAAAAAATGCCTCTGTTGTTGTTGTTGTTGTTGTTTTCTGGTTTGTCTTTCATACAGTAAAATGAAAACAGAGCCCAGATTTTATCAGCATTATGCAGAAAGCAGAAATGGACATATTGTTTTTTTCTCTCACCTTCCTATACCCAACCGAAGACTGTGCGGATCAAGATCACGGTCCACAACACAGCACAAAACTGTTCATTTTGGCAGAGACTCTGAACCATTTTTACAAGTACCAACCGCAGTGTTTCCTGTCAGCTGCATGACAAATAACACTCAGGGGTCCTCAGACGCACCAACTTTCCGAAGTTGGATAAAGATGAATTCAAGTTCTCATTTATGCATAATTCATTATCATTATTCTTTCTATCCTGTCAGTTGGCAATGTGTTTGAGTTCAAGGGCAAAGATGAAATGATAGTACAAAGGGGTTGGATAACTCACAATGGTAAAATGGCATTATATCTCTTCCTTAATGTTTAATCAACGCTGTCACTGAGCCCACACAAGGCTCAGTCAGACTACTCAATTTCAATGACTGCGTTGTGTGTGTATGTGTGTGAGTGTGTGTGTGTATGTGTGTGAGTGTGTGTGTCGCTGTGCATGGTTGTCTATGTGGCCAGCTTAGAAGCTAACATTCTTTCTGAAATGTCCTAGAAACTTTCTCTGCCTTCAGTGTATTTTTGGAGCAGAATGAGAAAATCACCAATTAAAATGTCAATGCTAAAACCAGCAGTCAGGACAATGACAGACTTTCATCATGCAGTGTGTTCCACATACATATTTCATAATTGCTTTACCAGTTAATTTAATGATTTTTTTTTTCTTCCTTTTCATCTAAACATAGCTGCAACCAAACCTGGTCATCTCATTCAAATGAACCAGCCAATTTTAGGAATGATTGAACAAGGGAATTAATTTAATTATTACAACTAGCAAATAATACTGTATCTGTTGGACAACTGGTTACTGTCAGGAGCTTTGAAAGGTGTGAAACAGAGTCTAAACATCACAGTAGAACTAACATTTTTCAAATAAAAGCCTCTCAGAGTCTTGTTTACGATGTTTTCTTCGTCATCAGCTTGACTTTTTCAACATGAACATCAAATTTCCCACACTGGGACTGTACATGCTGCACAGCAACACAGGACCGACAGTCTTGGTCCAAATATACATTATCTGGATATCCACTGAATATAGCAGAAGCCCTAAAACATCAACTGTTACCATTGGATTCCCAGATTACTGGGTGAATTTGCCTTGCTCCTGGAGATTTTTCTCTGTTAATCTCTCTGTTAACGGATGGATGGATGGAGACAGAAAAACAAAGCTCCAGCTAACGAGCTTGTTAATGTTCAGTTAGCTTGAAGAACCATATTAAATTAATGGGACACAAGGCATATTTTTACCATCAGCTTTAATCTTAAACTGGGCATGCAAACCACTGCTGGTAGAATGTACATTATTTCAAGACATGAAGATTTAAAATGTTTTACAACTGGATAGATACAGACACAGATAATCAGCTAATATCAGGCTTTTTTTTGCCTGTCAAGGTTTAGCACAGCTTGCAACAGCATAAATTTGCATGCCAAAGTCCATAAAATGAGAAAAAATTACACAGGTTTACTTCAACCCTAATGTGATTATACACCAAGCAGTGAAATTAAAAGATTCCAGTAAAAATATTGCTACGTGAACATGGCTAATGGGTTACATACTGAATACATCCCTGAAAACCCCCCAGCTGGCAGACTCTCCCTCTATATTTCTTGTCCATCTTTATACTTTCTGGAATGTAAGCTATTTTCAGTTTTGCCTTTTGTCCTTTTGTTGATAACGTGGGAATGCGTTTGGTGTTAAAACTTCCATTGCATGTTTTATTGGTGCCTATACCTCCAAATCAGCAACTTATTACAATACATTTTTAACAAGTAATCCTTAGTCGCGCTGGAGATGGTTCACTACACCGAGTTCAATGCACCGAAAACAGAATAAAGCCTTTTGTTTGATTTAAACATAGACCACCCACAACAACAGATGAACACGGAACAACCTTGAAAAATATAACCTGCTTTATTTAATTTTTTTTTTTGTCGCTGTGGCAGTA
This sequence comes from Parambassis ranga, assembly GCF_900634625.1. NCBI lineage: Eukaryota > Metazoa > Chordata > Actinopteri > Ambassidae > Parambassis > Parambassis ranga. The sequence goes on from NC_041035.1 coordinate 9,554,670, forward strand.
CTGCAGATTCAAACTAGACAGTCTGAGTGGTCAAAACACAGACTGCCGTGGTAAATTGTGAGACATCAGTAATGTCAGCTCTTCATGAAAGACAGAACTTCACAGGCTCTACACTGACAGACAGACAGTGTGCTTCAGCTGGCTCTGCAGGTATACAGGAAAAAAACATTGTACAAGATCCTTTACATTTTACATTACATTTCATAAGACACTGATTTAAAAAACAGTCCACATGTATGTGTTTTTCTTCTCTTTGGCCTATACTGTGTCTGTAGGATAATTTAAATATACATGACTGATGCTGCTTTTTGATGACAGATTTTGTATGTGTGTATGTGTATATTTTGTATGTGGAAACTGAAAACTTGAATGCATACACTGATCAACCCCAACTCCTCACATGCCCTTGACAGTCTGTCAGTCTTTTAAATCTCTATTTTGGTTTGACGGCCCAATGCTTCACTGTTTTGGTTCATTGTCACTCATGAACTTTGTTACTTGCAGCTGCAGGCAGCTCTTTTCTGTAAAATACTCTGATAAAGACAGCAAACGCTACCTGCACAGCCCTTAAGAGCTGACTGGGAAAGTTTGCCAGTCCTTAGTGGAGCATTTAGCAGCTAAATTGACAGATATTTCTCTCAGGAGTTGCTGGAGAGCAAAGTGGAACTATACCAGCAGAGTAAGTGTTGGACTCTTTAGGTTGCCTGTAAAACTGCTTCAATGTGTGCTGATGCTGCTGTATGTGAAAATAGTGAGTAATGGTACATGTCAACAATCATCCTGCAAACAAGCAGATGAATCAATGAAATAAGGTTGAAACTTTAAGTAGCAAGTAGTCTTAATTGTAAGATCAAAGTAATGTGAAATAATCCAAGTAATTCGACAGTGAAATGAAGTAGAGTGATTGGCTCTTTGCACCCTGTTAACATAGAGGTCTATGACTCACTTCTGGAGCCGCCATCAAGAGGCCACACAAGGAACTGCAGGGTTATTTCATCAGCCCCGAAGGCTGCTGTTTGGTTACGAGTAGGCTGCAACTAATGACTATTTCAATAGTTGACTAGTCATTGACTATCTAAATGACTAGTCGACTACTTTGGACTGCTAATTTCTCGTTGCTTCATCCGCCTCCATGCTGCTGTCAGGTATCGATGATCTTGGTCCAAACCCCTCGATTCGGGGTTTAAAAAACTGTGTCTTTGTGTGTGTGTGTGTCTGCTCGCCGCCCGTTCTCATATCTGCCTCATATCTGCCTGAAGCGCATTAACCACAGAATCTAAACAGTTACTCCACACCTAACTAACAAACAGCTCATCCAAGTTTCAAACCAGTGGCCTCTTGCACCCAAAGCGCCAATCATCTCCCTACACCACAAACCAGAGAACCATTTTCCACAAATGCAGACTAATGTAGACTAATGTAGACTATTAGTCGACTAGTCATTGCAGCTCTAGTTACGAGTCTCCCTTTTGTAACAAACGCTGAGCAGCACTTGCTGATACAACCACAGGAGGGTGCATAGCTTTACACATTTTATGGTGGCTGGAAGTGGCAAAATGATAACACACAAAAGCAAGTGCTCAGTACGTTTGTTGACTCAGTTATAAAGTGTAACTTTTAAAAGGACTGCTTCATGTGACATGTCATTGCACACACTTCACACTACTATTTTCACGATTGGACTTTATGTATCAATAACATGTTTGCAATTCTCAGTATTCTTTTCACAGCTGATTAAACGCTCTAATTATCAAACTAACACTAACATTTATTAAAAAATGTAATATCTTGAGTCAGCAAAATATATATAAAAAACTGTATATAGATTTAATGAATTTTCTTAAGATGCTGAGTGTGATCTATACTTTGCCTTATCTGGTAATCATGACTGCTTCATTGTCTCTTATGAATAAAAGCAGTCCAGGGCTGAAGCTCATTTGGATGCACAATGTCCCTCTGTGGCAGACTTTTAAGATTTCCAAATAGGACGTCATTACGTCTGACGAGAAAATATCACTATCATTTCCCTTTCAAAGCAGTCCCTCGAATGCAAAACAAACAAGCTGAGGCGTCACAATACACACGGCATCATGGGAAGAGAATATTATGTTCTCTTGACAAGTCTTATTTAGATGTGTGCAGCAGAACACATTAGGCTCTTTATTTACTTCCTCTCAAGACATTACAAACACTTAGCATCCCGGAGTGCCTGCCACATCTATGCAGTGCTGATACATGTTTGGAAACTGTATGCTAGAAAGAGGTCCAATTTTTATTTCAAATTACATGAAAGCCAATTTGAAAGCCTGTGTATGTAAACAGCATTATCTTTGCTTCTTTTTTTCTAAGTGCATGTGACTTAATTCCACATCACATCCCTTTAAAATAAAAATCACTGATAATAAGATGTTTAGATTTACAAGATTAATCGAGCATGAAACTCTCCCACATTCATCAGAACAGGGGAGGGGGATGGGTTTGTGCCAGGCACATCCCATATTGCTTCTGTTTAATGTCATGTAAAGTACATCCATCTGAGTGGAAGCAAATAATCTACTACCACAAGAAGAGCCTCTGGCAGCAGACCACTCTCCTGGTAACAGATAGCGTTGGGGTGTTCAATCAGCAGTGAGGAGTGTAACAAGAGTGAAATCCTTTCCTGTGGTGTCTAATAGCATAAGTCCTTCCATCACCAACATGGGAGGGAGTTGAGGGCAAAGGTGATTCCGCCTCCTGTGTTATCAGAACCACAGCGACAGATCTTCTGCAGATGCGTGTGCCGAATACAAAAATAGCCTGAATTTAATGACTGTGGCTCTCTTCCAAAAAATGTGTCCGTCTCTGCGTCTATGAACTGTGAAAGTTATCTGACCGGGCGAGAGGTGTTCTCTCCTGCACCCCCAGTCAATTTGTGTCTCAAGTCAGGGCCTTTACAGATCAAGCTGTTTGATCCGGCTCCACTGGCTCTGACGTCTGCTCCTGAGCAGCTCCGGCCTATTGACCGAGGCAGCTGTGTCGCTTGCACCAGCCGTTGCTGCACAATTTCCATTCAGTTCATCTCAGAGTTTGGGAGAAAAAAAAAAACTCCAGCTCTGGAAATAAGAACATGTCAACACCGATTCATGTCAAAAAAAAAAAAAGATTGTGTCCCTGTCTCTGATGATTGTGTGTGTTTGTGAGGTAACAAGCGTGTCTCTGGGTGTGTTTGATTCTTCCTCATATTGTCCACCTAAAGGATAAACATGGGACTGTACAACTCCACTGTACCTTAAACTTTCCCAGCCATTGACAGTAAAAACTAAGGTGTAAAACAAGAACTTGCAAAAACAAAACTTCCCAGCATAAAACACAACCAGTATATATTGAATCACTGAGGCGCATGTAGATATATCATGCACAGATATATCATGCCGATTATTAAGGATGAAGACGGGGTAGGCAGTCCCTCAGCTTTAGTGACAATTAACTTTATTGCATTGTATTATATGTGACATTTGTTTTTTATTGAAGTGTTACCACTCTAATTTGGGAAAGAACCACTCTTATCTGCACTGTTCCTTCCTCCAATCCTCCGATGATTTTCATACACTCCCTTGAGGGAGCAGGCTAAATTTAGAAACTAGAAAATTGAATTTCTGAAATCATGCTTTTCAGAATGGATGTACACATCAGCAATCTAAGAGAGTGTTGACAACAGATTGAAAACCTAATGAAATTCGGGAAGGGATAATAAGAGATTTCAGTGTCATGTGTTGAATGGCAGGAAGAATGACACCAGTCAAACAATTAGATTTTAGTTAATAACAAGAAATCTGAATGTGAACATAGGTTCTACCCATTGAAATAAAATGTCTATACAATTTTGATATTATAAAATAATATTTACATATCTTATTTTCCCACATATCTCACTATTCATTCACCTGCAGGCTTTATACTCAAGTCAGTCTATCCACCACACAGTTTTTCACAGTAGACATTTTCACTTGTCACATTTGTTAAAGCAGCAGAAGAAATTTGTGACATTATTACAGTTTTGAATGTTGCAATATTGAGAAAACAAATCATTAATGTAAAAAAATTGTGTAGAAATATCAGTTATGACAATAGGTCAACGATGTCCATGTTCCCTAACCGCGTGGACTGTACTTTGATAACACCTCAAGATAGGGAGTGAAACTGTTTTGTCTGCCCTCAGTCAACTTCAAATGAAGACAAAATAGTTTCTTGTGTTGAACTGTCTATAATTCAAACCTCTTGTCAGTTGTGATGACAAACATGACAATTAGAGATCAGGTCGAAGAAGAAAACCAGCTGGCTAGCATTTGTTTAGGACACTCTCATCAAGGGAAGTCAAGGGCAGATTTATTCCAGCAAATTAGGACAGGGCAGCAGCAACACACTTTTTAGGAATCCTTGTAGGTGTTGTTCCAACTAGCATAATAGCAGAACATCCTGTACTACTGATTACTGTACTCACAAGTTTTATCATTCTTTTCACTCAACTTTAAAATAAACTCAGTTTTCCACTTTCTTAAAATAGCATAAGAACAAAGTCCACAAAAAACCCTTCAGTGAGGATAAGACTAGATGTATGTGTTTGGACTGAAGATAATGGGTTATGCCTATCATGACCCATAATAGTCCAAAACACAGTTATACTATGATTACAGTAGCTGTCACCACAGTGTACAGTAATTATAGCAATTACATGTCATCTGCCTTGCATTATTTCAATTTAGCACAACAGTGAGCCAGTGTGTTTTTTTGGTTGCTAATTGCTTTTGTAAAAATACACCGTTCCAGTGAAAAATGCCAGTAATTGTCTTTAAAACATGCAAGTATAGGATTCCCACCATAGGCATCGAATAGAATGAGCTTCAGTGGGTTGAAAATATTCAGAAGCTGCCGACAAAAAAAAAAGACAGAAAAGAGAGGAAGGGAGAAACTTTGTGTTTTTATGTTTGTGGGAGGCCTTGGCATACATTGGACTTAACACAAATTCCCGATGATCAAAAGGATGAATGTTAAAGTGAGAGCTTCTGTGCTTTAATACACGTTTGAACAATTTCCAGCTAATTAACATATTCATTGGTTGGCCTGTGCTTTGCATCAACAGACAATGACCTGATAAATATATGAAGTATAATTTTCAGAGTTTAAGTTTAAAAAAACGTATCTTGTGTGGAAATGTCAAGTGCAATCAAAAGTTTGATTTTTGAGAGGTTTTTGTTCTGCCTATGGCCTACAATCAATACACTAAAATCACCCACTTGAAACCAAGCTGGCAGGGGGTCTAGTGCTGCAAGGGGTTGCAACACAGCCTGGAAATTTAGAGGGAGAGACTAGTGGCTGGACTGTACACCAGGCGCAACAAATTGAAACATGGGACGGATGACTAAGGTATGTCCAACCACATATGCCTCAGACAACATCGAGCTGATCTAACAGTGGTTTCCAGAATTTATATTTTTTTGACAGACAGAGGATATTTACAATCAGAGAAGGCTGGATATCTGAGAGGTCCCGATAAAAACCCAAACTGTCTGCACAAGCTACACCAGAGATAAATAAAGTCAGATTTTGGATGAACCGAACATAGTGTATCCATCATAATGAATTGCCATTATTCATAACACCAGACTGTAGGCGGAGCTGCTTATTTGCAGGAGATTTAGAAAAAGTTTCCCAACTGTCTCAACTCTTCATCTTCAATACGGTTAAATCATGCTGGAAGAAATAGGCCTACAGTAGGCTACTCTGGCAGCAGATATGTGGAGAATATGAAATTGCATAACAGGCAATACTCATCTGCCTAGAAATTGCTAGGCAGACTGACATTTTGATTTCTTTCCTGCAAGTTTGATGTTAATGATTTGGCTTTGGATGGGGGACCCTCATAGAGTCTGAGCCATATGAGTGCAATTTCCGTCCTGGGGATGAAAGCACATCGATTGCCCTCTGATGGTTTTTTATGGGGGGCTGCTTTCATCCAGACTGAGACATTATTGAACTGCGCTCACCATTAATGCAGGGCTGATTCTGTGTAACCATATCAACAGGAGTCCGGCAAACATTCAATATGCTATAGTTGTATGATGTCGCGGCTATACTACTGCTTAAGTGTTTTTGAGTGAATATGCAAATATCAAAGTGAAGTGGGATAATTTCATTTTCTCACAATAGAGCACAGACCTCATATGATCCAGTGAATAAAGCCTACAGGAAGTCAGCACACCAGCCACCCATGGTTGGCATAAAAATGAGCTTTTTATTCTTTATAATTGATTAATATTGCAATTAGACTTTGCAGTCGGCAAACCCTTCTGCATTCACATTAGGGAATTTTATCCCTGCTGGTGTGCAATAGGGAGGATGCTGTTGGAAGCCTTTCTGCCTACACGAATCCCTCTCTCAGTGTCTGCTTGGATTAAGGAATCATCCACAGCTGCGTCTGCTGTGCTGATGGGGTTTATGCTCGGGTTAAACACTGAAATGTGCTCAAGTGATTCCCTTATAGTCCAAACCTTACTGAATTGACCCACAAAGACACAGAGGAATACAACTGTCTAAATGAATACGTCTAGACAAAAGCTACTTGTGGAGACATCTCAGTTCTGCATTGAATCTGCCCGTGTTTATGTTTGTATTGTTACAGCAGCAGCGAGACAGGCACCAAGGGTTATCTTCATATAGATTACATTCAGAAAACGCTTAGATGGAGTACATTTTCCATTGGGCTTTGATATTTCTAATACTCCGGAGAGCAACCTTCACCTTTAATATTAATGCAGTTCATTTAGAGCATCAGACACTTGCTCAAAAACAAAGTCCAAACACAATCAGACTTTTTTGTTCCCCCGATATCGATGCTAACAAATGAAAGGTCTGCGGTATTCTGTGTACACCACAGACATCAAAAGCTATAACTGGCTAGCTGACTCACAAACAGCCAGTCTTCATCAGAAAAAAAGACAGTAGTGGTTGATTTTTGTAGGTGATTAAACTGTCCCAGCACCCTCCTGTGGTTGTATCAACATAGTGCATGTGAAATCTTAGCAAAAAAGATCCTTAGAAATCCTTAGAAAAGAACAGTCTGGAGAATTGTTTTATCCACCTGTCTATCCATGGTGTTTAGTCGACCTATATAGTCCACTATATGTCAGGCAACAGATTTTTTAGCTAGCTGCTTTTCATATTTTCAAAGAAATTATATCATAGAAAGCAACTTTTTTTGTATAGACCTGTTACTGAGGCATCTCATTGGTGGTTATTTTTAATGACGAGATGATGACAATGGTAAAATGTTACCCAATTTAACTCGCAGCTTTGTGCAAGAGGTCATTGCAAAGCATGACTGACAAAATGCACATTTCTGCCTCTGAAGGCATGAACAAACATTCAATCTATTTAATCAACCTTGCTGCTTGGCTGCAGCAGCGAACGGTCGAGTAGTCATTGATGTCCTTAAAAACCTTTCTTTTAAGCTGAAAATTCCCAGTGTGGCTACAAAGTAAACCAGTAACAGGGACATGGTGGTGATATTTAGTAACCCACACATAACTGCAGAGTGTGCATATTTACCTGGAGGGGAGGGCACTGACCTTTGCTCTTTTTTACTTAATTTACTGACAAATTATAAATATGGAACAAAGAGCGCTCACCTCTGCACTGTAAATTAGCACAGCACGAGGTGAGCTAAAGGGCAGGGGTTATACTAGAAGTCAGATGTGTTTGCATTACTGTGCTATAAACATAAACCCACATGCATGTCAAGAGGTCCAATTAGGTGCTTTATTACTAAATGCGGCTGTATGCAAAATGAGCCCAGCTGATTCAGACAATATGGCTTTTTCCTAAACAATGACCAAGAATCAGATGTCAGCTCTGCCTGCAAACAATGCTGCACATTATCCCCAATGCTGTTTCCCCTTGTTGATCTGAGGTCTGCTTATCCCTTCACCTAATGGTCTCGAGTTAAGAAAGCAAGACTGATTGTTGGTCCAACCTGCACAACAACTTACACAAGAGCCATGTTGCACACACCCACAGGACACTTGCATCTCATCCAATTTGCAGTTTTGTTCTTTAGCCCGCTCATTCCTCTCTTTCTCTAACTCTTTCTCGTTCTCAACTAAGACCCACAATCCCTTCAGATCTCAAGAGGCTTAATCAGTGTCTGTGTCAGACTACTTCACGGCAGCCTTTGGCCACAGCGGATATTATCCATCTTTTCCTCCTAACAAATCTGTCAATCCACTCAACGGGAAATGAAACTTCTCCTCTTTGTAGACAAGCAAACTGTTTTTCTGCATCAAAAAAAAGGAAGAAAGAAAAGAAAGTAAAGCAACATAAATTCAGCATTGAATAATCAACAATAAGAGCTCAGGGGTGATGTGGAAGTGGTACAGGCTACATGAAAAGGTATACCAGGACTAAAATATTGGTTTCAAATTCAGAAATGTATGCAAAGGGGCAACCAACCAGGGGAAAGCTTGCTTTGATTTGACTCAATTTGCATAAACCCTCCCAACTATGCTTTTAATAAGTGATCTTCACCCAGGGAGTTGCCGGTGCATAGCAGATTAGCATATTCCAGACAACACAACCATCAGTTGGTTCAGAAAAAATAAAAAATGCAGAGTGAAAAAGTGGTATGAGGGCAAATTGGCAGAATAGCAGGGGAGAATGAGGGGGAAATGTTGCAAACAGACCTGTTTGTTTTGGATTTCATTTTCAGTAACACAGAAATAAACAGCTACTGCTAGAGAAATAACTACCCTTTATGACTCCCCTGCTAATTTGCTAATGGCTGGGCTGTTTCATAGTGCCCCCTAGTGGTTTAAAACAAGTCTCTCCCTGTGATGCTAAAGCAAGTTGACTGATCTGAAAACCAAATACATGCAAAAGCAGACAAAGATCAGTACGGAGTATTAGCTGCTGAGGGCACAAACTGCCTGTGGAGGGGGGAAAAATAGGATGCCAAGATGCAACCTGTCATTAAAATGAGATTTTATTCCCTTTTAGAGCAGTTCTCCAAAGTGTTTAAACATGTTACAAATGCTGCAATGTTTGAATAATACACTGCAACATTCTGTTGCATGTATGATGAATGAGGGATGTGTCTAAAGAGGACCTCTGAGGCAGGAGTCTCCTACGTGATCATTTCTTTACACACTAGAGGGGGCTAGATCATTGAGAGCAAGTTGCATTAAGCTGATTATGATTACAGAAAGTCCTCTGGTCTTGTATTTCACCACATTTTTACATCCATACTAAGACTCTCTCTCTCTCTCTCTCTCTCTTTCCAATCCACAGAGAGACAGACTTGTAATTTTTCCTGGTCACACACAACTGATAAACAGCTACATCAGCATTGGCTGAATCAGATATTATGAGTTAGGTCAGGTTAATACCCTTACCATCATATTACCCTGGAGAGCAAATTGACACAGACTGTAGGAAGAAATAATGACAAAATAAAAGATACAGCACAGTGGGTCCACACTCGAGTGCCTGGGATAAGCTGGAAAAGCCTGTTAATTTGCTGCAACTTTAATTTGCATGTATTTGAAAAGACAGAAACTAATTGGTATTAGATAGTTGTGTGTTGATAGAGTAGAACTGTCAGTAATATTGGCAGAAACAGGAACACAGGGTCCATTGTTTAATTGCCTTCTGGGTGGGGTGGTGGTGGTGGTGGTGGGAAGCAGAATCTTATTAATTGGCAAAATTTATGTTAATAGAAATTTTCAAAGACTGTGACATAATTGTTTGATTTTAAATATAAAAGATTCAAAGCAGTGACTTTTGATGTGAGAAGCGGTGATCGTGCTTATTGTGATGTGTTTACTCAGCCTTACATTATTAGGTGTCTGAATCCTCCCACTGATGTGAGTTTGGGAATATCAGTCATGAATTATTCTATATACCCACAGTCCCAGTAATGTCTAAAGTGAACATTTAATGCAAGCAATATCAAAGCTGCTGCAGTTTTCATTTGCATAAAAAAATACTTTGAACACAGATGATCTACATTATCACAGGAGAAAAGCAATGTCATCTAGAGCTGTAGATTTTTTTGCAACAGGTACATTTTTGCAAAAAAATCTTCCCATTGCTCTTTTTTTATGATGCTTTTAGGACTCTCTGTGAGTCAAATAACCGATAAATAAAACCAGTATTCTGTTAATAACTGAAAATAGCATTCAATTTATGTCTAACTGGAGCTTACAGGGTTTGCCTCGTGCAGTTTCCATGTTACTGTATGTGATGGTCAGCAAGTTTCCAAGGCCACCTGGATACTGACCAGTTTCCTTGACAACAGAGAGAGCCACATCTCAGCCATTTTCTTATCGGTGTCCTTGGTGATCAAGTCTAAATTCTTATTAGTGTGATTTATGTGCAAAAAAAGACAAAAAACTCAAATTGGTCAGACAGCCTGAGACATTGTCAGTGAAACAGCGTTTCCTTTTTTCTCCACTGACCTTCGCTGTGCCTGCTTTAGGGCTGCATCCTGGAGCCTGTCAGTTGTTTTAAACAGATGCCTGTTGTTGATTTTGATTTATTTACCCTTCCCCCATCCTCATGCTTTTGAGGACCAGCCCTGTTCTCTGTGTGTGTGCAGTGATTTTTGCATGTGTGCAGATGATGTCAGCTTTACAGTGTGAGTAAAGACAGATGTGTTGAAGACAAACTGTGTCATGAATATATGCAGCAGAGAGAAACACTGTGCTATGCTTTCACAAAAGAACAGTTTTTAAATACCAACTATTTAAACGATCCCTTAATGTGAAGGGTTTCTAACATTTAATGCTGTATTTACTTTCAGAAAATGATGATCATCTGTGGCTTTTTATTTATCCGTTTAGCGAGAGCATCCACAGACATATTCATTAGTTTAGAGGAAAATAAAGCACACATGCTCAACTCATCAAACACTAGCATTTAGTAGCTACGCTAATGTCAGCTAAATTTAGAAAGATGTTACTGTGTGGCTCAAAGCAAACATTTAGGAGAGAGAACAGGGCTCAGGTGCAAAACTATAATACACCAATCAAAGAAGAAAAAAGTGGCAGCAAAGGAGAGAGAAGAGGAATGATTTTAACAAACTACTGCAACACGATTTAGTTAAACATCATGACGATCTTGTAGTAAACATAGGAACTATTCTCTACTGATCATAAGGTCTGTGGATTTTCGATGTTGGGCTCAACACTTCCTGTCTTGACCCAATCCTGCTGCCTTTTATTGATTTAGCTGGCTTGAGAGGGCTCAGAGTTCAGGGCTGTATATTGCCTACATGCACTATCAGGGGTAAATCCTGAGCGCTTTGAAGCACTTACATTTAAAATCTGTTCTACAAACTGAAGAGTAGGTGAACATATTCCTTGCTACAAGAATAAAGCAGAGGTTGGTGGAGAGTTTTTGAAAGGTTTACTATAAATAAAGTCAGATTCATGAGTTACCTTTGGTCAATGTTGGTTTACTGCAGGTGAGGGTTTGAGCTGAGGTTGCAACCTTTGCCAGTTTCTGCAGGCACAGATTATGTTGACACTGTAATATAGACAAGCCTTATTAGTTAAGGCCAAACGCCCCCATGTAGCAGCTCATATTTTATGCAGCTTTTGGCGTCTCTTTAAAAGAGACAAGGCATTGATCAGCCCACCCTGATAGCAAAGTCCTAATGACTAGTTGGAGCAACATAAGATAAGAGGATGAGAGGAAATTCTAAAAAATGTAGCTGAGGTCACAGGAAAGCTCATATGAAGTTAATGTTTTGCTTTGCTGTCATTTCTGGATAAAGACCAGATGTGCATAAATATACACATACTGGCAGTCTGAATTTACAACAAACTTCCAAATAAAGAGCTAAAAAAAAAGCTCAAATAGCATATGTTAAAGCAGGCACACACACACACGTTGCCCACACCCGTGAAAGCCATCATGGCAAATGACAGCTTATATGTTGGGTGTCTGTGAATGGAGGCCATGAAATGACAGTGCGTAACTCCCATTGCTCAGCCAAGTATAAAGAGATTTGATGGAGCATCTGTTTGGAGAGCACTGAAACAACAGGCGGAACAAGAGTGGAAATCTGGACCAGACAGTCTGCACACTGTCATGCAGCTTCAAATTATTACCCATAACAGACACAACAATGGAAAATCACGTTTACACAAACACAAGACTTAGAGAATTAAAATCAACACATCATGCGATATGAAAAGGTTTCTTTAACACATCTTGTATTATTAACTAACACAGAAAAGATTTGCAACAGCTGTTCCAGATGTTTGTGTGCTGAGGAAGGAGGCAGAGGAAGGTATAAAGGAGTGTAATTTGTATCTACAGAAGCTGTCATTCAGCTATAACATGGCCTTCACCTTGTTGTCAGCTTAATATGATTGTGAGTCACAGCCAATGACAGAGCATCTGTTTGTGGCGCAGAGGAATCAATACTCAGGAGTGAAGTGTCATTTATCTTGTTATGCACTGACTTTGAAAATAAAAGCCTCTGGTCCATCCTGAATGTGAGGAAAATGTAATCATATAAAGTCATGAATCTGAAATTATTCTTATAGATTTTTAACTCAGGGAAAATGTATGTTTAAAAAAAAAGAGCTGAAAGAGCGACAAATAGCAGCCTAATGATGATGTGTTATTATTAGCTTGTCTGAATGTGAAATTACTAACTATGCTTTCAAATAAATGTAGCAGAGTAAGCGGTCAATCTTTGAAAATACATATCCAGCACCCTGCTGTGTGATTATAGTGTATGTCCAATTCTATGGTGGCCAAGAAAAGGAGCTTGTTGTGGAGAACACATAACACATAAAATGTGTTTAATGCAAGAGGAAACTTCCAGGGCTGAGATGATGCAGCCTCTCCTGTATGCTGCACTATGTAACTAATCAGACTTCTATGTGTTTCACACAAAAAACAACCTTTATTCATAAAACAGGAGACCGCTATAATGTGAAGTGATACTTTATTGTATGAAGGTTATATTCATGAAACTGAAAATCACAGTTGGAAAGAGGTGTCACTTGTGACATTTCTCTTGAGCTATTGATGTGGTAAACCTGCCTCCATTCGTGCAGGTGTTATCCTCAATAAGTACACACTAGGGTCTGTTCGACACAACTTTGTGTAAGAATATATGTGAAGCTCCAAGCCATACACATTACTGTAAACTTCTGCTTTTGACATTCTCTTCTTCTCACATTGGATAACTATAGACGCTGAGTTTGAGGAAAAGACCTTCATCTTTACCACTGTCTAGTTATCCAGTGTGTGAGGAAGAAGAAGAGAATGTCAAAAGCAGAAGTTTACAGTACTGTGTATGGCCGATCACTTATACCCCACCATGGTTGTTATAATCTTTTCACAGTGGAAAGACGCATTGACTTGCTATGGAGTTTTTGGTGCCATGTAATGCAGTGTTAACAATCCATGCGTATGTCACATATTTCTGCGAGAAGCAATGACTATAATGTTAACATATTCTACATAATAATAATGTTAACATGTTCTACCACTTTCTGCTATGTCCATTTTCAGTGTATATCATAACAATAAATATTCTGCTCTCATAAAGTTCAATCTCCACTTGGTTATAGATGGGCATTTGCCAGTAAGTCCCAGAAAGTGCGGGCATACGTTTAAACTTTGTCTGAGAGCTGTTTAAAGTGATTTATCTTGTAGCTGAAAGGCTGTTGTGTCACAATTTGTGTCCCTCCTCTGTATGAGACACTAACTATCATATGCTTATAGGTTGTTGTGTTTACCTGGGCGTGATATCTATGTTGGACTTGTGCAGCATGAATTTGAAAACAAACGAGGTGACACTACCTGTTAGTCTCGTCTAAAACAGGATACAACCTTGTCATCATTTGTCAGCACAGGCACACACAATACGTGTATAATTACATATCAATAATTACACTGAGACACTAGGCAAGACCAGGCAGGTTTTTCAGCTCTCAACTAGATAATCTCTTGGCACTTCCATAGTCACCTACCATGAAGTTTAGGCTATTTTCAATGCATGGAACAAAGCATATACTCAGCTGTCCTTACCATGAGGGTTTTATTGTGTAGTTTCAGGCCCAGTCAAATGAGGATTATACGTATTGTAAAATCATTATTTGCCTTTAGACACCGTCATGTCAGCACCGTGGTAAGACTGGTCATTCTGACAATCCTGCCAACCATAATAAAGAAGTACCTTGTTGTTTCTTGTTAGATTTTACATAATTATACATTTTCTAACTGCGGTGACACAGTGCCCTGACCTTAATGTGTTAGTATATACACAATTAACTATTTGCCAATTTACTATGGTTCTCTGTCACGTCCTCAGGTTTATCCCTACAGTGGTTTCAAGGTCAATATCCACTTGCACAAGAAATAACAAGACTCTTATGGGGCAACTTCCAGCAACTTTAGCTACATGATGAACCATGTTATTTATTTCTACAGAAATTCCTCAGTGAACTGCAGCCGAACGCTATCCAAAGCTCCATATGCTTATGTTTCAATAAAACGCACTTCACGCAGCAGTATGAAATCAATGTTTCACCTCATCAGCAACAGTGTTTGTGCTATATTACCTCTGTTGTCATTACATCATTATGAATGTATGTAAAGCACTTTAATTATGTACTGAGCCAAAGCTGGAGGGACCACCTTAAATATTTATTGATTATAAATGTCATATTTCATCATAAACTTGCTTTATTGATTGGTCGATTTACTCTTTGCTTTAGTTAACATTCTGACATGTTTGCAGTCACTCTGGGCTCCACCAGTGCTTTACAGGCTATATATTAGCAGAGTTTTAAACAGTTTATAATACAGTGCTAACAATAGTTGAAAGACTGTAAACAGCTGTATGACACAACAGCGTTTCTGCTACAGCAGGACTTGTATGTGCTGGGCTGCTAAGCAGCATGCATTTCTTTATTACCACACCTATTCAATTCCTTTTTTAGGGGGGCCGATACAAAAATGCAGCTAAGTTCATGTGATTTGCTTTGTTGTGCCAAATGAAGCAAACTTAACAGATGGGAACATCTATGGAATTGATGGAGCTGCTGCAGTGATCCCAAAATGTGAAGAAAAAAACACTTCAAAAAAAGGACTAATTAGTTAACACACTGTTCTTCAGCACTGAGCCCTTCCATTATCTGTTACAATTAGTTTCCATTTTAATGTGCACATTTTCTAGGTCAGCATACATTATGTTCATTTTTCATCTTGAATTCTTTCAGATGTGTATGAAAAACTGAACTGAACTGCACAATGGAAACGTGATGAAAATCACACAGGCCATAGTCTGAGCCAAAGAGATCCTGGTTCTGTAATTATGAGGACTTTTTTTCCCCATGTGACTTGGATTTTATCCTCCCTGGAGGAAGATCAATTGTAATCATCTGAACTCCCTATAGTAATGAAAGTGATGGAAGGCCTGCACTCAGGCTCTGTTTTCACAAGTTCCAATAAAGGCTGTATGATGATCATATCTGTTTATTGATGAGCACATGAACATCCACAATCCCAAAAAATGCCTAATAATTCTGCAGGCTCACTGTCAGCTGTTGCACTAAAGAAAAATAAATGTGATTGAATGTAGCATATTGTGCATCACACTAAAAATATTTAAATTAAAACCTTATTCACATTTGCTTTGTGGTCCTTAATGTTTGTCTAAAACCTACATAAGACACTGTACATACTGAAAGTTATGATAAAACATGTTATAAGTCAACAACCAACTATCATATCCACACAGATATATCACTCTACTTTAAGTGTTCGGAATAAAAATGCAAGCAAACAAACATTATCCTGCTTGAAGAATGAGTTGAATTAATATTATTATTATTCTGCTGTTACACTCAGACAGTGTAGCTGCTGATAAAGTCATTTGCAAGTTTGATGGCCAGATCATCCCTTGATCGATGTTATGCTATTATCCACCCAAAACAGATTAGTTTGTATACAATAGGTTGCTATATTAGGTAGCTAGCTGGTGGGGCACAGTAGTTTGTAGCTCTTTGTAGATAGTGCCATAATATAGACAGACTGATTCAAGCCCATACAGAACAAAGCACCTTCATACTAGATTTAGACAGAACTCTTATAACAAAAAATCTAGCTAACTAAAGTTAACTCCTTCACCTTTAAATCACTATATCAGTCAGAATTCCAGTAACTGACACAGCCTTTATTGACTGTCATATTACTGAGAGCATTTTTAGACAGAGAAATGGGAGGAAAGCAAATAAAAAAAAAATCAAACATCAAATTTTCCTGAATACCTTCATTATTTTGCTCTCTAACAGCACACTGGTGACGTTATCTGGCGTATGCATATGCACTGGGGAAGAAACAGGGTGGGGGATAATGAGAGACCCTGTTGTGCAATTGTAGCTACAAACACCTGATAAGATGCAGGAGGTAGTTTGAGAAATTTGATGGCCGATTTTATGCTGTTCTGGCCTGAAATGATGGCTCGTCTGACTCCAGCAGTGTCAAGAGAAAGATGGGATGCAACTACGCTCTAAATCAGTGCATCTGTGGTTTTTTTCAAATGTCACTGCAGTTATAATATCTACTCACTCAATGTGTGAGCGAGTAGACGAAAGATACCAAGTCAGGTAAGCAGTGTCGCCATGTTCTGGTCAATAATGTCGTTTTGATTGTGTAATATGAAAAAGTCACCAGTGCAGCTGCATGTGTAAGCAATGTTAAGATATTAAAGAAGAAAGCTCAGCTATTTGAACAGAAACAAAGCCAGAAAATTATCAAAGTTGACATAATGCACTATTGCACATTTCCAACACAATTTAATACCGTAGATGTTGTAATCCGACTGAGCACAAAACAGTTCTGCTGTTTTGCTGCTGTATTCCCCCATTTGCACAGTTAGCACTGTCATTTTCGAAAGCTCCCTTCAGAAAGCCCCGTTTTACCTGCTTTGTCTAGATGAGCCCTTTTATGTTTATTGTATCCCTGCTGAAATTGCTTGAAATCCTAGTTCATGACCATGCACCCTCCCCACACCCCAATACACACAGGAAGCAGAGAAACTTCTCTGACAAGCCAGCAGGCGTTCTTATTCTCAAGTTCCTTTTTGAGTTTATTGAAGGCAACTTTACAATATTAACTTTACCCCAGCCAGTCCTCACTGGGAAAAATGACAGTTGACTGAAACAACTGATGTAAATAGGCTATCTAGCACCCTCCTGTGTTTATATAAATGTTGGGTGTGTCAATGTTGTGATCAGTGTGATACATGTCAGCAGGAAAAATGACAATGAAGCTTGTTGCTGATAACTAACCAGCAATTTTTCAAGTTTAAGAAACTTATGTATATGAAGAGATTATTTATGGTAAGTGCTCATAGATAGCACTCAACACTGTGAGACTGTATATTTATTAGATGTAGATAACACTCTACCGGTTATAAAAAAAAGTGTTTTACTACGAAGGTTACTTAACATGACAGTAAAAGCTGCTTTTTTTCAGCTACCATTTAGCATTGCTGCTGAATGATTAAAGGGCTGAATAAATATTGAGCCGTTTTAATTTACAGGAAACACTGAGATGGTTGGTTCCCAGTGAGTTGATCCACAGTCCCACAGGTCCTTAAACACATCGTAATCTCAGTGATGATCCTTCAGTTTCACAGTCGCTGGATCACTGCACATCACTGAATGCCAGGCCAAAAAATCTAAACCAATCATATGCTGTGATGTTCTTCTTGTTAGATCTACAACCCAGAGCTCAAAAACACTGAACCTCTGGAAAACCTCTGTGTGGGAAAGTAAAAAAGGATCAATATGAGATGAATAAAATCTGCTGAAACCCAGTGGTGGAATGCAGTAAGTGGATAATGAGCCATGAAGCAAGTAACTAGGAACTTTTTGTCTACCTATGTCTGTGCTGAATATATGTTTATCTACACATTTTGGCACTGCACACCGACAGCATAACAACTGTGGTTGTAATTCTTATCATTCTTTTAGCAGGCGTACTTTGCCAATAAATAAACTGGTTTCAGGTCACATTAGATGCAAGCTGCAATTTAACTAATGGGACTCTCACGATTAACAGACCTCTCAGTGCTGTCTTTCTTATGTCAATGTCACCCTGTACGCTAGGTGACGACTTGATTTCACCTTTGATACGTGCCTGCAGGGTGGGGGTTCCTTTCCTGCTGTTGCCCCCCCTGTTGAGGATCGTATGATGCTCTTGATGTTGCTTTGTAATGTTTTGCATATGGCTCCAGGGCGAGGACTCCAAACTCTGAGTTGAATGGTGTTTTTGTTCAACATGGATCATCCCAGAAGAGAGCAGAGTGCCACACGGCTGCCTCAAAACAAGCCTGTCAAATGTCCGCGGAGGGCCCTACGCACGCGCCCCACCAGGCAGCTGCTGCCTGCCAGGCGCCCATCTACAAATAATCTACTGTGGGAGGAAGTGTCAGTCTGTTCTGTCAGGGTATATACACAGTGTATTTCCAAACCTACGTGAAGCTATCATACAAAGAATGTGGTAATAATAAGATTTTAAAAAAGGATGATGACTTGTGACTTCTGTGCATGGTTTTTGAAGTATTGTTTTTTAAAAGGGACAAAAAAGACAATGAATACTTTAGAAGAATTTCAAAAATCATAACAAAGAGAAGTAACAGATGCAAAACAGCTACAAAGAAATTTGTAAAATAACTACAAAATTCTGTGGAATGTAAAACATACAAATGACGACAAACTGATAAGCACCTCTAAAAAAAAAAGATAAGAGTGAGAACATGAACTGAACGCAAAGAAATGCAACAGGATTACAAAAATGCACAACTACTATAAGAGAATCCAAAATCAATACATATAGATGCAAAATGGATCACATAAACATATGCAGTGACTAGAGTTATTTAAATCTGTATGAAATATTTCGTTTTTTGTGTTTTGTAACTGATATTTCGCAACAACTAGATATTCTGGCAAGCTTCCTCGATGAATAAGCTAGGGGCATCAGCGTTGATATTACTGTAGGACACAAGTCGTCATGTTTAATCATTTCACAGCGAAGTACACGTCTTCTTGAATTACAGAGCAGCCAATCAGATTTTGAACAGCCCAGTGATCAGGTGGCATGTCAAACTCCGTTAAGCATGACTGAGATGGCTACAGGGTCCATGCTAAAATTCTTAAAGTGTTCTCGTCACACTTTTTTTTGTCTGATATTTTTTGTTTGTCTCAATAAAATCAGTTTTCATAGAAAATCGCTATGAAAAATCTGCATGAAAAAAACCTCCGCTCATATGGTGCTTCCCTTGATACAAATTGCTTACAGACAGCCGAGTTAACCGCAATCAGTTCGTATAAACAACATGAGAATATGCTACCAAGCCAATGCAGTGTCCTCACAGGGCTGGCTCCTGATACCAGTTATGTAAACGCTAAGGCGACAAGGCAGATCCCCACTGGTGCCCACTGGGAGGAGGGGCCGTCATGCCAAGCCTGAACCTCAGAAGCCAGACACTTCAGACAAGTGTGCAACAAGTTGTCACTTTAACGGAAAAGAGGAAGAACATCAATCATAGATGTGAAACATATGAAACATTTAGCTGTTTGAACATTCGACTTTAAAGAATGCAGCACTGTATAAACCCCACTGGTAGTGGTAGCATTTTGTCCTTATTATTAAAAAAAAGCATAATAGGCTTCTAACATACAGAGAATGAAAGGTTTGTTGTATTTTTTTGTTGTAGTCCTCTCAGACTACTATTTATTCCCTATGTAAGAAAGGAGCTCAGTGGTCACCATTGTGACATTCATGCCATTGTTTTTTAGAAGTCTGACTTCAACAGAAGTGGTGGAGAAGCTTGTTGCAGAAAATGTTTGCCTTGTTAATGTATTTAGGAAAGGGTCTACCCTAGGAAACTAGGGTCTTTTCCTCAAGCTAACCAAAGTTTTAAAAGTTAACATGGAGGTGGCAAAACAGCAGCTCCTCATGCAGCCACTTGTGGCTGGCTTCATAATAAGGAACCTTTCTTAGACCCTTAAAATATCCAACTTTACAGCAGAAATAAACATATTTACAGACTGGTCTTTTTCAAATACGAGTGTAATAGATCATTTTTACACACTAATTTAACATATATTACAGTGGTTTGAGGGGAGCAATTGAGGATGTGACCACTTGGAGTGGACAGGTGGGTGCTGTCCTGCCCACCTCAACTCAGTTTACCAATATTTGGAGACGTTCCAAGAGGGCAGCGGCTGGACCATGCCCACACAGAACTACGTTTTAAAAAAAATAAATAAATAGTGTGAGACATCACTGCATGTGTGTTTATCTCTGCTTACAGCCCCTGGTCAGGATTCAGCTTAATAAACCGCCCAGAATAGCTACTGGGTTAAATACAGATGCCTGGCACAAAACCTCAGGTAAATGTCATTAGTTTCCCTCTGGATGGTAGTAGTAACATAATACAAGAATCAGACACTACTGCATTTGAAGTGCAGTCCTCCCATGCCTTGTTTCTCTGACTGTAAATTGGCTGTGCAAACACACCTAACGACCGTCTGGGCAACAAGGTTATTCAACAGGTGGGTGGAACACCGTGGTAGCAACGATCACTGGTTAGGCACCAGACAGGAATGAGAGGAGAGGTAGAAAAGAAAAGTCTTGTGGCAGAGTATAATAAAGGCAGATATACAACGTCTACAGGAACATAAGAAGCGACTCCTCTGTTTGGTGACTGCAGCGTCACTGAGAGCCCCACCTCCCCACCACCTTTTATGTTAATTTCAGCGTGATCTGTGCACGGGACTGGAGCGCACGCTGCGTACTGGATCTGCCTCCTTTTTGCTTATTGTCGATGAGGCTCCGCACAGACACAACCTGGAGCTGAATCACTGTCGGGACTTTTTGTGTGTGTGTGTGAGAGTGAACGGCGTCGTGCTCGTATAATGTGGCCGCTGAAGACGCACAGCTGAATGTGAATTTCTGTCCGGTACTTTAAGCGAGGAGGTGATCGCGCACCTTGCATCAAGCCATGGGAGGTCAGATCACCAGAAACACCTTCTACGGTAAGAACATCTGGCATCACAGGACTGCGCTGAGCCTTTAATATTTATATATGCGGTGATGTTATAACAGGAGACGATATCATCCGAGTTGTAAGAGCGCTTGTTCCGCCGCAGAACCAGTGTGCATGAAAACTGTAGGCGTGAGGGTAGCCTAAAATAAATGACAAGTGAAAGCTGCTTTAAGTCACGACTGCTTTAAAATAAAGGAAAATGAAGTTACTGACAAACCTGTACAGCATTACATCAATAAATAATGCAAGATTCTCTCTTGTTATCACAGAACAAAACTGACTGAAGCAAATGGGCAGACTGCACACAACTTTTCCCACCTAACTTAGAGCCTGTTTTTAGCCTTCAGGCTGAAAACACCTACAGAAACCTTTCATGTGTGTAAATTATTAACACAAGTTCCTTTATTACTTTCATTTTCTGTATTATGAGTTAATTGATTAGCATAGAAATAGATTGCACTTAAAAATATTATTAAACTTAATGTGATGAACTCTATATAAGTTTGTTTTTATAAGTTGTGAATGTTTGATTCATCATTGTTGTTCTTGGTGTAATAGACAGAAACAGTGATGTGACATTTATGGAAAAAAAATGATTCATCAAGAAGAATAATTATCAGATAACCTCTAGTTATGATCTCATTAATAATAATCAAATTAGGCATAATTGGAGGTTTTCTTGTGGTAAGAATAATGGCATCATGTTGACTGGATGTGCTGTGTAATAAGTTTGGAATTATTAGTGTTAGCTGATAAGCAGGCTACAGTAAACATCTCATTTCCCAGATGGACACATAGACACGAGCCTGTTCTTAAAGCTCCTTTTCAAATTGCACTGGTACGGGCCAGTGGTGTGAAATAACAGTACAGGTGCACACAGGGGTGCTGCTGCTAGAAATTCTTGGCCCTCTGACAAGAGCTCAGTCAGGGCCCTGAAAATGTAAACATGTATAATCCTTGTCATGTTGCAGGGCTGCTGTCCAGCTCAAGGGCTCATGAATCATTCAGCTCTCACTTCTACGCATTTGGTAACGTTGTGTAATTCTATCATTTTACCTTTATGCTTTACAGTGTGATGTCAGCAGAGTCATTAATCCATCTATTCAAAAGGATGATGTATTTTTTAGGGTCAGTTTAAATATAAACATCTAGCTTCTTTGCCACTTTCTACACTACCATTGGGGACTGATTTTGCTCACACTGGAGAGTGTCAGCTACAACAAAATCAGTCATGTTTTCAACTAAGTTCACCTCTACATTCACACACTAGCAGTCGTAGAGCATATGGAGCCCTTCTATGTAGATGTCTGCATTTGGAGATGACATCATATTGTGGTCATTTGAGAAACCACAAGGTTTGGCTCTTGTTTTAAACTGTATGTCCTCAACAAATTCATTCATTATACTTGCAAACTCTTCTTAGAACAAAAGTCAATTTATAACTTTGTCCTGGATGTACTAAATCTTGTCCTGGGGAATTATCAGGCATTCCACGAAGCAGCTTTTCCGTGCAAGTTCCTTAGAAGACCGAACATTTTCTTACTCCTTATCAAAACCATGCAGGCTAAGACATATTCCAAAACCTAAAGACATAAACATGCCCTGTGGCTCTTTAAGATGCTTCTGTATTATGCAAGCCTTGATGCTAACGTCACACTACATTAGGTCCCCGCTTCTTAGTAAGACCAAGGCTCCAGGGTACAACACAGAAGAAGCCAGGTGACATTGGCCAGGGCCACTTATTGTCTAAGCTCCGTTTGTCCTTTCCAATTAATGACTGCAAAAGCAGTCCCAGTGTGTGTGGCAGTGCATGATGTAACATTAGTCCTTCCTTAAGTTTGCTCATGCTGACCATTTGTCATGGCACCTCTCCTTGGCTCTGGCCACTGTTTATCCTGATGTTCTTGTTAGGTTGCATGACTTTTTAAACACACTTCACAAGCAGCTGTATCATCAGCACATTGGGCTCCAAGCAACTCTTATTTACAGTAAATCGACACCTGGTATTTTATGTATCCTTCACACTCAATTATTTGACTAAAATGTAAAACACATCCCAAAACGGCGTGCAGAAATTAGACTGGTGAGAATGAAATATTGGATTCTATTGTTAGGTGCATAAACATGAGACAGAGTACAGTGTCTGCAGAGGTCTGTGAGGTGTTGCTTCTATTTTCAGGCCTCAGAGGAAATACTCTATTTAGTCCCCAGGCCTGGTCACTGCTGGAGTACAATGCAGTCCTGTATTGTTTTGCTGAAGACATCACATGTGACATGACATCATGGATGCAGTATGGTTGAAGGATTTGTTATGACTTCATTTAAGACCTCTGTCGTGCACAGAGCACAATTCAGCATTGTTCTGCAACGACAAGAGCATGCAAAGAGCTTAACAAATACACTGTACTCAGCCCAGAACACTTGGCAGAGCCTCTCTGATTGTGATGCGAAGGGAAAGACTGAACAGAAATATGTGACAGAGATGCCCAGCTGAGAACATTTGGAGGTTTTTACGTCTGTAATGTCTATATCCAAAGCTCAAACCTCTCATCTCTGCCTCAGATGTCACATGATTGCTCGTTTCCAATTCTGGCAGCCTTGACTGATTAGTCTCCAGGGTACATTATAAACCCCTTGACCCTCCAAGGTCAATCAACAGGAAGCAATAATAGCTGTCGTTCAGCTATACATCTCAGACTCAAGCTCACAGAGGCAGCTCCTATACTGTCTTTAGGTTACAACCAGTTCTTAAAAATAAAGAATTAGTATTATTGATTAGTAATGTTTTTTTTTATTTAACAGTATTTGATATGTGACTGTAAGACAAAGGAAATGTAGCACTTATCCAGCTCAGTCTCACAAGACATAAGTGTAACTCTAGGCCTAAACCCAAATAGGCTAATACCTGATGAGAATGCTCACAAGAGACTTTTCCTTGCATATGTGTAAAAGGTGTTGTTTATTCCAACAACCTCAACCTACTGAAGCAGCAGCTGAAAGTGACACAAACAGCAGAACAAAAGTAAAAAGTGGGTGAAAACAAAACTTTTAAATGGCACATAATATAAAATGGTGTACATGGGAATTAAACTCAAGTCTTATAGATGGAAGTCTCATACGGGCATTTGTTACCTTTTGTACTGGGTAATAATGCACAGACGAATGCAAGCATGCCAGGATTCTGTTGGACCAACATAGCTCTTAGACATTTTGAGATCATTCAAATAAATAATCCTACTTTACATTTAATGAGAACCCAAAGTCTGTGAGAAAAACAACTCCTCTTCTAAATCACTGTGACCTTGGTGTCTCGCTTTGATGAGGAATGTGGAAAGAATGGGGAGAGTTCATCTAAATGAAAGGGAGTCAGTGTGAAACTAGGCTCACGATGACATCTTTATCTGTGTACAACCCAAAAGAAATGTTTAGCGCCATGCTGATAGGTATGAGTAGGCTGGGGCAGCCATTCAACATTTTCACATGGGAAAAACTCTGCTACATGCTGTGAGTCACTGTGTACCTGTGGCTCTCATTTTGCCACTTCCTCTGCCCAACAAAACCACAGTGCATGTGTTTGCATTTAATCATTATGATTTTGTTTGTTTTCCCTCTATATCACTGTGATTAAGCAGGTAGTGTGTACATGACTAAAGACTGTGATTGATATGAGCTCATTAAAACAAGAACCACAACTGAAAATAACATGTTAACAGCCATGCCTCAATATTATTAGAGTAGCTGTAAATATACTATATTCGACAGTTGAGCATACACACATCATCCTAGAGGTCATTTTTTTGCTTTGCTAATTGCACTCTAGCTTTTTTTCTTCATTCTCCTCCTACTTCTGCTTCCTTTTTACTTATTATTGTACAAATGTTCTCCAGCAGAGAGAGAGAGAGACAGAGAGAAACAAAAGACAAATGAAACACAAACCAGTTTTAAATCTGGCAAGATGTAGAATAACAAAAAGGAATCGCTTTCTCCGGAAATTTCCTGAAATTAGGTTGTTTTGTATGAACTTCTCAGAGCTGCATTGTTCTCCTTAATTATGGAACCATGGCAGCAGTTCTGTCTTTATGTTGTTTTGCATGTAATTTGCCTTAAATGAAATATTGAAGTCTGCAGCAGGTCTTATGGAGAAGCCTAGCATTAGATTACCTAAATGTATTTCTGCTAAAGTGAGTGTAAGCAGAGTGAGAGAGAAAAAAATACAGGTCACATTCTCAGTGAAGCTTGCTACACATTTAAGTGTTTTACAACAAATTGTGCTCCAATTAGTATTTACTCCTTCAGACCTGTTGAACACTTTTTGTTCTCCACATAGATTCTCTGAATGGACCATTTCCTGCACCAACCCACCGATGCCATCACAAGCCCAAGCGCTGCCTGCCCATCCAGCCATGTGGAAATTTGTCATCCTTCCCTCTGCTCTTCCACCCCAGCACCAAGGGCTCACAGATCATCATGGACATATCACAGAGGACTGTCAAGAGGCAGGCCAGCTTCTGTAATGCCATCACCTTCAGTAACAGGCCCATAGCTGTGTTTGAGCAAGTTCGACTAAAGGTAAACAATGCACTGTTTGTGGCAAAAAGAATTCAGAGCTAAGCTTATCACTGGGTTTGAAATTGACCCACTGTAATGCTGTATCTACTAAGCAGATGACAGTTATGCCAGGATTAGAACATCACTGATGTTTCATGTTGTTGGCCTTTATAAAAATTTTTATTTACAAAATCACACACTGCACTGTTTTCCAAATTAATGACAAAGCGCTCAGCACAATGTACTTTGTAATGTACTTTCAAGCAGTGGAAGACACTAATTGTTCTCATTTCTGTCTCACTCATTCTATTTTCATTTTCCTTCTGCCTGCCTGTCTCTTCATCCCCCGTCTTTGCTCTGCTGTTTTGAGTTTCTCTCTTTTCTCTCTCTGCTCTTGTGTGGGCCAAAGCAGCAGCAGCTTAGAACAAGTTTCCACTTCACCTATCAGGCCATCTATGTCTCGAAAGTGAGAGAGCAGGGCAAGCACTGCCATGTGAGGAATACTCTTATCTCAGCACAGTAAATGCAAAGTAAATAGAGGTTTGAAACAAGACAAAAATTGTTTGCAGGTGATAAACATACCAAGATAACTATTCGTATTGTGTTTGAAACAGATATGTTGTTTTTGGCCCCGGTGTGGCACTGGTGTTGTTCTGTCTGTTTGTCCAAACTAAATTATCTCGATAACTCTAGGGAGATATGCTGCCCATTGTGCACCCTTATAATCAAATTCTAATTCAACTACTTCAGATCTCCTAGCCTGGTGAGCTATCCTATCCTAATCCTTTTTTCTATACCATACATAAAGATATAGTTTGGGATCTGTGGATTTGAGTTAAGTTTTCAGGGACAATACCAAAAGCTAAACTACTAAACTAGTAGGGCATTACCCTGAACAGGAGGCAGATGAAACATGTGGATAAAAATGGCTGCCATTACTAATTAATCATACAAACTCTAAATGGGATAATTTAATCACTGGGCAGTATAGGTACTGTTGATATCATTCCACGTTATGATAAATAAACCAGTCCAAATCGGGCTGGTTCACAAAACATGCAGATAATGAGAAAATGTAAAGATTAATTTTTAATTATCTTCATATGTTCTCTCCAGATCACCAAAAGCAGTGCTGCTGGAGTGGTGCTCTGCGTCTTGGTTTCACATCCAAAGACCCATCAAGGATCATTCCAGACACCCTGCCCAAGTATGCCTGCCCTGACCTGGTGTCCCAGAGCGGCTTCTGGGCCAAAGCCCTGCCAGAAGAGCTCTCCAATGAGGGAAACGTCATCTCCTTCTGGGTGGATAAAAGGGCCGGTGTTCTACCGAATCATTGACTCTAGCCCCATGCTGTTCTTCAGTGGGGTGCATGTCGCTGAACCTCTGTGGGCTCTCATTGATGTCTACGGCTTAACCAGGGGTGTCCAGCTGTTAGGTGAGTCAAGTGATTTTTTGGCTTGCCCCACAGGATGCAATGACAGCCCAGAGTAAATATCTTCAAAGTTAATAACATTTCCATCTGTTCCAGCTGGGGTGTATACTGTGTTTTAAATAGAAACAATAAATATGCTAAGATGGTAATCCTAGTAAACATTTTACTGTGAAAGATCAGCTAGAATGTAGCTTATACCTCTGTTCCTGAGCACAGTCTCACAGGGCTGGTAGCTTGGCTGTGTACTCTTGGAAACCATTCTGCATCTGATGTTTTTTTTTCACTGTGAGTGACTAAAAGGTGATGTTACATACAGCTGCACTACTTTTCACCTACCAAATCGCTCAGTGGAAAAAGATGGTGGGAGATTAGGCAAGATTGTATAGTTACCACGGTTGTTAGTATCAAAGAAATTTCCCTAAAGGGGGTTATTTGAAAATGTCTGAAAGCCATTTTAATGAGTCTTCTGCGCTGTTTAAAGGGTCATTACATCAAAGAAATTAGATGCCAACAGGTCCTTCCCTATTATTCACAGCAGTTTTTCTCTGAACTGAACCTTCTGAGATACATTATGTTTTGACTGTAGACTGAGGTGCATCTGTGACACAGAAAATAGCTGTCTAACATTATTAAAAACAATACAAAACTATGCAGAATAGATGAGTGGGAATCCTTGTGGAATGATTCAGTACTTATTTATAACCATTTCCAAGAATTGCACTGCCTCCCTCTAAAGAATAGAGGCTGTCAGCACCGCTAATAAAAATAGAAGAGGCTCCCATATTGTGTAGATAGTGCCATTTAACCTCATTTCTCGCGGTGTGGTTGACAGCGAGAAGCGTGCTATCTCGTGATGGGCTGTGTGGTATCCAGCGCCAGAGTGCGACTATCTGGGGTTCACTGGCCTCATAGCGCTGAGCAGCACATAGCTCTTGCCGAAGAACAAGAGCGGTGTGTTGGTCATCCCAAGAGGACAGACAAGAAGAGGGATGATGTCAGGTAATGACATTGCTGGGTGTTTTTTCCAAGACAATCAAACCAGTGGAATGTCTCACTCTTTGGATCCAAGTCTGAATTTGTCTTCATTGGACACATGATCGCCCTGCAGTCGTCCATACCTCACATTTATATGTTTACTGTAAATGAGAGCTCACCAAATGTTATAGAAGTAGTTTACATTTTACAAGTAAAGCCAGGATTGTGTGGCATGTATGCAATTCTGCCTGTGAATGAGGTCAGCAGCTCTAAATCCTACTGTTTCCACTCTAGTTTTCCCACATTGATCACTTCTATCCCCACATTGATAGCTTAAACCGAAAAGCCCGGGCCCTCAGTCAGTTGAAGGATCACTTGGCTATCAGCTTTCCTCTATAGCCTGAGAGCGTCACTACTCCAGAGCATGGTATATCTCAAAGGCCCAGTATTGTCTCAGGAGTTGGCTGCAGTTCAGCAAACACTTAGACTCTGAAATATGGGCGGACACATCAAAGTCTAGTGTTGTGAACTGGCACGTATTTTCCTTGAACAGAAGGCTGCATTTTGATTCTTAATGATGCTTACACTTGGGTCTGATATTAATTCTACACCAGCA
This sequence comes from Parambassis ranga, assembly GCF_900634625.1. Taxonomy (NCBI): domain Eukaryota; kingdom Metazoa; phylum Chordata; class Actinopteri; family Ambassidae; genus Parambassis; species Parambassis ranga. The sequence goes on from NC_041035.1 coordinate 9,583,359, forward strand.
GATAAACAGAGCCGAATTTCACCTGTTGTGGGCTTATTTTCACACAGTCTGCCCAGGTGGGAATTCTAGATTTCTAGTAGTTTTTCCCTTTTTTGGGGGGAACAGGAGAACAAATGGAGTGTGGAGCTGAGAATAGGCTCTGTGGAGTGTGGAGAATGACTTGTTTAGGTGCCCTTGATTTGGCTTTTGAGATAAACGCGCAGGACAGTAAGACTATGAGACTGACTAAATTGAAACCTGTTTACTTAGGTAATCCATTTCTGAACCATAGAGATAATGTTGATAGAGTTGTCACAATATACCCTTGAGGTCTTAAAGAAGAACACTGATATCATGTGAATAGCACACATCATTAAACTGTATATAAAATCTTTGCCTTTTGCCTTTTAAATCATTTCCATTTTTTCTCCTCGCTCTAAAAAAAGCCTGTAATGGACCTTTAAAAAAAAAAAAAGTTGATGTCATAACCAGCCAGTTAGCGTCGAGCAAGTTTCTGGCTTCTACTACCAGGCAAAATTGTCACTTGCAGTACTACTATAATTCAGGAACCACCCTTGACCTCCTTAAGTCACTATTTGGTTAGGCCTAGGCACAAAATACTTGGTTAGGTGCAGTAAAAAGGCCATGTTGCCATGGTAACAACACGACATTGCTAAAGGGCTTTATTATGTGATGCTTTGAGACCTTGATCATGTGAAGCAGTATAGTGAGAAGGCCTAGTTTAAAATGTATTTTAGAACTTTTTCATAGCTTCAAGTCACCTGTCTGCTAAACGTCTCTGAGTTCCCCTTTGAGCTAATGTTGAGAATATCTATGACTAATGATAACAGATTTCCTATTTCCCACAGAATTTAACTGCTCTTCCTGTAAGCGTAACCATTCTTCTGTTATGACCTCATTTCCCAGTTGACACAGCTGACAATGCAGTCCAACCACTCTCTTTTCTTTTTGTTGTGTGCCTGATCTCATTCCTTATGTGAAAAGCATCTTTAATATTTCACGGATTAATTATGAACGTATCACTGCTAACATGTCAGCACATATCGGCGTAACTGTCATAACATTTCTGGAAAGTGCCACCTGAGAGTAAACATCTTCAGTGAGGCCTCATTGCTACTCTGATAAAAGGCTGTGATGCTTTCATTGTTTTGCTTGCACTAATGGTTTTGGTGATCCAACCTTTTAGATTCATTTTAAGCACATAATAGCCATTATTTTCTAAATAAAGACATGTTTTTCATTCAGAAGCAGTGACCTACTCCTATGAAAGTTTGTTGTTTTTTTAGCCAGTGGATTATCTGCATCAAACACATGCTCCCCAGAATTCTCATACCACTGCATCCGTTTGATGTTTTACAACCTTACATGCTGCATTAAGGGATTCTATCTTCTCTTCTATCCATCATCGCCTTTTCACTTGTGCTGTCTCTCAACGTAGCCTCCTGCCAACAGTTTTACTGCTATCAGGTCTTATTCTGGTGTTTAAGGATCTTTTCAAGTGCAGTGTTGTTTCCTCTCTAAGCTATTATCAAGGGAGTGCAGTTTAGCAGCTAGCCACCCATGCAAGGAGTCAAAGGTGACTCACTGAGATCAGTGAGACTGCTTGAAAGCTGAGATGGTGTTGCGTAAGAGAGGAAGCTAAATTAATCTGCTGAAATCAAACTGAGCCTGAGGGGTTGTCCGGACCAACAACAACTGCCCATGCAATTTAAGAAAGAAATGTTACATCACCACATGCAACTATCAATAAAGACTAGAAGTGCCTTGCTTGGGTTTTGTACAGAACGGACTGTGCTGCTGAGGGTGTGTGATGGAGACACATTACCCCTTAGAAAGGTCGACAAAATGTTTCCTCAAGTGTGTAATATGTTGCAAGCATCACAACTGCTTTCAAAGCTCAATATCTCAACTGTGTTTCCACAAATGTCAGTTTACAGTATTTCTCTCAGCAGCATTATAGACAGCCAAGGTTCAAAAGTTTTGTGTGTAGAAAGGTTAGATTTCTTCTTTTAGTTGTTAACTTTTCAGCACTTGTTTGATATAGAAAGTCCAAGAACAAGGTCACAAATAATGTGTGTTTTCAGTAGAATTTCCCTCAAGCAAAACACATATGGGAATGGTATACCTAACTAAACATAATAGGGATTTTACACATGTATGGCTGCAGTCTTAACAGCATGTGTTTGTTTATGGGACAAATCCCAAGAGCCCACACAGCATCCCCCTCGTTTCGTACAGGTATGATGGATTTCTTCCAAGTTAGATAAGCAGAGCGAGTCAAAGGCATCTTTTGATGGATGCAAGATGCTCTACTGGGGGTTTGTTTACTAGAGTTAGATGAGTCACTTAATCACTGACAGAATGGTAGTGATCCGTGAGACCGGCGTCAGCTAACATCATCTGCAACCTGTCTCTCCAGTCATTAAAGAAGAATCCAAAATGGCTGCCAGACTGTCAGGAGGCTGCGTACCTCTCAGGTGATTAAGAGGAGGGTGCTGACATCAATCATCTATGTACATGGCGTTGCGATGCATTAGGTCTGTAAAGCATCATTGTGGGAAAAACCTCCTGCTGTATGCTTCTTGTGCCTACTAACATCCTGAGGGCCCATCACTAACAATTCCACCTGAGGCAACCAACTAGATTTTCATCCATGTTAGGGGCATTGTTCCATGGATGGCAGTGCCAGTCTGTGTCAACAAACAAAGGTGGAATATAATGATGTTGTGCATTCTGAGAATAAATCCCCTTATCCCTAAGAGTGATTAATAAGTTCATGACCTATGGTAGAAGGAGTTAGTGTCAAAATGGCAACCACTGACTTCCTTTACTCACTCTTACTGTAGACCTGACTATAGATTCTTTGTCTTTTGCTTAGTTGCATCGTTTCATCGTGTATGAATGATAATGCATTCCTGTCATTATTTGAATTTCTTACTCAAATTAAAACTGAAACTAAGGTAAAGATAGCCTTTGAGTCACACCTGTTTTGTAAACATGGAGTCATAGCAGGCAAATGATGTTTGCACAAAAGCGTTGGGCTGCAGGAACCTGAATGTGTGGTACTTTCCTTTCTTTGTGTCTATTTTTGTCTGCGCGCCACACACACACTTGCTACAGATCTCACTTAGTGTTTCACTTGTCAACACAGATTATGTGTTGCTGCTTTCACAAGGTTGGAATTGAGTTGAATTTAAAAAGGTTTTTAAATATAGCAGAGGTGCGGTCTAAAACAACTTGTTAGATATAAAGAGTTGGGTCAGCATGGCAACAATGCTGGCAAACGTAGCTCAGTATTATAAAGCAAGAGTGTGATGTACTGTATCATGAAGCAGCTGGACTAAACTGTTAATTTAGATTGATGAAGACTCACGATAGACCTGAGGGGTCTGATTACCCTAAAGTACTGCAAATGGATGTTGTACAAAAACTTTTAAATGTTGGTCTGCTGCTTACAGCCAAATCCTCCAACAACAATAAACTGGAAATTCAGCATGGTAATAACAATATGCAAAGTCATCAGTCATAAGTCAGTTTCCAGCCAAAGGCAGACAGCAGACATTGAGAGAGATAGGCAACGAGAAATGCTAAACGTCTCCATATTATAAACATTTAGTAATTTCCTTGAGCTGAATTCTTTTGGCCGAATTAGACTGAAATCATGAATCACACTACAGCCTGCTGCTCTTTTTTTCTCTCTCTTTCTTCCTTCCCTCTGTGTTTGATAACACTAATAAATCATATGAAAAGTGATCTTTTTTCGAGGGATTTGATATTTAAACATGATTACAGTCGCATTACAATTGTGCAAGACCATGGATTCTGTCCCATGTTCTCCTCTTATGGAAATTACTGAAGCCTGCAACTTCTGTCTGGGTCAGAAGGACCAGTTGGGCTCACGTTGATCCCTTTTTTGGATAAAAATGTTAGGGCTACAGATGACTGTGGTAACCTTGTCTTACCTTAAGCATGATTGATCTTAAAGCTGCAACTGTATTTAACCAATCATAAGTCAAATCTAAATCCCTACATGCTAAATCCGACCTTCTTTATTTTAAATCCACAAGAACAACAAGTAAGCTAATGTTTTAATTTCTAAATGTGATGTTTTAAAATTTGTGATTGTTGATAGTTCTGTCTTTATTGGAATCTGCAGCTGCACACTTGGCACTATACCCTGAGAATACAGATACGTAATTATGGTGCATGAGTCACTGTTTCTGTATAATAACTGCCAAAAGGACGCACAATGAAGATTGAAGACAGCTCAGAATTTATGTGCTGCTCTGAAAGCACAGTGTAAAGACAATTCTTATAAATTTATTAGATTTAGATACAAAGATAAATACAGTGTGGAGGTAAAGCTTGGAGCTGACAAGGCTTACGGATGGGACAGATACCTGCAGTACAGTGGGTGTAATCAACAAGGGAAAAAAGTTGGATCGAGGCAACCATGGTAACAGTGTCTGTGAGGCTGGTGTTGGTGACAAACACAGCAAGATGCCAAGAAATTAACAGAATCAGTAGAAAATTGTCTTTAAATTAATTCAATTAATTTGGTTAGGTGCACATGCTCAAAAAAATACCATGCAACATGCAAGCCCATTTGCTGTATGTCGGTGGTAACATTATGATGTGATTGGGTGCATGCTAAGGGTTGTATATCTGTCAGAAATCAAATTCTATCAAAACATACAACTATGAACATAATTTTTATGCAGTTCGTAAATGGAACTGTAAACACTGACAGAAGCTCTTGCTGAGTGAACACCATAGAGCAGACATAAGAGAAGGAACTGGCTATGGTTTGTTTTTAGGTTAGCATGTGTCTCTGTGAAAAAGGCAATACAACACACATAGATGCAGAAAATGATTAAATACATGTATCAGATTTACAAGGATCCTTTGTTAATGCTACACTTGTGCTTTCTGGGTATGGCTAGCAGAACATCTCAGCAGAAGTGGCGTTTATACTCCTCCTCATTTACTCCTCCTGAGTGTGAATGCTGTACAACTACATTAGCTAAGCTGCTTACTGATTGTTTGTGTCCTGATTATAATCAAGTGAAATGATTCTGTCATACAGTTGGCTTCAATGAGCTAAGAAGGTTCTGGTATAAACTAGAATGTTAGAGGACTGTCCTTTGACCTAACATCTGCCAGCATGTACACATCGGGATTACAGTCCTTGTATTTATGAGAGCTGTGTTGCTAGTGATCTCAGGGGTTGGAATTTATTTGATTTGTTGAACCAAAATAAATGCTGCTGGACAGGCTATTGTGCCTCAGCTGGGATTTAATCGCCCCAGATGGAATCGAACAGATTTGCAGGAAATCAAAATAGAAATCGTAATGGAGCCTGTCAGGTTTGGATCCTGGGAACTGGGCTGTACTGGGGGAAGCCTTCGGAGAGGAGGCTAATCACTTTCAGATGGCCAAGAGTCTAGTCTGAGTAAGGACTTGAAGTGTGCAAATGTGTCCATCTGCGAGGTCCTCTTGACAACACTTTGACCAAAACACAGAGATGAATCAATAATTGGAGAAATATGTTTCAGATTAAGACACTTTATCAACTGTTGGACATTCTGAAGTCATAGAAGACCTGTACAGCTGTATAAAAGTGCTTGTAGAGACAATTTAAGAGACATTACTCAAGTTCAGAGGTGTTTATAACTGGCCTTGAAAAAACTGTGCCCTTGAAGTGCTAAGCGTCACTTTCCCTGCTGCCATTTATCACCTCGCTGTGTCCTCCTTTCTTTCCATGATAAGCTCAGAAACAACTGGCACTAAACCAGAAACTTTACTTGATGTCTAAAAAACGTGACATATGTGGCTCTTGTTGCACATGGCATCTCAGATAGTCCAACTCATTATCACAGCACTCCTGCTTTAGCCCAAGTATACTTTCCAATGGAGCTCTCTCTCTTTTATTTGTTAAGCCAAAGCCCATCCCTCTCCTTTTTTTGGTACAGACACCTCACCCCCTCAACTCCCACCCTCAGCCACATCCCTCTTAACGGATGACTTCACTCACTCATTGTAGACAGAGCCTTGGATTACACCCCCATGTATGCATACTTCAGGCAAATCCCCAAACACACAACCACATGCGCACAATTGGTGCAGCTAACCTTGTATAGAGTTTGCAGCTTCATTAAAATCCCCAAATGCCTCTTAATCCTGTTTCACCAGGCCAAGGAATAAATGGAAACCTTCTTTGTCTATTTAGTACCATGCCATTGTATGGCTGAGAGACATTCAGCACTATATAAGACAAAAAATGATTAATGATATAATGTATCTGTAAGATACATATCAGGATGAGGTAGAACCAGGTATGGTGGTATAAAGATTCCTTTACATGCTGCAGTAATTTATTTGGTTCCCAGTCAAACTGGATTCCAACTATAACCCGGACATCCTCCAAATGTCAATAACTCATTTACTTTACAAACAGCCATTTACTTTACTCATTACTTACTTACTATACAGAGAGTCTTGAACTTGTTTGATAAGGTAAACGCACCACAGGTAGACGTACGTTTATCTTTCTCTGGACTACTTTGTTCTGAGGGTGTATGTTTTGGCATGGGTGTGTTCTGACTTTACTGAAGCCAAGAAATTCCTCAATAATTTCCAGTAAGAGTTGAGAAAGAAACAACGATAGCTGCGAGCATCGTTAAAGGGCCCTCGCACAACTTGCGGTCCGCAGGGGCCACCAGTCTCCTCTCCTATGCACTCTCCCAAAAAACATGTACAGGAGACGTTTCCTGCACTATGACAGTATCATCATATTAGCATAATAATTTGCAACTACAAAAGGGGCTACACGTTAGGGGGCGCTATAGAGCCACTTTTGCATGTGCATTTCAAAAGTCAGCAAATATGCGATCATTAATGATAATAATCCTAAGGGTTACAATGGGGCTTCGCACCGATCCTCGATGCTCGGGCCAGAATAAAGCCCCAATATAGTAAGAACCAAAGCTAAAGGGTCGGCCATTGACCCCGCAGTGTCAGTCTGGTATGTGTTCCTTTATTTAAATAGATTTTTTTCTCCTGAGACTAAGTAGCTGGAGCTGTTCAAAGACCACTTAATGTTACTAGGGCAATTTAAGCCCTGCACTTAATCACATCAGTATTGTTTTTGTGCCGGAAAAAAAAAGTGATTAAGACTTGCCATTCAAAATCTCAAGGACATGAACTTTAAAATTTCAAAGTAATAATTATGTTCAGTACGTGCTATTAAAAACTACTGGAGCATTGACAAATGTTAAAAGTCAGAAAGAGTGTTATACTAAGCTGCAGTGAAGAAATGATTGGTAGCATGCTTAATTCTCAAACAAAATTTAGTGGACAAAAGGCAGGACTGCACGTATTCACGTGTGTGTTTAATAGCAGCAGATTATGGAGAGGAAAAGTTGGTTCTCAATTAACTGTAATGACAAAACGTAGGCTATTAACAAAGAGCAGCTGCATGATTCATTTTTGTTGTTGTTTTTGTTGGGGTTTCATTCGTCAATTATTTCCTCATTACTGTTGGCAAATAATTTGAATTATGCATCCATTTCAACTATTTATCCATAGTTTATAGCTAACCTGCTGCTATTTTCAACTACTTTTCTATAACATTAAGCTAACTATATAAACATGTGTCCATTACTTTTAGCTAGCAGTTTTAAGATCTTCCATGACCACATGCTGGTTATTCAAACATTACCTCTAACTATTAAAACATTGTTTAAATCACTCATCACTTTTAGCTTTCTCCATATAACTATTACATTTTTGACATTTTAAGTTGTGTGTGTCGTGTTAGCTTTTGCTCACTCTTTATAGTCATCTCTGACTCATCTCCTGTTTATTCATATCGTTATACTTTATGATACAACTACAATTCGTCCTACTCATAGAAGTACCCCGGGATCCGAGCAGATATGCTATGCATTTTACAAACATATGTGCATATTGTGGGATAAAGAAGATACATGTATTGTGCTGTGTGTTTCAAGTCACATCTCAGTGTGACTCCCATTTTTGTCAAATGTGTAAAATTCTGTCCTTGACTTCTGTGAGACTACACCCTGGAAGAGGTCATACATATTTATTGGGCTCACGTCTTTATCTTTCTTTGTTTTGTCCACTTTCATCTTTTGTATATCCTTTTTTTTCTCAATAGGTTGAAACTTCTTTGTAATGTTACTATTCTCCTCACAGCTTGTTTTGACTGCTGTGCGACTCTCCAAAACACAAACTGTGAACTGCAGGAAGCCATAATAGCTAGAATAGAAATTATCTCTTGTATCCCAAAGTCGGCTAACTTTGCCTTGAAGATGATAAGGCTGCTAATAATAAGAGCCTCATGCCTGGATGTGGACACTCTTGACTGAGGAAGTAATTAAGCCCAGGCAGTTTATCAGCAGCTGGCCGGAGATGTGCTGTCTTTGTGTGATAAAGAGGAGCTGGTGAGGTATGCCTTTCTCTCAAGTGTCCACCCCATGCTGTTTTTCATCCGATCTTCCCCACTCTCCTTCTCCATCCACTTCTAATAGGGGAAGCCCAAAGGAGGTCGAGGCTGAGAGCCATCATGTCACTCATCCCTCAGCCTGCCCTGCCTGTCTCCTCAGATGTCCAATCAGGCTAATTTTAGCTTGTTTTAGAGGGCCGTGTTAAATTTGGCAGCACGTCCCCTAAGCGTGCTACGATGCAGATCTGTTAGCACCGACTCTGTGCATGGAAAGCATGCTCTCTGTCTGTTTTCTCTTTTGCAGTGAGCAAAATTAGCACAGGAAGGGCTATTTGTGAGGGAGGCTACGAGGTGTAGAGAGACATGTGATGCAGTTTTTGGAATGCCTTTCCCTTTCAATGATCGGAAAAAAAGCTGATTTTAGCATCCAGATATATGACTTAAGATGTTAACAGTTTACAAAGATGTATTAAGTGACTGCTGAAGAGGCAGTCTGTTATGTTGACAGCTTGGACTTGTGCTGGCTCATTACAGTTATGTGTATACTACAGTTTTACTCCATGACAAAGACTGAATGTAAACTAAATGCCTATTATATTATTATATTTTCTTGTAGGTAATGCCTACACTGTTTAGCTTACCTTTAGAGATATATGTTTAGTATGCTGAGTGCCTGTATATTGCTGCTATAACAGCAAAATGTCCCTATTCTATAAAATAGTTATTGCAACACTGTATGCATACTTAAAGGTGAAATAGGAAACGGGGAGAAGTGCGGTTTCTTATCACAGGCAGCGGCTCAAACACAGGCTCTCTTATTCCTTCAGTGTTACATAAAGCTGTTACATCCTTTTTACTGTGATGCAGCCACTGGCCTGCAGCTACAGTATGCCTCACTAACAGTCCTCATATATTTCTAAACATGTAAACATTGACATATTTGACCTACAAGCCTCAGTACAACGGGTGCATTAAAAAGAATGTTATAAAACTAGGAAGATGGAAGCAGCTATTTGTTTACAGTGGCAGGTGTGATGAATGAACAGTGTGCTGACAGAATATAAAATATACCAGTGTTGTACACAGAAATATGCAGAATACTAAGTGGGTTCATAAATTATATTTAGTGCTCTGGATACCTTTGGATACCACTTACCAATATTCTATTAGCCACAGTGCAGATAAAGTTATTTAAATCATTTTTTTAGAGAAAAAATAAAAGCTTTGAGTGTCATATAAAAAATGTTCGCAAAATCAAAATCCTACAAAGTGATTACATCACCCTATTCTTTGTTCCTACAGACAGTGAGATGGTCCCCCTGGACTGCCTGCGTCCTCGCTCATTTGCCACCGCCCACCGGGCCTCCATTCAGCGAAACAGTGATGACCCTCGCCTTTCCATCAGCCTGTGTGACCTGAGCCTGCAGCAGCAAGAGATGCATCTGGAGGAAGATGAGGATGAAGAGGAACGGCTACAGCCCTTGAGCTCCACCTCGTGTCATGTTCCCCAAAATTCTCAGAACTCACAGCAGTGCTCGTTGCTGCCCAGCCACTTGGACAATGATCTGCACTTTCACTCAGTGCATGGCATCCATGTTACGGCATTGGATAAGCACACAGTGGCACGGCTGGACCACCGCGGTGACGAGAGGACCCTGGTGTTCACCAGCCGGCCAATGCGCTGCTCAGAGACTGTGTTCGTGAAGGTGAAAGCTGGCGCCACGCGGCCTGGCTGTCTTTCTTATGGTGTGACATCCTGCGACCCTGCAATCCTGAGGCCCAGCGATCTCCCATCCAACCCAGAGTCCCTGGTTGACCGCAAAGAATTCTGGGCTGTGTGTCGGGTGGCGGTGCCACTCCACAGCGGAGATATCTTGGGCTTTGTGGTGAACGCAGAGGGGGAGGTTATGATGAGCCATAACGGTGTCAGTGCAGGGATGCAGCTGTGTGTTGATAACTCCAGGCCCCTCTGGATGTTCTACGGTCTGCATGGCACCATTACCCAACTCAGGATTCTAGGTACATATAACTTTTTTTAAACAATGTTCATCTTACTTTCTCTCAGCAAATAAGAATAAATACACTTTCTCTAAAATTGTTGGAAAGAATTCAATACAGATGGGAAGCTTCTGTTGAGAGGTCATTTGTATTTAATGAAATCATAGTTCTAGGAATTCCAACATGTTCCTCAGATCTTAGAGAATGTCATTTGTAACTTTCCATTCAGAACTTAATGCAGTCTGTGATCCTTGAATGACCTTTTAGAGGCTGAATTCCCACTCAGCCGAGTCATGAAATAGTCCCCCCCCTCCTTCCTTTTTGCTGTCTGGGCTGCTTGCTGACTTTTTATCAACACTTATATCGCTGTGGAATTTACATTCTACCCCCACAATTTGCATATGAATGTTAACTTTCAGTAGAACAGAATTTCTTTCAGCCCAGTTTTCGTTCCAACAGATTTCCCACAATGATACTGCGATATCACCTGTAGCATGTACTCTGGAGTTAATCATGCCTGCTGTTGAGATTCTTGCACCCTAGAGGTGGGATGACCTACACACTTCAGTGCTCAAATTAAACAACAAGAGTTTCCAATGAGAACTAGTGGCCATAGATTGCAGACCTGCCAACCTTGAAGAAATTTTAGTACTACCCCTCAAAACCAGACCCCCACCCACGCACACACACACACACACATGTGCGCACATGTGTGTGCGCATCTTCTGTTGTCACTGTTGCTCATAACATGCTAGTTGGATTGACTGAACTCTTTTGACTACGCTAAGCTACTCAAACTGTAGCGCCAGCATTTGTCTATGAAGGGCAGGTGGGCGAGTAAGTTCAAATGCAGCGCTCTAATTGACCAAAAGCTTTTCATGCCACTTACACAGATTGCTGTTGCTCAGCGGCCGAATCAACTTCCTAGAATGTATAGAAACTGAAACTAACGAAATGCGAGATGCAACAAAAAGCGTACCTGGAGAACAGTGAATTGTACAAGCACACTTAAGGGTCAAAATACATACCGAGTACTAGAACTGCGTAGATGTTGGCAGATCTGAGATTGTTGCGTAAATGTCTATTTAAAAAGTAACCACAGAGGTACTATGGAAATGCTGTGGTGATCACAGGCTCAAATACAAACATAAAGTTTCTGGTTTGACTCAAACACGGTTTGCTTCCCTGCTCTGTCTAAAATCGTCAGTTTATTTCATTGTTTAATTGCTCAGGACATACTGTATTCTTTGTGCACAGAGTACATTTTACTCTACTCTGGAGAATTGGTAAAATGAAGTCTTATATCCCTAAAAAGTTTATTTATATGGACATCTGACATTCAGCACATGCCATCATTTTGGTTTGAAATATTTACTATTACTCAGGTTTAAAAGTGTTGCAATTAAGGGAATTAAATTCTGTTTTTCCAAAGATAGCATTGCCTATACTGGTCTGTATATTGATACGATACTGCAGCAACACCAACGCGAGTGCTTTTGATTTGTTTAATGTCACCACAGATCAAAACATTCATCTCAATTCTTAGAAAGAAATATTTCTCCAGTCCAGTATTGTTTGGCTACAACCTATCATTTAAAATGAAATTACCTGAAGTTTTTGTCAATTCTTCTAATTTTCTTTTCCTTAATCTGTGTTCTCTTTTGTGCTTCCGCTCATGTAGTCACAGTGAGCCTCAAAGCTCAGGAGGTTATTTCTGTCGTTGCGTGGGCTCCCAGCAGCCACCATTATGTATCAGGATGAGGCCTGTGATAGCTCCTTATGATGCCCTCCATATGCATTATTAAAATGTAATTGCACAGAGATTTGAGATGCTGGGTTTTCCACCCACAACCAGTTCCTGTGACCCTCGTCCTCCATTTTCCTCTGTACTTCCTATTTCCTTGTGCATTGTCTTTTTCTCTCTCTCTCACACATACACACACGCACACATGCATACATACACACGGTTCTGATTCTTTTGGGGTATGAACGTTCTTCGAGTCATTACCCACTCCAGCTGTGGGGAGTGCATTTGTGACGTCTCTGCTCACCCACGCTGCAGCCACACGCCATGCGTTGCCATGGAAACATCTAGCCACTGAGGCAAGTGACAGTTTGTCATGGCTGGGTGTTGTCAAGCCTGTGAAGTGGAACAGATGGAAGTCTGTAGCTCTTGCATGGTCATTCTGTACATGTTATCTAAGAAAATGAGATTTTATCATTTCATAGCATATAGTAGTCATGTATTTCCCCATTGCTGAGGTTAGGCTCATTTCTATATTTCTATACAAGGACTGAACTTTTCATTTAAGCCAGTATCTGAATGCGCTAGATGTGTCGATAAACACCATTTGCCATATGTACATATGTAGAAGGTCATATCATCTCTGTACTTGTACTGTACTCTCTGAACAGGTGTTGAAAGCCACCGTTTTGCACACATGCTCAACTAAATAAGTCTCCTGCACCGTCAAATAGCTAGAGACTCACATATTCATGGTCACAGAGGCAGCAGTAAATTCATAATACAGGGGAAGATGAAAGGCACCCTTGATGAAAGGGTACACGAATAGACATGAAGGTTATCCATTCTGTCTTATTAGAGTTCACTGAGGCATTTACTCACAAGCCAGGCTGCATCATAGGTCCGCAGGTAAAGGAAGGCCATGCAAATTCTATTACATGCATGCATATCTATTAGCTCTAAAAATATAGATAAAGTAAAATAAAGCAGCAGTGGCACAATCATCAATCCCAGCACTAACTGTAAATGCAGAAGGAAAGCAGCAAACTGGTTTTTGCATGACTAATTTTGTATGACATGACTATTATTTGTTTACCTAGGCTAAGATTGCATCGGTTGAAGTGATCCAAGGAAAGGGCATCAGTGCATCAGTGCATCGGCGCACGTAGCTTTAGTTATGCAACGACCTGTATACATATTTTGACCACATTCTCTTTTTGCAAGTTTACAGTATTTTTTTCTCACCAGCTGTGGTTCTTGTTTTAACAGCTCCATGTTGTCATTGTAGGAAAATTTGGATAAGCAAATTGTGGTATAGGATGTAAACCAGTGATATTAGCTAATTTGACACATGGAGCGCTGGCGATGCCAAGTAAGCAACTAGGCAGGCTGTGTAGCAATATTCTACCATGGTCAGTCGAAGGACAATGTGTAAACAACAATGCTGCATGCCTGCCAGGCGGGCTAGATCAGAATTTGTGGAATCAGGGTCGGTATTTTTGTCTGTGAAAAGAGATGAGCTGCCAATATAAAAACTGATGCCAGAGCCGGTGGTTATGGGGTGCGGATGGCGACAGATCATACGGGACAGACAACAGATAGTCTGTGGAAGTGTTTTGTACCCTACCCAGAGGGATCATGGGCTCATGAAGGAGGAGAGAGGCAGTGGTGGGGAGGGGGGACAACATCAACTCATGGGCTGTTGACTCACTCACACACACCCACACACAAACACTGCGGACTCACAAGTCATCTGCTCGGTGATAGAACAGATTCAATGTGTGTAGAAGAGAGAGGAGAGGCAGTGAGAGAGATGCAACAAGACAGCTACTCTCATAATTATCATCTATGACTAACAATTCAAAGATGTGAATAGTGGAAACATTGATACCTAGATTTAAAAGCCTTGTGTTTGTTGTATGTTGGTTAAATCGTTGGTGTGACCCAAGATATATGCTCTGCATCCCCAGGTTCATCTCTCCACCCTGACCTCCGAGGCCCATCAGTACCCAGCTCCCCATCATGTACACCTAACACCCCCACGGTGCTTTGCAGCGGAAACTCTGAATCCAACCTCAACACTTCATTGAACATTAATCTCAACTCAAGCCTCAACTCGAACTACCACACACTTTTCTCTTCTTCCACAGGTTGGTCCAAGCTTTTCTGTGCTTATATCAACATTTATGTTCTGTAACACCAGACAAAAACCCTGCTAACACACACTAACATCTGTATGTCTATAACCATAACTAGTCTACCATCACAGCACAGAAAATATTCTGAATCTGAATCTTATTTACAACTTCTTTATAGTCCTTATTCTTAATTCTCATTCATCTGTATGTCCTCGAGTTTGATCAATTTGTGATACTATTTTAAGTTATTGAAACAGGGACGTGCAGTAGGGCAATAAAACAGCCAGCAGCACACAAAACACTGACTGAACAGCACCAAGACTTCAACTCACAATATGCATGTAAGTGCATGATGCAAATATTTACCTTAGTGATGGGAAGCAGTGATCTCCGACATCACTGCAGTCCCAAGCTGCAGGCAGTATGACAGGCAGACTCCTGACAGAGAATGCCAGCAGCGGGAGTGATGATTGGAACGCAAACGCAATTATTCTTGCATTAAGTTGTCCTGAAGCTTCGTTAGTTTGGGAAAACAGTGAGCCGAGGACTGACAGCTTAAATAAAGAGTGCACTGGATGTATGTTGAGTGTGAGGGGAAGCAGCTGTATGCCTGAACTAACCAAAAGGTTTCTTACTCAAATGTCCAATCTCTCTTCACCTCAGGTACAACCCCAAGCTCCCCGTTCTCCAGCTACCCAGTGTCCCCTACCTTCCCATCCTGCTCCGGCTCGTGGAGTGACGAGTGCACCATTTGCTACGAGAACGTGGTAGACACAGTCCTCTACGCCTGTGGACACATGTGTCTCTGCTACGCCTGCGGACTCAAACTCAAGAAGATGGCCAACGCGTGCTGCCCCATCTGCAGGAGGACAATCAAAGACATCATCAAGACCTACCGGAGCACGTAGGCTTGTGTCAAGACTGTGTAAGCCCAAGACTTTGTCAAAGCCATGTAAGACTTTGTAAAGACACAGCACAAGTGAAAGCCCCGCTTGTTTGTGTGTGTGTAATCTGGCTCAGGTACTCCATCATTGATACATTTTAAATTACGTTTTGTCAAATGCACATCATTGGTGAGCTCACTGTGGTTTTATCAAAAAATACAATGTGATCGAATATGTGCCAACTGCAAACAATAGCGCAACATCACACCTTGGCCCACTTCTTCAGAAAAGAAAGAGTAATCTGAAGAGGCGTCTGTCCTACTTCTAAGCAGAGTAACCCTTCATTCTGCTGCTGATAGAATCGCTGCTAGCCAGTTTCAGAAGAAGTAAAATTGTCCAGGAGAATAAATCTGTGGTTTTACCAGCTGCTCCTCTGCTGCTTGTCAGGGAGCACTGGGTCAAAATGTTGTTTTACGAGAAAGAATCAATCCTGTTCTTAAAAAAAAACGAAAAGAAAAGAAAATCAAGACAAGAAAGTGTTATTTGTGTTTTGCAGAAGGCTGCCAGGTACCAGTGAGGAATGAGCTGAAAGAGAGAAAAGGAGTATTTGTGGTGAAAAGGCTCCTCTGGCAACAACATGACTAACGGGTAAAGACATCCTAAAAGTGTATCTGTTGTGTAATCAATGAAGTGTGTTGTTGAATATCTCAGCACCTGCTGTGCTTATGTGAACTTAAGGCAGGGTAAAAACAAAAAGTGTTGTCACCATAGAAGGTCACTCTTTTAGAGATTGAGGATGTAAATTGTAGCAAGGGAGGAAGGAGGAGAGAAGACATTGTATGTTTGGGGACAGAGACAGATGAGGAAGGGGCGTCTTTGCTCACTCACACACATCAGATGCTTGTATGAAAGCCTGTAATATGTGGGACCAGCATGGACAGCATGTCCTACTTCTTGGCAACCACCACCACCACCACCACCACCATCTCTGGCTGCGCACTAAGCCTGGCTAGATGCTGTAATTGCACAAAAGTCATCCAAATAAACATTGGTGGGCAGTGAAGTATTTTTGAAATGCTGAAAGAGCACATTAAGATGATGAAGCAACCTCTTCATCATCGCAAGAAACCTATGAAATCCCATTTAAGTTACAGATGGCTCTGCTTTCTTCAGGTTAACGCACTTCTGTTTCGTAAATATATCAAACTAAAACATGAATATTTGCTTTTAGTGATGTATTTTTGTACATTGTGTCTCCAAGTGAATAAAAAAATTACACATGTGCAGTCAGTGACAAGGGTGTAGCTTGTTATTGTGGGACATTGTGAGTATTTCATTTGCATATCGGTTTCTGAGTGCTGCTCTCTGTCAGTAAAAGCAAACTCCAAGGACATTTTCACTTGACTAATCTCATGTATTATGTACTGCTTTTGAATTGTTAAAGATCAGGTGTTATTTTGGTCTCGCTGAAACATTACTTAGTCCTTTTTTTATAAGTGGTAAGTGCTGACTTGTGTTCAAGGTCTGATTCTGATTCAGGTGTGGGAGTTTGTCTTTTCATCACTGTGGAGGACAAATTAGCAGTTACGTCGCAATAGTTGAGTGTGCCTTTAAAAGAAGAGAAGAAGTCTGAACAAACTGTAGTCTGTTGGCTCCTCACTGTGAAAAACCAGGAGGAACACTGAGGTTCATTTTCATCTTCAAGTCTCTGTTGCGTGGTTGAGATATGTCTCTGAGCAGGCGTAACAACACAACCTTACCGCCACAGAGAGCTGTCATGTTTGGCTCAGAAGCAAACACTTCAGTGTGCTTAATATCAGTGTGTGCATTTTATTCACAGCTAAAGATGAAACTGTTTGTCACAGCGTTACATAATACTGGAATTTTGTTTTTGTAACTGTTGAGAAATGCTCAGCTTTTACAATGTCTACCTTGTTTTTAATTCCTGACCAAACAGCAGAAATAAAACATTGTGGTGAATGTTTAAATGGAGAACATGGTATTAAAGAGTGTAATATTAACTGTACATTATGAGGTTTATTTATTTTTCAATGCTACTATAAAGAAGTATCACTGTTTTTGTTTCATATGTGTGGCTATAGTGTCCAACAATGTAAAAATATTGTTTATTTTATGGTTGGATCGGTATAGACTAGAGAAAAACTTGTTTATCTTCCCTTCCCCTAAAGGCTCTGTTCTGTCACTTAAAGAAATAGTTTGACAATTTGGGAAATAGTCATTAACTTGAGGATCAATACCACTCATAAGAGGCACGAAGCTAAATACAACTAATCTCGTACCTCACTTTGAAATGTTTATGTTCCCTCCGACGTTTGCAGAGACCAAAAAAGAGCTAAAAACAATAAAAATCGGACTTACATTTACAATGTGCAGAAGCAGGACTCCGCATCATTATACTGTTGCTCCAAAGCTGTGTAGGGTTTGCTGTTGACTTCCAATGATAACGTTTTCCATAAATATAAGCTAAGATAAATATAAACTACACACCGCTAGCTAAATTGGAAACACGGGGACGCCGCTAGCTTAGAAGATATTAGCTGCTAGCATTGACTTCCGGGATCGTCGTTGGTTTCCTAGCAACAGGTAGTTGTTAAGATGGCCTTCAGTCGAATCCTGCACATCAGTAATGGTGAGACGTCACGATGATGGATTTCCACAGAGATGCAATTAGGTGCACTTCTGTAACTAGAACGCAAATCCAGCTGGCTGAAGCTACGTCTCCTGTTCTCCGTGTTTATATGACGTTAAGCTAATTAGCTTCACATCACGTGGTATCATTTGTTTCCCAAAGTGCCAAACTGTTCCTTCATCTTTATAATACTATAATATAGTAGTCGGCCTTCTTTCTATTTTTGGTAATATTATACTTGAGCTTTGTTTGTTTGTTTGTTTCAAGAAATGTGACCAAATATTTTCAGTACAAACTAAACAAAAACCAGCAGGTTGGTGCGCATTGTGTTTTGGACATTTATCATAACTCTTGCTGGGCTTATGATGACTATTAGTTGTTAAAAATATTCTTTGTGGTTTTTGAATTTGCTAATTATTTTCTGTTTGTTAAATAAAATTTAAGTCTCAATCACTGCCATTATTTTGTGTCTGTTAATCTTCTAGATACAGAGGGAAGTATATCCCCTACTCTGTTGCAGATTAAAATTGCATTATAAAGTGAAAACTGACAGTTTCCATTTCATTGCTGCTTGTCCTTTTTATGTTTTATGCACAGCATGAAGTCAATCTGGCACAGATGGGGATGGCACTATATTTTTTCCCCCCGAAATATACATATATACATACATACATACATACATACATATATAAATGTTTAATAATAATATTTTCTCTTATACAAGAAAATGTAAATGGTGCCACAGTTTGAGAGTAAAAAGACCGGCATCTCTCAGGAGCCTAACACTCACCACAATCACTCTCCACAGTAGTATATTTGACTAACATCCCGCCATATACTATATGAATAACAAAGGCAAGGGCTTTTAGTAAACAGCTATAACTCACAAAGAAACTGTTTAGAGTCGTGGTATGTAGACCTGGCCACAGTGAACATCATCTGTTATTTACTACCCTGTGGGCCTGGCTCTAATGCAGCACTGTTTTATGCTCCACTCCAATAGGCACAAATACAAGCCATGACGTCCAGACATGAAACAGGCTGTCGTTCTTGGCCAAGTGTTCTCAGAGGTGAGAGGCAAACACACAACCAGGGTCTGTGAAAGTGACATTAATACAGTATATCTCACTGGTGTCGGTGTACACGCAGACTTTCCACTCAGACCTCTCAGTGAACCTGGCTGCCGGCCTTCTGAAGGCTTAAGGGCTTGGCAGACTTATGTGAACTGTGTTGTGGTATCTCTTCTAGACAGCTGTTTGGTCAAACATGCACAACGTCTATTAAAGGTATCAAATTTGTATTCTGAAAAAGTGCGACACTATCAGTTTTGAATATTAACCAGACATCAGACCGTCTGGATTTGAGCTTGTTTCTCTGTTGTTGCTGAGGCTTTAAGCTTTTGGTGTTCAGCGTGATGTAAAATCTTTTCCTTCGGTGTCAAGGGACGGACTGGGAGTGCAATTATATCAAAAAGTCCAACTTTGTTCTGACTCCAAAATATCAATCCAGAAGTTTAAACCTCACACTCAAATTTGGAACTGATGAAGACACAGGTGAAGGTGACTGTGATGCTGTTAGTAATCTGTGTGGAGACACTGAGTACTGCTGCCCCCCAGTGGCCAGAAATATGTCCTGCATGCACAGGACAGAAAAAATCAGATTACGTCAAATGCTTTCATGACTCTTAATTTTTTTCAGCTGCCCATTGTTACGTTCCTCAGTTAGTCCAGGGGATGAGGGAAAGCAACAATATTGTTACCCATGCCTGAGGAAGAGACAGCAGTCAGAGACAGTGACTATTAATTAAATTTATTTACTTAAATGAACAACAAAATAGTAAATCAAACACAAAAGCAAAACTAAAAAGATCAGCGCTGAATATCATGCTCTAGTCCCTCTGGACGGAGCAAAGATGCATGGTGTGTGCGTCCACAAGTTGGCCCACACTGGCCCACACTGGCCCCGGCCATGTGCACACCTCCAGCTGATATACTGCTGATGAGGACCAAGTGGACTCAGGTGTGGATGATCCATGGGTTAACCAGAAGTGCACAGGGGACCCTGCAGAGAGAGCAAAAGACACATAACAGACATATACCGGCACGTAACACCCATTTAATATCTTAACATGTTTTTACTGTTTGAATGAATACTTTAAAGCATGACCAAGACATATAAATCTGACCACCTAAAAAGGTTTATATTCTGCTTTTGTTATTTTTCTATTATATATTAAAATCAATCAGAAATGTTTCATGGGTTCAAAATATATTTTACACATCATTTTTTCCATTAGTCAAACTACTATTTTTTACAATCACCAATGAAGCCTCACATCCAAGTTATAAACTTCTGATTGTACCATAATCACACATAGATCTCTCTTCTTGCTTGTCATCATTTGCATGCACACATAATTAGCACATTAAACACAAGGACTTACACATATTGTGGATAATCACGTTATTGAGATGATGAACAAACACCCACAATTAGCTCCCAGCCAATGAGTGTAAAGATCCCAGTAAAGGAAACAGCCAGTGGGATGGATGTATTTCACATTAAATTCCTGTGGGTGGTAAATCTTATTATATTCCAGGCACTGAATCCAATATATCTGCTATATGCAGCGTCTGACTACGGGAAAACTGCACCAGTGTTTTGATTTGGTGTCTCTCCGATTGTAGCTGAAGGCGACAGTATAACTACAGCTCCACACCGGAAACTTAAACTTTTGCTTTGTCAGTCGACGCTAAATTAAGCAGCCCAGCAGCCACAGAATGAAAACCAATGTCAAATGTTGCAGTTCTCCTGCAGCAGAGTCCAGCTCAGTGCTGTGGATGAGAGACTGAGGGAATGCCAGGCAGCCCAGTATGATCTAATTTATTTGCATAACATCATCTAGCTGTGCAAACATTTCAGCTGAATATAGACAGATGTGGTATCATAGCACACATAAACACATTCAGTGTTTAGATCTTATCCTAAGGCTGAAAGGAATTAAGCAGCGTGGCATTACAAGTGATTATGGCCTCTGATAACTTTTCATTATATAGTTTATTATACGCCACATTAATTTGCAATTAATTCACATGATAATTACTCCCTTCATACATCACTTCAACACACAGCAGAGGCGACTGCCTCTAAATGCACTTGCTGCACTGAAGAAATGAGGCAAATTTTAGTCAATGGATTATTACAATGTGCCACTGTGAAAGCTTATTAAGTTATCTTTAGGTTTAAACATAATAAAAACCAAGTGCATTCACAATATTTACTATGCATTGCCTGTGTAGTAGTGCATATATCGGCAGCATTAATAAAGAAGTCCTACTTTCGCGGCTGCTCCAGAATCTGCAGTTATTTGGCTCTTGGCTTTGGAGTTGAAGAAAAAAAAAACACTAGTGGTTGTTCAAAAGTGCATTTATTAAAGTCATTCTTTTGGCACTTCAGTTATCATCATTGGTCACACATAGTTAACATAAAACAAAAGTGAGCATCTCAAATAATAAAAAAAAACTGTTTTGTCAAATTTACTGCCCAGCAGAAATTCAATATGTTATAATGATGAACAGAGCAGTTTTCTTTAGAAAAGTGTAAGCGATGGTGATTGTCTTCTCAGTAAGAATAGCAGTAACACTAAAAAAGACTAGAAAGGCTTTTCATTAATGAATAAATAGAATTCCCATTTACTGAAATTGCAGTTGAGTTTCAATTTTGAATTTGCATTTACAATTAAAAAAAACTTAAACTTCAAGGGTAAAAGATAATACTGTGATAATCAGAGATGCTCACAAATTGTTTCATTAGGACATTATTACACAATTCAATGGATAAAATATTCACATAAAGGTGACGTAGAGTATAAAGAGATATAAAAAAAAACATGCAGCACCAAGTTGAGACTACAAAGCATGAGACACAAAGCAGCTTTGGCAACGAGATTTTCTTTAGGAAAAGGAGAAGAAAAAAGTTTTATTTCAACAGCTCAAGGCATAGTCAGTATAATGAAACACTTTGAACATGCAGTAAGCTTTAAATTCTTTAAAAATGTTTAAAAAATTACTTATTATAAACTGACAGAAAGGGGTTCAAGGAGTATATTAACTTTTATTTCAAGTTAAAGGTAAACAATGGAGAATATTGTTAAATCACTCCTCCACTCTGGTGTTCTCCTTGGCTATGTCACTAAGGCCCAAAATATTGCTCCTAATGCAATCTCTCAGGCACTGTATCATGTAGACTTATTTTACCAGGTGTCTGATTTCATTTCGAAGTTAAAATCTGATCTGGCTGCTTGTTTTGGCAGTTGTACCGGGTTAGATTTCAATCCTGACTTAGCGTCTTAGGGTTAGACTTCTTCACAAAATAAATGCATCTGTTAGAGTAGTCTTTTACACACGTGTCCAAAGTTCTGCCAGCTCCACTCATGGGTGCTAGTGCTTTCTCTCGAGGTAATTTGAGGGAACCCATCCTTTCCTTGGCCTGCCATTGTCCAGAACCTTGCAGTACCACCATCCATTGGGGTTTCTTTCAAGAACCTCGAGACTCGTCCCCTCTGGAAATCCCATGGTCTCCTCATCTCCATGGTAATCTGCTATGGAGACGTACACCTCTCTGAGGTTGTTGTGGATGATGTGGGGCTTGGGTTTCACTGTGGATACAGGAAGGGCATTCTTCTGTAAGCTGAGGCTAAGGGACTCAGAACTACTGGTACCGGATATGTTCCTGTTGGGGAGGGCTATATTGTTTGGAGCAAGGCTGCGTGGCACAGTGCCAAATGAGGCATTGCGTCGCACTGTGGGACTGGCACGTGGGTGGTCTGTTGAGTTGAGGGACTCGTTTCTCCTGAGAGAGCCCACAGGGCTGGGACCATCTCTTATGGGGGCAGAGATAAAGACTGACTGAGGTCTGACAACCTGCTGCTGTTTGGTGCTATTCTGCTTCAGTGAGCCAAAAAAGCTGGCAGGTTTGGAGAGGCCACCTGGAGGCTTGGAGGGGATAGGTGGGGTGACCTTCTTTAGGTTTTGGTTGATGTTGTTTAACGCTCGCACCCTTTGTTCATTCTTCTCCAAGCTGTTGGACTTACTGAGGCTTCCAGGTTTAGTTGGGGTGCCATCAGATTCAGACCCTGCTATGTCCTCTTGTTGTCTGATTGGCTCCAGGTAGTAAGTAGGAGCCCATCCCTCAGTATTTCCCCAACGGATATACCACCAGCCACTCTCCTGCTTTTCCAACACCTCCACCTCCACTCCTGCGGGGAAGCTGAGCTCAGACTCCTGGACCTTCTCATAAGGATCTGTGGTACGATACAGGCTGCAACTCTCCAGGTCAGAATCTCCCCGGCTACCTTTAGAGTAGATGGAGGAGAGATCGGATGTGCTCTGAGAAGAGAAGGAGTCTTCAGATGAAATGACAGAAGCTGTTTCTGAGTCCTCTCCTTTGGTTTTGGCGCCATTCTTCAGCTGCCCAGTTGGACGGAGCTGTTTTCTCAAAGTGCTGATGTCCATTTTCTCTGCACTGGATGCCTTGGCCAGCTGTGGTTTAGGCCTCACCACTGGCCTTAGTTTAGAGGAAGACTTAGTGTAAGAGGATGCCTTGCTTTCCTCTAGGTCTTTCTTAGGTCTGGACAGATCTGGGGTGGATTCAGTGGAGGCAGATTTAGGACTGGATGTCTCATCAGCTTTGGTTGAAAATGGGCTCCCATTTAAGTCAATTTTGAGCTTGTTACCTGCAGGTTTCAATCCACCTGATGTTGGGTTTGCAGTCTTGCCTGTTTCTGACAAGACACTTGTCTTGGAAGAATTAGAGTCTCTGCTGCTTTGTCTCTCTGGGATATCCCTGAAAGGCCGGAAGCCATCATTTTCATAGATACACTCTTCCTCTCCGTCTGCCTCTGCCTCGTGCCCATCTTCGAATGACTCACCCAACTTGAAGGAGGCACTGTGGAGTGATGAGGCTGGAGAAGGCTTAGAGGATAGATGAGATCCTTTCTCAGAGGAGGTGTCCTCATTCTTTCCATCCACCAAAGATCCTTCTCCCCTCAGAAATTCAAACTCAGACTCCATATCCAGATCACCAATGGCAGGAACATCATATTCTGGCTCTTCATACACTGGCCTGCCAGGAGACACGGGAGACTCTGGGGCCTCAGACCCAGGACTGCTAGGAGGTGCAGTCTCCACAGAGTCCTGTTTTTTGACAGGTGGAGCTGGTGGTGGAACCTTTGGGCGGCACAGAGTGCTTGTTCTACGATTCAGATTGGGCTTCTTACGTTTGTCGATGTAGGAACAGGGAGCCCAGCCCTCCTTCTCCCCTATCTGAACATACCACCAACCCCCAGAGTTCTTCTCAATGACCTAAAAAACATGTTCAAAAAGATGATTTATGTGAAGTTTGAACAAGTCTTTGTCTTAGTGAGGACATACTTACCTCTGCTTTCTGTCCTCCGTTGAAACTGATGCCATCAGATATACAGGACTGGAAATCAGCAATGGTGTAATACTCTGCTTCAACTGTAGGGGGCTCTGGCGGAGAGGGCAACTGAAATCCCTAAGTACAAAGGAGAAAGACTAATAAAACTAACTGCATTTACCCAAGTTCAGTAATAAAGTCAAACTGTATATGTAACTCATATTCCTTTTAATTAATGTTTACATAATAATTATCTACTTATGTATAAATATTATTCTTTGAATTAATCCACTGCAGTATGCTGCACCTTTAATTAGGAGTACAACAAATGAATTTATAATTGAATAAATGTATATTGATGTATTTGTAGCCTTGCGGTGTGTTATGTCTTTTTCAGTTTTCAAGCTCCATGATCTAAAATAAAATAATTAACTGACTGACTGACTAGAATATCAAACAGCCTCACCAAGGTTGCATCTCTCCGAGGAGGAGGTTTTTGCCTGAGGACAGGAGAACCTGTAAAAAAATCATATACAGTTGCTTTTTACATTTAAAAAATAGACTTATATAAGAATGTCTGTCAACAATGAAAGGTTTTCAACAAGCGAAAACATTCACTGTGACATGACTCACCAATTTCCACCCGATGAGGGGCAATTCGGGCCACAGCTGGCGAAGCAGGCTCTGCTTTGCTTTTTCCATCCTGTGGGGTATTAACGGGGCTGGGGTCAGTGCAAGGGATCGGCAGGCTGATCTCCTTCCTGGCGACCTGAGGGCTCTCTGGGACACCTTCTGCCTGCACATCTTTCTCACTCAAGGCCTTCTTGTTAAGCAGGTTGCTGATCTCCATTATGTTTCCGATGATCTCAACTGGGCCCGTCACCGTCTTTTTACGTGGAGAGAGGTCATCCTTCACCTTCTTGAGGTAAGAAGCTGGAGCCCAGCCCTCCTTATCTTGGTACCTGTGAAAATGGAAAATCATCAAGAGTTTGTAATGAATAAATTAACAACACTGTCTGGTCTAAGGCGTAGTCAGTATAATGAAACACAGGCGTACCTGATAAACCACCAGCCCTCCAGATTCTTCTGAATCACCTCCACAATCACTCCTTTCTCAAAAGCAATTTCATCTTTGCCCTGGCTGGTGTAAGGCTGCACTGTTATGTACTTCTCTTCTGCCAAAGCCAGAGAATGACAAAAATGTTAAGACCCCTGAAAACAAATTAATCATGGCAAAAGAGAAGAAATTCTATGAATCACTTCTATAGACTGCACTGAGGCAGCACACTGAAAATTTGTATTATCCATAATGATTCCTCTTGTGCTAGTTTGGCACCAATTGTGTGATATGATACTGGAGCAGAGGTGTGTCTTTCTTTAACTGGATCTGATTTCTGGCTGTTGGTGCAGCTGCCATATGTGTGAGTCGATGTGTTCTAATGTTCTTTGGCACATGGAATTTGTCAATAAATGTTTTATGAAACTGAGAAAACTTTATAATGTAGCGAATAACTACAGGACATAATTAATTCCTGCCATTGTATATGCTGTAAACTTCTCTGGAGTAACACAGATTGGGTGTTGTATAAGACAATTGTCCAGCAATGTATGTCATTTGTTATCATGAGCAATGCATTGTGTCAGTGTTGTATTATGACTTCTAGTCTAATTCCTAAAACAAATAAGGACCACTGGGGCATCCTGGTGGTAGAAAGTGGGTTCACACTGTTTGAGTCTGCCTTAAATGTAATAGTCATTGGCTGTTCATCCTATCCAAAAACATCTTTCAAGGCAAGTGTCCTAACAGTGTCCTTGGCCTGGTGACAGGAAGCCTCTACTACCTCAGCACATAATGGTAAGCAGAGGCACCATGATGATTTATGCATTCCCATGAGGCCGAGGGGCAGAGCAAAGTCATCGCTTCCTGTCATTATGGCAATTCCTGTCTAAACGCGAAGAGTACAGAGAGAAGAACACACACAAAATCCTGCACTGTATGCTGTCCTGCCAGCCAGTACACAGGAATCAACACTGTTATTCCATTTTCCTTTTTCTCCACCCCCATCCAAGGTGGTGTAAGAGCTGACTGGCTGTGGGATAGAAAGTCCCTTTGCTTGCACAAACTCCTCGGGCAAAGGGTTTTTCTGTATGCTTTATTTTCCTTTTGCTTGGTTCTTCCGGCCTCTTTGTGTTGAGGGCTTCTAGATCGTTTTTCCTTTCACCAACCTCTTTCAAACAATATCCAGCCATGCAATGAAGGGAAATTCTGAATCAGATGTTATGTTAACCACAACATGCATCGCCTGCATCAATGTTATAAATTATTCATGCGGAGTCAGCAAAATATCAGACCTTTTTTCTTAAAAAAAAAAAAAAAACACACACACACAAAGCTGAATTTCAGTCATAGGGTGGAAACAACTCTCCCTCTACTCCAGAGAGCAACACACTCTTGCCAAGTTCACAGTTTGGGCTGAACTCAATAGCCTGTCCTCACTCCTCTGTCAGCAATCCAAATGCATCTCCTGTGAAAAAAATCAAACCTCTAGTCTCAGGAGAACATGCACAAGTTTGTGACTGAATGTAATGTTCTTGCTATATATGTGGGAGATTAATAAGGCTCTTTGTTTATCAGGCAAAATTGGTTGCTATCAGCATCACAGCAGGGTAAATGTCTCTGCCACACTTTGGTAGAACACACACTCATTAGAAATCTACATACACGTTTCATTTGCTCATAAAAAAAGCGAAATATGGCTCTAAAATGCAGAATAAGGCATTCCAAAGTGTATTACGTATCTGCTTTAAAATGAGTGGGTAGCTTTTTTTTAACCTCTGTGATTCTGAGAAGATTGGTTCTGGCAGTCAGTGTGTAATTTTAACGAAAGCGCTTACATGGAGCAATTTTGTAACATAATTTGAGCTTAGCATCAATAATTGGCGTATTAAAAAGTTGCTGATTTCACCTTTGCTTTCCAGCCTAATTTTATATTAACATCAGTTAGTGGTTAGTTGTGGCTCATGATAAATGCATTTTCTGGAAGACAAGACTGGATGCAAGACTTGATAAATGTGTGCATGTGGAGAGGGACAAGTTGATTCATGTGATAAGAGACAACAAATAAAGAGAGGGGGTGAGGAGAGCTATAACAAAGGGAGGGTGGGAGGGAGGGAGGGAGGGAGGTGATGCAGCGTCTGTCTCAGTTCACCTCGGCTCTGCTGCCTGCTGATGACACCCCCCAACGTCCATCTCCGGTCCAGCCTCTTCAGATGAGCCTTATGTCGCTTAGTAACTGACACGCACACATGGTGACCAGACAACAAACAAACAAACATGGAGACATGAAGAGCAGGCACAAATGTTACACACAAACACACAGCACAAGGATTTGACATGGATCCAACCCCAAAGACCCCTGTTATTAGAGAGCCCCATTATTAGCTACATGGAGGACATAAAAACGGGACCACAAAGAAAAACATGGTGGACAGTTAAGAGTGGATGGATGGAGGTTACAGAGGAAGTGTTAAACCAAGACATCTTCTCTGTGGCTTGTAATTAGGATGTTGTTAGCATGGTTTTCCCATCCTGTTGCGTTAGAGCATCTGGGACACACATTGCTGCAGCAGGAATTCCTCCCAATTAATAGAGCAGGTGAGAGCTGGAGATGTGCGCCACAGAAGGTCTATATTTCTTTATGTTGTGCAGGTAAAACAGCGGAAATAGTCATAATTCCTGCCGTCTGACAGATCTCGTGTAACAAGCCAAATATTCTTTTTATGGTCTTTCAATGATGGAAATATCAGACAGAAAGAACGTAAGACACATTAATATTAATGAATCTTTCCAGTTGTTTATGTAAATTTAAAAAAAAAGCTCCACAAAACACAGGAAATTTAAATTTGGGAATGGCTCATTATGTGTTGTTTAACTTTTCCGAGGCTAGATTTTGGTTCAACAAGTGAGATACACTCCAAGGTGAGAAATCCTAGTAGGAAGAGAGACTTTAAACATTTTTCTGTCTTTATGCTAAGTGAAGATACCCAACTCCTACCATTAGTGTGGTATTTATCATATATACTGCCTGCTAGGGAGCACACAAGCTTTTCCCCCCCAGAAGCAATAAGTTAATTTTTGTTTAAAATATGAGCAAAGTGTGGAGAGGGATGTGTGTACACATTCTAAGCTTTTAACATGTCCGTTTTAGTTGCATTTCAAAATCCAGTTTTCCAGTGAAATGTGCTCTTTTCTGTGACAATGTGGTGGCACACTGAGAGATGACGACTACAGAATTGACAAAGAGATGCTTTATGAGGTTCATGCCATTCCTATGACTGACTAGACACATAAACACTAATTACACTGACAGATTGTCCTTCCCGAAACCTGCTGGCAGCACAACCCAGCTAACTCCTGCAGAGTAGATAAGAGTGCTGGGTGCAGACGTTTGCATTTAGGTATTTGTGTGTATTAAAATAAATACTGCACAGAACTTTAAAATGTGGTAGAACAGTAACTCTGCATAGACTCTTGTATTCTCTCACTCCCTCCATCCTTGAGTCATAAGATATACAACACCGAGGGGATCCTGGGTCCCATTGTTGCACCAATTGTACAGAAAAAAAGATGTTTGGCCAGAGTGCTGGAAAATCTTAATGTTTGTTTGGAAGTGTAATATCCAACTTAATTATTTCCGTGCCTCCAGTTTGTTGAGCTTTCTCCTACACAGTATTCTTAAAAATATGCTGCAGTCAGTGCGGTACCTGTCAAAACCATCAGACTGGTGAGTATGTAACACTAATTGAGCTCTATTGGTCTGAGATTAAAATGTTTTCCCCTCTAATACTGAAAATGCCTGAAGAATGAGACAGCTTGAGCTGCTTGTAGGTGGCTGGGTAACTGTATCTGACAGCGCTGTCAAGATGATTGGATGCCGTCTTTATATTCTGGCAAACCAATCTCCACAAAGGTGTGTTTCCTATCAGGATTTTGGATCCATCTCTGACTGCAGTAAGATCACACAACTTAACATCAACACTTATCAGCAATCTACAATCATAAGCAGGATCATGAAATGGTGCAATTCGTGTCACAACTTTCTTTTCCTAAAAAAACATGATTTAAAGAGCATGAAAAATTCAGCTTAATTCAATACTGCTGATAAAAACACATGCTTCTTTCATGAGCTCACTCCATGGCAGTCATATCACTTAATACTGCACTGTCTCTTTCCTGTACAGTGTGTTACTGTACAGACCATCACTTCACAGATTGTGGTTTGGACTCTCCTGGCACTCCTCCTTGTTGTTTACCCAGGTCTGAATTTACACTCTGTTACAGCTTGCTTATGATGGCAGGCAGACAGAGAGAGGTGTTCACACCGGCCCAGCCTCAGCTGTTAGCGTGGGCTGGCAGCGGTGAAGTAGGGTTGAGTTTCCTCCATTTTGTCACAGATCAAAGACTGGGGATTGAGGCCAGAGGTGGCGTCTGTTTGTGCGGTTATATGACAGAGTGTGTGCGTATATATGTGTGTTTGTGTGCATATATATGTGTGTGTGTGGACAGAAACAGGGAGCGATTGCTGTGACTTACTTACCTTCCCCAGTTTTGGATGCGCCCAGCTCCAAGTCATCCCGTGTGCCACTGTGAGAGTTGAGATAGGTAGCGGGCACCCAGCCCTGCTCCTCTGAGGTGCTGACGAACCACCAACCTGTGGAGACACACAGAGGCTGAAAATCACCGGGCTTATGTAGGGGCATACTGATGTTTAACAAACATGTCGGAATATGCATTGTCACAGCAACATGCAGTAATTTAAATGTAAGGAGTTAATATGTGTTGAAATATGTGGGAAAAAAAACACAGATGATGATGTGACTGCAGATTTTCTGGTCTTGATTATCTGATATTTGATAAATATTTCACATCACAGGGACGAGCTACAAATGAATCCGAAACATGAGAAACTTGACTGTGTTGCCAAGAAAATCTATAACTGTGATCGGGGCCAAGAACATCAGAGAGAACATGGCCTGGCTGGAGCATGTATCGTGATGCAGTCTTGTTTGAGCTGCATTTCATCAGGATCCTTCCTGATTTCAGTCAGCAGGACACCACTCAAGTGCTCTTACTGGCCAAAATATCCATTTGCTGTGTTTTGAGCTGATTGGAGTATGACAGCATTGCTCTGACAGCAACTTTATGACAAACACCTCAGCAGGAGAGGAACTCATGCAAAGCAAAGATTTAGAATTTGACCCTCATAAAATGAATAAGTTAAGTGTGTGTCCATATGTGTACTCAACAGAAACCTGTGCTAAATCAATCCCCCTTACATTAGCATGGCTGTGTGAACTCTGAAGTGAAAAAGCTGGCAGAAAAACTGTCCTATGCACGGTTTGCCACACACACATGCTGTTTGTTGTGGTAACGGGAATACAATATGGCTGACAGCTGTCTGGACAACCCATAAAGAGGACAGAATTGTTCCATGACACTTTCACAGCTGGTCCAAACCTCCACTATACATTTTTCTACAGAAGTGCATGTGTGTGTGTATGAGGTAATTTAGTTGCACACAATAATAATGATGGCAACATTATTTGAAGCTATTATGTATAAAGATCTAGTGAGATGAGCTGTAATTATGTCCTTGGTTTTGCAGCCATGCATCACAATTAGACAGGTAGCAATTAACGGCCTCTATAGAAAATGCCATTAGTGGTGTTCCAGGTAAACAAGGATCTACATCAGTGTTTTTGAATCTCCTGCCATGTAGGAAAGTGAAAATACAGGAATCCTTACACCTGGAGTGGTGATACAAATCTGTGTCAACACTGAACAATCCCTCAGAGTCAGAAACAACATGGCTGTCACTACAGTTTACTGATTTCTCCACAGATGATCACAGCATTTGGAATCAGGTCACTTTCACTCAAGCAGTTTCATGTGGTCATGGTTACAAAAACTCAACTTAATTGTTTAAAGTTGCCAATCGCAAATTCTAAAGACTACAACTGAATCAAATCGATTCCCTGGCCATTCAACTATCTGTCCACCAAATGGATCTAGAAGAAGTGCAGCTATCCTGTTGACAGGATAAAGCATGACTCTCTCATCTTTCCAAGCATTTTGTCTTAATCCCCTGTGATTCATATGAAGCCTGATTTATTTAATTGATGAACTTGCTACACAATAGAAAACATTATCAGATGTACACTGTGGATTATTTTGCGTTGAGTTAGGGTGCGTCCACATAGGAGGATGTTGTTTGGCTCTTGAGTATGAAGCTGGCTTGGGCTCAGGGATGTAACAAGCCATGTAATGTGCTCAGTCTTTGCACCAAAGCTTTGGCTTCAACATAACCCCTTGCCAATAAATCACGCAGAGGCTTCAAGCCACAAAGAGCAGAAAATGCTGTCTCTAAACTATTAAAGGTTCCATATGTGATTTGATTAAAAGTGTTTAGTCAAGCTACAACAAACCACAAAATTAGCTCTAGATAGGACATAACGGCATCCAAATTAATACTAATGAACCAGGCTAGCTTGCTGTTTGCAAATGACTTTATTGGCTCATGGTAACACAGGATGCATGAGGTATAGCCTGGTTTAAGCTTAGTCAGCTTAGCAATATCAGCTACATTAAATCAAATGGAACATTACATGAAAGGTCAGCTGGGAGGGGCTGAATGTCTGGGTTCAAAATAATTAAGTAAAAAAATAATACAATTGCAAACTGGTGTTTACACAATGACATTCCATCTTATGGGAAATGTCTCGTCCACTTTAGCAAACTGACACCAGACAGATATGTAAGCAAATAAAAGAACATGATGTTGGAATGCACTTTAATTATAAGCACTTGGCTGTAAGTCTGAATATACACATCAAATTCACGCTGTCACTTTAAAATGCTTGAGCAAATATATAATGTTGCTGATGGCTCGGACTGTATTTTTCAACCATCCCACCATATGGCAGGTGCTTGGGCTGAGTTCACTGAGCCTCAAAAGAAGCAATAAAAGAATCCCCTAAAATGCACACACATTACGCAAGTGCTGATTTCCTGACCATTACAGGTTTATATCAAACAGGTTGCAATTACATAAAGAGTGGGGGCAGAAAA